>NW_028137218.1:1732500-2121701 GCF_965140915.1 Aythya marila | reverse complement strand
GGCAGAGCCAGCTGCAGAAGCCCCCAGTGCCTGGGCCCATTTCCCTGGGCCCACGTGCTGTGGCTGCTGCAGTGCTGGGTCTGGGGCCGGGCAGCCCAGGGGCTCCGGGCAGCAGCAGTTTGTCTGAGCGGTGCCTGTGGCTGGGGGCTGGGAGAGAGGGCAGCCCATGGGTGCTGGGCTGGATTCTGAGAATCAGCAGGCGGTCCCAAACCTCTTTGTGCCATCAGCACCCACTGAGAGCTGCTGGGCTGGCCGTGGGGCTCTGCACGTGGCCACCTCAGGGATGAGGTGGGAGGTGGGCACAGAAGTGCCAGAGGGCTCTGGGAACTCACAGATCTCCTTGGTTGCTCCAGGATTTGTCCGGCTGGTCGGAGGGTACAGCCCCTGCTCAGGAAGTGTGGAGGTCTACAACAGGGACCAGTGGAAAGCTGTCTGTCACTCCCACTTTGGTGCCAAAGCTGCCGAGGTGGTGTGCAGGGAGCTGCAGTGTGGCACAGCCCTGTCTGTCCATGGGGCAGCTCAGCTGGGAGAAGGGGCTGGTCCTGTCTGGGACAGAGAGCTGCAGTGTGTGGGGAATGAATCTGTCCTCTCCTTCTGTCCCACGGGGGCCCCCAAGGACAAGGCCTGCACCCACAGCAATGGCATTCATGTCACCTGCACACGTAAGGACTTGGGGTGGGATGGTGCCCACGGGGGCTGTGGTGGGGGCAGGAGAGCAGGGTGGGCACTGGGCTGTGCTGGGTGGGGGACAGGTGGGGTGAGGTGGTGGTCTGCAGCCCTAAAATGAGAGT
Source organism: Aythya marila (assembly GCF_965140915.1). Lineage (NCBI taxonomy): Eukaryota > Metazoa > Chordata > Aves > Anseriformes > Anatidae > Aythya > Aythya marila. The sequence continues at coordinate 2,120,910 of NW_028137218.1, read as the reverse complement.
GCTGCAGGAGGAGAAAGGCACGCTGTCCCTTCGGCCTCTCCTGCAGCTCCTGTGGGAACAAGAGCACAAATGTGTCCTCTCTCACCCTCCTTTGTCCTTGAGTACACAGGGTTCAGGCTGGTGAACGGCAGCACAGCGTGTGAGGGCAGGGTGGAGGTGGAGGTGCTGGGGACGTGGGGGACCCTGTGTGCCTCCCGCTGGGACCTCTTGGACGCCCACGTTCTGTGTCGGTACCTCGGCTGTGGCTTTGCTGAGTCCATTCCTGGAGGAGGGCATTTTGGGAGAGGAACCGGCCCCGTCTGGAGAGACTCGTTCCACTGTGACGGGACTGAAGCCCACCTGGGGCAGTGCCCGGTGACTGCCCTGGGGGCCTCACCGTGCTCCCAGGAGAACGCTGCTGCTGTCATTTGCTCAGGTGAATGCTGGGCAGTGCTGCAAAGTCCATTTGCCCCTGGTGTGTGACATGGCCACCCACAGCTGGGGACCCCACATCAGCACCAGGCTGAATTTCTCCTCTCACCAGGCCCCATGTCCCTGCAGCTGGTGGGCGGAAGGAGTCGGTGCGATGGGCGCGTGGAGGTCTTCCAGCACGGGACGTGGGGCAGAGTCCTGGATGAGCAGTGGGACATGCAGGAGGCCAGCGTGGTGTGCCGGCAGCTGCAGTGCGGAGAGGCAGAGGCAGCCTACACCCCCGTGAGGGCCGAACGAGGACCAGGACCTGTGGGGCTGCGTGGGGTGCGGTGTGCAGGGCACGAGGCTGACCTGAGCCTCTGCAACACCTCCCTGCCTGCAAGCCACCCGGCAGCAGGGATTATGGAGGATGTGGGGTCCGTGTGCCGGGGTGAGTGGTGCTGCACGTCCCCCGGGTGTGGGGCTGGGAGGGCAGCCAGTCCCTGACGGCCGGGGTTCTCCCCACTGCAGGGAGCCGGCAGGTCCGGTTGGTAGATGGGGCCGGGCGCTGTGCCGGGAGGGTGGAGATCTACTACCAGGGGCGCTGGGGCACCGTCTGCGACGACGCCTGGGACCTGGCCGACGCCGCCGTCGTTTGCCGCCAGCTGGGCTGCGGAGGGGCCCTGGAGGCAGCCGGCTCTGCTCGGTTTGGGGAGGGCTCCGGGCAGATCTGGCTGGATGGCGTCAACTGCTCCGGGGCCGAAGCTGCTCTCTGGGACTGCCCTGCCAAGGCCTGGGGGCAGCATGACTGCGGGCACAAGGAGGACGCGGGAGTCATCTGTTCAGGTCTGTGCTGGGCGTGGGGCTGGGAGCTGGGGCCTCAGAGACTAGGGTGAGGGCAGAGCTGGGCAAGGCCGATGCCATCCCTGGCTGCCTTGGGTCCCCTGCCCAAGCCCATCCTTGGGAAAACCTCACACAGACCCTTGGGAGCCCATCCACCCTGACAGTGAGTGGGGAGGGCAAAGGAGTATTTCAGAGACCTCTCTGCCCCCAGATGCAAAAGAGATTTGCTGGCTGTGCCTCTGAATTCCTGAGCACCTGGGGTGCAGAGGAGCCTCTGTTCCATCAGCCCCAGACCAGCCTGTTCTGTCTGGGGCCTTTCCTCCTTCCAGAGTTCATGGCCCTGAGGCTGGAGAACAGCGACGGCTGCTCTGGGCGCCTGCAGATTTTCTACAATGGGAAGTGGGGAAGCGTTTGCTCCAACTCCATGACCACCGAGACGGTGTCACTGGTGTGCAAGGAGCTGGGCTGCGGGAATGAAGGGGAACTGGAAATGCATTCTAATTATGCTAAGCTGTCTGGTACTGCATGGCTGGATCACGTGGAGTGTGGGAAGAGCAACAGCTCCTTCTGGCAGTGTCCCTCTGCTCCCTGGCATCCGCAGTCGTGTGATGACCTCCGAGAAGAGACCCACATCACCTGCAATGGTAAATCTGAGCCATCAAGGCACCAGGTCCTGTTCCCCACTGGACATGGTGAAATGCAGAGAAGGAACCCAGAGAAGCTTTGACTTTCTGCATTAGACCTTGTAGCTGCTGGAGGAACAAAGGTGACTTCAGCTTTCAAAGCTACCCATGCCCACCAGCAGTACCTAGTCAGGCTGCCAGCAGCCCCTGGGGGATGCAGAGGCATCTCCATGCGGGGTCTCAGAGAAGACCAGTCAGGAGGAGGGGGCTACATGCTGGGCTGTGAGACTCGAGGGAATATGTGGGAGCTGGTGGAAGTCTGTGATGGACCCAGCAGGGTGGAATCTGCCCCATCACCCAGCCCTGTCATCCCCAGCCTCCACTGCCTTGTGTGGTCAGGAGTGGCATGTCCTGCCCCCAACCTCTGTCTGATGCTGCCCCTGCCATGTTCCTGCCCATGCAGATCCCCCACGGGGCCGTCCGACCACCAGCAGCGAGAGACTCTCGGTGCCTGTCATCATCTGCATCATCCTGGGGGCCCTCCTCTGCCTGCTCCTGGCCCTCCTGGCTGGGCAGGTGCGAAGCGCCAGGGCTCAGCGCAGAGGTGGGTCCTTCCCCAGTGGTCCTGGGGGGGAGATGCCTCCTGGCAGGGCTGAGGGTGCTGGGGGTGTTGGAGATGGGTACAGGCAGAGCTGTGTGCTGCTTCCTGCCCCATGTGCTGCCCCACTGACTGACAGATCATGGGGCACCAACATCAAGGGGTGGAGAGAGCCCAGAGCCTGAGGCATCAGTTCTGGGGTGAGAAAAGAAATGTGAGAGCTGGGCTGGGTGAGACGGGGAGGATGCACTGCTGGCAGTGCTCTGGGCAGCTCTGAAAGGAGGAGCATGGGGCAGCAGAGTCCATCACTGTGGTGTCAGCCACCCCCCAGCAGGGCATGGGCTGTGCTATTGATGTGTGGGGCAGAGATGGAGCAGCAAAAGTGGGGAGGAGAAATGAGGGAACTGGTGCAGGGTCTGCACTGGGACATGACCCAGGGAACAAAGGGGCACAAGGGCTGTCTCCAAAGGGATGGTGCGAGGCTGACTCTGCTCCAGACCATCTCTATGGGGATGCTGCCCTCCCTGGGGATGTGGCTGCAGTGCCAACACAACACAGTGGGGCTGTGCTGTGGGGACAGCCTTGTGCTGGCCCCGATAATGGGGCTTGGAGAACCCAGTGGGGTCCTGTCCCTCTCTGCCCATCCCCAGATCAGCCCTGCCTCTGTCCCCAGGCTCTGGGAGAGCTGGGGAGCCCTTCCCTGAGGCCGTGTGTGAAGAGATCGCTTACAGCCTGGCGTGGGAGAAGCAGGCGAGGTTCAGTCTCTCAGGTGGGTGAAGGTAACCTGCGGGGGCACATCTGCTGTGTGCATTCTCCCTGCCCCAGACCAGGGATATCCCCTGCATCTCCTGCCCATGGTCCCTGAAATGGTTGGACCATGGGGTCTGTGGGAGAGCATCCAGGTGTTGGCCCCCACAGAGGAGCTTCCTCCCCACCAGCTCTGCCCATCCCAGAGGGGACAGCCCCTCTCTGCTTGTCCCTGCACCTTATTGAGAGCCAAGGGCTAAGCAAAGGGCTGTCCCAGGGCAGCTCTGGGAACCTCTCTGGGAAGTGCCTTGTCCCAAGGGAACGGGTCTCCTCCCCATGCAACCCCAGCTCTGTGGGTGCCCATCCCCAGCAGTGCTGACCACCAGTCAGGGCAGCAGGGCTCATCCCACAGCACCCACTGCAGCTCTCTGCAGCCTCCTTTTCAGAGGGGTCCCTGACCCAGCTGCAGCCCTACCCCAGGCACATGAGGAGGAGGATGATCTGGGGCCACACCCAGGGATAAGAGGTGTGGAGGGGAGGAAGGGCTCCATTTCTCCTCCCTGCAGACAGACCAGATGGACAGCAGTGCCACCGAGTATTATCAACAGAGCTGGAAGCATGAAGGCTCTGCTGTGACCCTGACACCAGCAGCATGTCAGCCCTGTGTCCCCACACACTCTCCCATCCTCTGCTCTGCAGGACATCTCTTCTCATTGCCACCACCTTCCCTCTCCTTTCAGATGTCCCTGTCCTGCCCGGAGGTTCCCCAGCAGATGGCTATGATGATGCTGGGGAGGTTTCTGACCCTGGGGAGGATCCTGTCCCTGGGCAGGGGGACTGGGAAGTGCCCAGGACACCAGAGGAAGGAGCTGGGCCCAGGGATGCAGTCACAGGTGAGAGGGCAATGCAGCACTGCCACTTCCTAGGTGCCAACCCCAGGCCTAGGAGAATCCATGCCATATTGAAAGCCTGACCTTCTCCACATGGAGAACCTGTCCTGGGATATTTTGTGGGGGCTGGGAGAATGGGCCGAATGTCTCAGGCTGGTGAGGACGAGGAAGGTGATAAACAGCACCAAGGGGCACCCCACAGGCCCAACCACAGCAGCCTGCCTTGATGCTTACAGGGGGAAGCCTGCACTCCCAGAGAAGTGCTGGGGTCCCTGGAGCTGAGGGAGACACCTCGTCACCTTTCCTGGGGAGCACGGGCTATGACGATGTTGAAGAGGTGTCTCTGGCATGTCCCCACAAGGACACCCAGGATGTGACACCAGAGCCCCGTGCACAAGAGTTCCAGAGCCCCAGGCCAGCAGAGCCCAGCCCTGCCGAGCAGCTGGGTGCAGCCGGGAGGAAGGAGAGCTCAGTGCCACTGGGAGAGCCGTGAGTGCCAGGAAATGGTCTCCCTTTTCCAGCAGGCAGCAGACACACATGGGTATTTCCCCTCTTGGTATTCCCCTGTTTTTATGCTGTGTGTTGGTATTTCCTCATATTAAAACCCTCTGGGGGCTTTGTCCCAGATCCTGTGCTTCCCTGACCATGTATCCGGGTGTCTTCCTGAGGCTGATCAAGGGGAGCAGAGCTGAGAAACACAGCAGTCGGGGAGGGTCTCGTCATAGGGTCAGCAGGATCAGTGTCTGGCTGTGGTGCTGACAGAGCCCCTGGTCCCTGGACACTATTCCTACTGACAGAGACATTTCTGTCCTGCCAGCCACAGGCAGTTTCCAGGCAAAGTGGATCTCTGTGAAGCCCTGTGAGGCACTCACTGGCAGTGCCCACGCTCTGCTGCCTTGGGCCCCCATGGAGCCCAAGGATGCCTGCCCAGCACCCACGGGCAGGGATACCTCTCTTGCAGGAGTTGAATAAGTAGAAAGGTGGGACCCTTGGGCAGGGCTTGGAACCCAGACAGTCCTCCCAGCTCCTGCTGGTGGGTCCCCACAGCCTTCCAGTTCTTTCCCAGTAGGCTTCTCTGCTGCAGGCTGGGAGGTGTTTTTGGCAGTGGGATGGTGGGCTGGAACACCTATTGGAGCATCTATTTAATCCGTTTGGGTCAGTTGTCCTGGCTGTGTGCCATGGCATTGTCCTGCATACCCCCAAACCTACATGTTGTGGGGACAGTATGAGACATGGAGAACCCATTGATACGGTTCAGCAGTAAGTGAAACACTGGTCTGTTAACAACACTGCTTTGGTCTCAAATGCAAAACTCAGCTCCATATGAGCTTCTCTATGTAGAACCATAGAGATTGAAAGAGTTTCGAGGGAGAAATGAATCCTAGCACAGGAGCTAGCAGGAGTCATTGAGAGAGCATTAACTATGACGGGGGAAGGGGATAAAACAGGCATCACCAGAGAAGTGCCTGGGGGAGCAATGCTGAAGCTGAGGGTGAGGCAGATATCTCATCTGAAGTGCATCTACACCAATGAATGCAGCATGGCCAACAAACAGGAGGAGCTGGAAGCGATTGTACAACAGGCTAACTCTGACCTAGTTGCTGTAAGGAAGCATAGTGGGATCACTCCCACTACTGGAGTACTGTGATGGATGGCTACAAGCTCTTCAGAAGAGATTGACAAGGAGGGAAGGGTGGTGGTGTGGCAGCCCTTTATATTAAAGAGTGTTTTGATGTTGAAGAGCTTGGGGTTGGGAATGGTAGAGTGTCTATGGATAGGAATCAGGGGAAAGGCCTGTAGGGGTGACATCTTTGTGGGGGCCTGTTATATGATCGTATGACCAGACTGGTAGATGAGGTTTAGGAGTTCTTTTTGCTTTCCGTGTTTAGAGATAGGACAGAGTCTTAGAGGGAGGTTTTCATGTTCTGGTTTGGGGAGCCAGTCAGAGTTTAGTGTAAGGGCTAGATATTTGCTTAGGTTTTTGTTTGTTTATTTGTTTTTATGGTGTTTTACTGGGTGAGGGCTGGTGTTAAGGCTGGCAATCTAATGCTAATGATTAAAAGCTAGGCTTTATTGAGAGTTAAGACTAATGCTAAAAGGTAACATGTCTGGGGTTTGACTTCAAGGTAGGATTTGAGGATGGGGATTAGAGCAATGAATTCCTTCCAGGGTGCGGGATTTAGAGTAGCTGTAGGCGTTAAGGTTACTGGACATAACATGAATATTTTTCAAGTGAGTGTTGCAGAAGCATCAGCCTTACATGAACCCCTATCACTGCCTCCTAATCCTTCCTTTCTCTTAGCCAAACCCCTCTTCTTTCCCCTAAATCTCCCACCTTTATTCTCTCAGCTTTCCCCTGGCCTCATCAAATGTGTCAGCCTGTTGGGGGCAGCTTTCTGATTACCTTTATGACCTCAGAGGCTCTGCCTCCCTGCTGTTGGCCAGCCAGGTGCTGGGACACAAGTGACCTCACAGCCAGCATCCACAGGGCTACAAGGAGCTGTTGTCCTCAGGAGGCCTCTTCTCAGCCCACCCAGGAGCATGGGTTGCAGGGAGTGCCCTGCACAATCCCTGAGATACTCTGCCTGCCAACCAGCTCATGCTTCAGAAGGCCTCCCACATGTCCAGAGTAATTTTTCCTCATGTAGCCTTTATCAGCTCCAGGGCATCCTGAAGAAAATGGACGCCTTTCTGTAGAAAAGTGATCCAAGAACTACTTTCTCAATTTCTTCTGCACAGCTAAAATGACACACGTTTACACCAGCCATCAGCCTGAAGGTGGCACATCAGGTCCTCAGGCACAAGTGCCCCGACACCCACCTGCACAGCCATGGGCCTCCTGCTGCCTCCTGACGTCCTGAGGCACAGCTGACCTCCGCAGAGCATCCCCACCCATCTCTTCACTGATTCCTGTGGCCTGACCAGACCTAGGTCACCTCCCCTGCCTCCTCCAAGACCAAGTGATTGCTGCAGAACCTCTCAAGCCCTGCCCAGCCTCGTGGGGCCAAATCCCTTCATTTACATCATAAGAGTGCAGGAATGAGGGATTTGAGGTTTGGTTGTTCCGTTTAGAGTTTAGGGATTGTATTTTACCTTCCAAGTTTAGGAACTGGGCAAGGTCTTAAAGGGAGGCTTGTGAGTTCTGCTTTGGGTAGACAGTCAGTGTTTAGGGTATAAGCTAGATTTTTGGTTAGGGTTTTATTATGTACCTTGTTACGGGATGATATCTGGCAATATAATTCTATGAATTAAGACCTAGGGATTAGCAAGAGCAATATGTTAAGACTAAAGGTAAAAAGTAATTTGTTTGTGGTTTGACTTCAAGGTAGGAAATGAGGTTGGGGTTTAGAGCAGTGGATTCCTTTCAGGGTGAGGGAGAGCATTTAGTACTAGGTTAGCACTAGGTTTTCAGGATGCTGGTTAGAAATTTTGCCAAGGACCAACACGAATGCTTTCCCAGTGAGTGTTGCAGAAGCATCAGCCTTACATGAACCCCTATCACCTCTTTGAAATCTTTCCTTTCTCTTAGCCAAGTCCCTCTTCTCTCACCAAGGTCTTGCACCTTTACTCTCCTGGATTTCCCTTGGCCTCCCATACGTGTCACCCTCTTGGGGGCAGCTTTCTGAAGGTCTTTGTGACCTCAGAGGCTCTGCCTCCTTGCTGTTGGCCAGCCAGCTGCTGGGACACAAGTGACCTCACAGCCAGCATCCACAGGGCTGCAAGGAGCTTTTGTGCTCAGGAGGCCTCTTTCCAGGTCCCCCAGGAGTAGTGGGTGCTGGGGATGCCCTGCGCAGTCCTTCGGGTACTCTGCCTGCCAACCAGCTCATGCTTCAGAAGACCTCGCACAAATCCAGACTCACATTTCCCCATGTAGCCTTTGCAAGTCCAGAGCATCCTGAAGGAAATGGCCACCTCTCTGTGGGAAAGTGATTCAAGAACTGACTATATATTTTAGAAAAATGTTGAGAACTCTTCAGAGGAGTTGCTGTGAAAGTCATGATGACTAGCATTGGTCATATCCATATGCAGTGAAAAAAGGCCCAGCCCAGACTGTTCTGTGGTTCCCCTAACTCTGCCAGGAGGCCAGCCCAGCCCAGACCCTCCCCTGCTCTCTCCTCTCCCCAGCCCAGCCCAGCAGAGAAGTCCAGGCTTGGCTGGCCCCAAAGCTGCAAATGAAGCAGGGGAGGTCACTGGCAGTGTCTTTGCTGCTGCAATGTGCAGGAGAAAAACCCTACCGATCCACCTTCCCAGACAGCCTGCACTCTCCCCTGGGCCAGTGCCACTCCCCTGTCACAGTGCCAGTGTGGTGCTGTGCTGTGCTGGGAAGTGGCACTGGGGTTCCTCAGGCAGCACCACTGTACACACACAGCACCCTGCTCTGCTCCCGGGACACCCCATGTCCCACACAGCCTTGCCCCAGCCCAGCACGTCTGGGCTGGCCTGAGCAGACATTCCTGCAGCCCCTGCCCATGCTGCCCACAGCCCCCCAGCTGGCGGTGCTGCCCTGCAGAGCGAGGGGACTGTGGTGCATGGGGCTGTGAGGCACTCTGCAGGGCCGTGCTGGTCAGGCTGTGAAGGCAGAGCTAACTGGTGTGGGGGGCACTGCCACTGACTGCCTCCCACACAAGTGGGTCTTTGGCCATGGAGAGTGCGCCTTCTTCAGAGTCAGAGACTCGAATAAATTCATTGAAGGGACCCACAAGCATTATCAAGTCCAACTCATTTCCAATGTGAGGAGAAGTTTTGGGGTGATTCACTAGATCCAGACTATGAAATTTCACTGGTTGAATAAGTAATAATTTTCCCAGTCCCTTTCCCATTGCCTTGTGTTGCAGAGCTCTCCTTTGTCTGTGGAACACAAATAATGATCATATTTCTCTCTGGACATCTGTATCATCTTATCATCATTAGTAGACATCTTATCATCAGTAAAACAAAGTAAGAGTAAAAATAAAAGGAAAACAAAATGAAAACTGTATCTCGGTCTGTAACGAGTCGCATTATCAGTGATATGCAGAGGACAGTAACTATATTGCTTCTGAAAAACACCCAGACATCACTTTCCACACAGCATCCTTCAGCACCTGATTCCTCATGCTGTAGATGAGGGGGTTCACTGCTGGAGTCAACACTGAGTACAGAACTGCCAGTAAAATATTCGGGGATGATGAGGACATGGATGGGGGTCTCAAGTAGGCAAATGTGCCAGTGCTGATGTACAGGGACACTATGGCAAGGTGAGGAAGGCAAGTGGAAAAGGCTTTGTGCCGTCCAGGCTCAGAGGATATCCTCAGCACAGCCCTGAAGATCTGCACGTAGGAGTAAGGAATGAAGAGAAAACACATTAAAAGTGAACATGCAGTAACAACAATAATCCCAACTTCTCTGAGGTAGGCATCTGAGCACGAGAGCTTGAGGATCTGGGAATTTCACAGAAGAACTGGTTCACAGCGTTGCCTTGGCAGAATGGTAGCGAAAATGTATTGGCAGTGTGCAGCACAGCATTGAGAAACCCACTACCCCAGGCAGCTGCTGCCATGTTGACACAGGTTTTACCACATATGATGGTCCTGTAGTGCAGGGGTTTGCAGATGGCAACATAGCGGTCATAGGCCATGATGGTGAGAAGATAAAACTCTGCTGGAATAAAGACAGCAAACATAAAGACCTGGGCAGCACATCCCGGTAAGGAGATGGTCCTGGTGTCCCAGAGGGAGTTGGCCATGGCTTTGGGGACAGTGGTGGAGATGGAGCCCAGGTCAAGGAGGGCAAGGTTGAGGAGGAGGAAGTACATGGGGGTGTGGAGGCGTTGGTCGCAGGCTACGGCTGTGAGGATGAGGCCGTTGCCCAGGAGGGCAGCCAGGTAGATGCCCAGGAAGAGCCCAAAGTGCAGGAGCTGCAGCTTGCGTGTGTCTGCAAATGGCAGGAGGAGGAATTCTGTGGGGAAGGTGCTGTTGGACATTTGTTGCATCTGGGCATGGTTGCCTGGCCATGGAGGAAAAGAAAGAGACATATTAGAGAGACTTTTCTAAGCAAAAACTAAACCTTATTTCATAGAAATCCTCCTCACCAAGACTGCATTCTCACTGCATCTTCATCTGAAGAAGACTTGCTCCTGCCTGGAGCTCTGCATCTCTCTGCCTAAGGGTGCCACAGAGACCATGCAGATCCTCTTTAGACTCAGCAAGAGTTAGTACTGCCGAACAGTATGTAGTAAAGAGCACCAGGAATGGATCTCAGACATCTGCTGGCCAGAGGCATCTCCCTCTTTACAAGTGCTGAGAAGGAGTTCCAACAATCCCACAAAAAACAAGGAAGGTTGTGTTGGTGCTCTCTGTAAGCTAAAGAGTGTGAAGTGAAATTGTGAGGCTCCTCAGACCTAGAGGTCCCTTTCAGTATAATGCTCTATTAGTTTCAGTCCCTTGTATAATCCTGACAACAGCATTATCATCCCCCTGACTGCCCTCCAAAGCAGGAAGTTGAAAGCAGAGACCTCAGAGAGTGCCTTTCCTTCAGGTATGGCAGGTGTTGTTCTTCCCTTTCAAGAATCTCCCCTGAAGATGTCCTGTGGGTGCTGTGGAGCTCTGAGCAGGTGCCCCAGAAAGCAGCGTCTTAGCACCTGCAGGAACCACCTGCCCTGTCCTGCTCTGCTAGGGGGGTTTCCTTCCACCAAAATCTTTTCCCCACAGTGCCTCAGGCAGCTCCCCGGGCAGGCTGAGTACTGAGCCTGGCAGGCAGCAGAGGCCCTGTCCCGGCACACAGCCCCTGGGGCACAGCAGGGACCCTGCTCTGCACCACAGGCCTGGACACCCCTGCCTGTACCCCGGCTGCACAGTCTGCAGCCAGCATTGAGGGAAGGAACCCTCATGTCCTGTCCCTCTGACAGCTTTGGAAGGTAATCCCTGCTCTGGAGCACTCTCCTCTTATACAAAGAAACTGCGAGTGTTCTTGTGAAAAATCCTATAGGCTGAGGGATGTGCCAGCAAATCTGGAGATGGCACCAGGAACAACAGCTGTGTTGCCCTGCAGCCACAGACTTACCCTGTTCAGGGCTCTGAAGACTTCAACAGTGAGCTCTCAGCATCCCTCCTCCACACTGCCTTTAACATCTCCCTCCCTTCTCTCAGCCACCCTTGTCTCCTGCAGGCAGTGCCCCCAGCCCTGCTGCTGTGCTGTGCAGAGGAGCTGCTCCTGGGCAGAGCTGTATCTCTGCAGTGCTTCCCGCTTGCCAGGAGCTCCCGTTGGGCCCAGGAGCCCGGCCCAGCTCAGCAGCACAGGGAGCTCTTGACAAGTGCCTGGGCCTCCAGGGGAAATCAACTTTGAATCAGACTGATGCAATCCCTGATGTTTCCTCCCTTAGTTAAGGAGTGACACTTAGTGTCAGCAGTGTCATTTTTCCTATCATGAGAAGTTTCATCAAAGAATCAGCTTGTCCTCTTTCACTTTTAGGCAGGACACCCAGCCTATGACTGGCATGAATCACATTTTCCCAAGCTGAGGGAAGTGATCACAGGGAGTCAATTGATGCATCTCATACTGAGTTTGATGTCCTAGGCCTGTAATGCAGCCCAGAACCTTCCATACCAGTCACAAACCCACACAATTTCCGATTTCTCTAAACTCTGTTCAGATATGTAAAAAATACTCTAGATTAAGCTCCCATGGTAATTACAGGAGATAGAGAAGAGTGGTGAGTAGTTCAAATCATAGAATCATAGAATATCTCATGTTGGAAGGGACCCACAAGGATCACATCCAACTCCTGGCACCACACGGGTCTACCTAAAATTTTAGACCATGTGACTGAGTGCACAGTCCAAATGCTTTTTAAACTCTGACAGGCTTGGTGCACTGACTACTCCCCTGGGGAACTAGTGAGGTGTCCAACCACTGTTCTGTACTTGTATGTTGCTCACCTGGGATCCTCACTAAAAGTCTTTTATTCTTCTTCCTCACACCCCTTGGGATGTGGGACCCCACAATTTCAAGACAGTGACTGCCAGGGCTGACACGGATCATCACATCCCTGACCAGCTCTTTCTGGCATGCAGGTATCAGATCCAGGTTTGTGTTTACTCTGGTGGCCCACCTGGCAGCTGGACCTAGAAACTATTTCAAGACGCTCTAGAAAGTACCTGTACTGTTTCCACAGAGCTCTGTTCCCCTTCTGGAAAATGGCAGGAATGATAAAAAGCCCTCAGGGAGACCCACTCATACATCCAGAGACTTCTTTGGGGTGCTTAACAATGACTATGTCCACTTGGTCGCCCTGGCTGCAGGTTCTTTTTCTCCCACCATGCTATCCCTTCTCTGCCCCCTTCTCTGATTGGCACCTACAAGGGCTCACAGAACTTTTCACAATGTCACATAAAGGAGCTCCATATATCCAAGCAGCTTCAATGAGGAAATCTAACTCTGGATCATTCCAGCCTGTCTGTCCTGAAGTCTGCATCCACCCACTGAAGGATCCCATAGCTGCATGTGCTGTCCCACCACGCCTTGGCAGTGACTCCATGGATGTCAGAAATCACAGGCTGCAGCTTGTTCTGATCTGTGCTCCTGGCTGAGGGTGTCGCTACATCTTTGGGCTGTCACATCTCAGCTGTTGGACCATGCCAAACTCTGCCTGCTGTCTGCAATGACAACGAGAAACAGAGCTGGGATGAGCAGCTCTAGCAAGAAATGGGTTTGCTTTCGGTCTATGTCTGCATCCCCTGTGGGCCATTGGTGGAGGTTATGCAGCTCTCCAAGAATCTCAAGGTACTGCTGAGAGGCACACTCTGAAAATGGTTGGTCTGTTCCTTGACAGATACATAAAAGGATAAGTAAAGGATGGAGGAGAGAGAAAGGAGTTTGAGAGCACAGGCACATGAGTGGAGTGTCCTACATCTACTAAAGGGGCCTTACTGAGACATCTTGATAGATTGGAATGGTGGTCTGTCACCTACCATTTAAAATTTAACAAGAACTAATGCCAGATGCTGCACATCAGACAGTGTATTCCTGGACATACATATAGATTGGGGGATAAGTGGATGGAACATAACCCTGCAGAAAGAGATCTGGGGGCTGTGGTTCATGGTAAGCTCAGGATGAGTTAAAAATGTTCCCTGCAGTGACCATGGTCGAGTTGATCCTGCAGGAGGGCAGCATAGCTGACAAATAGCAAGCTCACAACTCTGGTCTTTGGGAGAGCAGTCTTTGGCCTCTTCAATATCTGCTCGGAAGAACACTGTGGGATAAGATCCTGGAGAAAAGAGCAGTCCAACAAAGATTGTTAATATTCCAGGATAACCTCCTACAACATCGATAACAGTACATCCCAGGAAAGATGAAATCAGGCAAAAATGGCAAGAGGCCTGCATGGATGAACCAGGAGATCCAGGCCAAACTCCAACCCAGAAAAGAAGCATAGCAACACTGGAACAGATAACATGAGAGGAATACAGAGGCCTTGTGTGGGCATGTAGGGATGAATATCGGAAAGCTAAAACCTGACTCTAACGGAATTTGTCCACAGATGTCTACGGCAATAAGAAGGGCTTCTGGAAGTATATAGGTGACAAAAGAAAGGTTCTGGAATATGTGGATCCACTGCTGAATGAGGCCCAGGATCTGTTGACACAGGACAGGGAAAAGACAAGAGGTGCTGAGTTCCTTCTTCACCTCAATCAGTACAGGCAAGGCTGCCCTTTGAGAATCCCAGGTCACAAAGAAAGGGGAAAGTCTGGGGCAAGGAAGATGTACACTTTGTGGGAGTGGGTCAGATCAGGGCATACTAGACCAAATGGGATACACAAGTCTATGGGAGCTGATGGGATTCACCCATGAGAGCAGAGGGAGCTGGCTGATGTCCTTGCAAGGTCACACTCTTGGTCATCTGGGATCAGTCCTGCTGACCAGGAGAAGCACCCCAAGACTGGAGGAAGGCATATGTACTTCCTAGCTGCAAGAAAGGCAAGGATGAGAGCCCAGGGAAGTACAGGGTGTTCAGGCTCCACTCCATCCCTGTGAAGACGATGGAGCAGTTCATCCTGGAACCCATTTCCAGGCTCAGGAAAGACAAGAAAATCATCTGGAGCAGCTGGGACATCTTCATATAGGGGAGGCCACGCTTGACCAATTTGGATATGAAATGTCCATGCTGAAATGACTGGCCTGGCAGAAGAAGGCCGAGCAGTGGTTATAGATCTCCTCTGACTTCAGTAAGGTTTTGTAGTGGACTAACCTGGAAGTAGCTAAGCACCACACAGCAGCTAGTTTGGTCCCCCCACCCAGTGGGTCTAAAAGTGAGAAAGCTTGTGGGCTGAGATAAAGAGAGTTTAATAAGTAAAGCAAGAGCTCTGAACACATGCAAAGTAAAATGAAAATAAAATAAAATAATGAAATGAAATGAAATGAAATAAAGTAAAATAAAATAAAATAAAATAAAATAAAATAAAATAAAATAAAATAAATGTAATAAAAAGAACTCGTTATTCTCTACTTGTCATTGACGAGCAGAAGTTCAGCCATTTGCAGGAAAACCATGTTTCATCAAGTGTAACCATTAGTTGCAAAGGAGGATGTAATATTTCTCAATATTCCTCACACCATGAATAAAAGAAAAATACAGACTTTTTTAGTGTTTCTTCAATAGCTCAATAAATGCCTATCTTTTTATTTCTGTCTCAGCTCAGCATAATAGACACATCAGCTTAGTAGAGCAGGTCCAGAGCAAGGCTACAAAATCTTTCAGTGGGTTAGAGCAGGTCTGTTACGTAGAGAGGCTGGGAGAACTGGGGTTTGTCAAGATGGAAAAGAGAAGGCTCCAGGGAGACCTTACAGCAACCTTCCATTACCTAATACGGGCCTACAGAAAATCTGGGGAGGGACATTTTATCAGGGAATGTAGTGACAGGACAAGAGGTAATGGCTATAAAACTAAAAGAGAAAAGTTTTAGATTAGATATTAGACATTCACTTACTGATGAACCACGTAAGCACAGCATCAAGGTTTTCTGTTTCTCATACTGCCCCCCATGACATGTGGGTTGAGAGCGTGCAAGATATTGTGTTGGGACACAGTCAGAAAAGCTAACGCAAAGAGATCAAATTGCTGTTCTCCACCATTCAGCCCCCCCTGCAGCCCACTACCCCACTACCAAAAGCATGCCATGGACAGCAAACACACCTTCTGTAAAGAGAGGCTGAGAGAGTTAGGATTGCTTAGTATCGAGAAGACAAGAATCCATGAGAAATTATTGTAGGTTTCTAGTACATAAAGAAGACCTGCCCATGTGTGTAGTGATGAAGTGAAGGGAAGCAGAATGAGGAGAGGAGAGGAGAGGAGAGGAGAGGAGAGGAGAGGAGAGGAGAGGAGAGCAGAGCAGAGCAGAGCAGAGCAGAGCAGAGCAGAGCAGAGAAGAGAAGAGAAGAGAAGAGAAGAGAAGAGAAGAGAAGAGAAGAGAAGAGAAGAGAAGAGAAGAGAAGAGAAGAGAAGAGAAGAGAAGAGAAGAGAAGAGAAGAGCTAGGGATCAGGTAGGTATAAACTTCTATTCTGAACTGGACTGCTGGTGAACAAGGTGCCCAAACTCCATTTTACACTGTCAGGCACACTGTCATTCAGGTGACAGGGCTGTTAAATGAGGTGCCTCATTCTTCATTCAGCACATGGAATAGTAATTTCAGTGCAGGAGGAGTGGGTTTTCCTCAGAGAAGTCTACCTTACTTGTCCATTTTATCTTCTCCTAGTGTAGACCTGCATGCCCTGAGGCAGCAAATGTCCAACAGCACCTTCCCCAATGAGTTCCTCCTCCTGGCATTCGCAGACACGTGTGAGCTGCAGTTCCTGCATTTCAGGCTCTTCCTGGGCATCTACCTTGCTGCCCTCCTGGGCAACGGCCTCATCCTCACAGCCATAGCCTGCAACCACCACCTCCACACCCCCATGTACTTCTTCCTCCTCAACCTCGCCCTCCTCGACCTGGGCTGCATCTCCACCACTGTTCCCAAAGCCACGGCCAATTCCCTGTGGAACACCAGGGCCATTTCCTGCACAGGTTGTGCTACCCAAACCTTTCTGTTAGTCTTTTTCATCTCAGCAGAATTTTATCTTCTCACCATCGTGTCCTATGACCGCTACGTTGCCATCTGCAAACCTCTGCACTACCAGACAATAATGGCCAGCAGAACTTGTGTCAACACGGCAGCAGCTGCCTGGGGCAGTGGTGTTCTCAACACTGTCCTGCACACTGCCAATACCTTTTCCCTCCCCCTCTGCCAAGGCAATGCTGTGGACCAGTTCTTCTGTGAAATTTCCATAGATCATGAAGCTCTCTTGCTCAGATGCATACCTCAGAGAAGTTGGGCTTGTTGTGGTTAGTGCTGTTTTAGCATTTGGGTGTTTTGTTTTCCTTGTGCTGTCCTATGTACAGATCTTCAGGGCTGTCCTGAGGATTGCCCCAGAGCATGGCCAGCACAAAGCCTTTTCCACTTGCCTCCCTCACCTGGCTGTGGTCTCACTGTTTCTCAGCACTGTCTTTTTTGCCTACCTGAAGCCCCCCTCCATGTCCTCCTCATCCCTGAATCTTTTTCTGGAAGTTCTGTACTCGGTGGTGCCTCCAGCAGTGAACCCCCTCATCTACAGCATGAGGAACCAGGAGCTGAAGGATGCAGTGTGGAACCTCATGACTGTTTTTCAGAAGTGACAAATTGTCTATCTTCCTTCTCATATCACTCATAATATAACTCATTACAGGTGAGATGTATTTTTAATTTTTTTCTCATTTTGCTTTTCATTTCTTGAGGTAATATTGTCCAAAAAGAAATTATTTTTTCATCTTCTTCCATGTAAACACCCACCTGTCTTGAATGACTCTGAGATGTGGTGGAAACAAGGTTTATTTAAAGTGTGTTTGAGATATATTTAAATAAAAGGAAGGACCTGCAGTGACTTGCTTGTCTGAGATCCTTCCTCAGAGACCTGTGGTGGAGCTGCAGGGGCACTTGGCTGTGTGCAGAGAGTCCTGGCACAGGAGCACTGCCAGGGATCCCCAGGGCTTGGTCTTTCCTGTCCACAGGCAGGGTCAGGCCAGGAGCATGTCTCTAACACAACTGGCTCCGTACCAGCATCTCCAGCATAAAAGGGCATCTGCCTGGGGCAGTGCCTGAAGGCTCAGCTCTTCTCCCAAAGCTGCTGTCATGGATATTGCAAAGGAATGGAATTGAAGGAGGCTCCTTGCTTTGTTTGATTCCTTGTGGGCTTATGAGGATGAGATCAGCTGATCACCCAGGATCAGCTTTTAGGCAGGGAGGGCTGATTCTGGTATTGCCTGCATGGATATGGTGACTCTACCAGCCTGTGTCCACAGCATGCAGTAGGTGTGAAGGCAGGCAGGCATCTTTCTAGAGGGAAGTGGAAGCTGCCAGAAGTGCCCAGGGAATCATCAGGGACAGTGTGTGTCAAGGAATCAGCAGGGCATGGAGCCCACAGAGCATGAGCCACCCAGAGATACTATTCAAGATCTGGGATGGAACAGGCAAAGGAGAGCTCTGCAACTCCAGGGAAGACAGCAGGCATAGGGAAAGAAGTCTGCTGAGTTATTTGTTACACCTCTGGTGAAATTTCATAGACTGGATCTAGTAAACCACACAAAACCATCCGTGACATTGGAAATTGTTGCCTTCAGGGGGCAGTGGCGACCTGGTTCAGGAACGGCATGGCGACCAACCCCAGGCTGCTTGGTCCATCAGCTCACAGACACCAATGTGGTGGATGGCAAATGGCGTTTATTATTGAGTCACATGGTGTTATATAGCCGAGGCCCACAACGTCACTTCCGCTTGCTTACGTCACAGACCACGCGCTACTGTCCATCAAGGGAGGGGCTCCACCTTTCCGTACAGCACGACATCTTCCGGCCACCAGACCCTAACTACCCACATTTCCCCCCTCCCTATGCACAACCAAATTAGCTAAAATATAACCATCTAAAAAACGGTTCTGGTAACAATCTTAAGAGGCAGACATCATAACTTAAATAAAAAACATAAGGCACAATAACCAGGAGAAAACTAGGAGGTAACTGGTAATCCCGAGTAAATACACTCTTAAAGTAGTTGTTGGTGTTCTACCAACATAATGTAAACTTTCTCTAACCGACTTTTAACAAACGACACAAGCTTATTTAGTATACAAGGTCCAAAGATTAGATCACACAAAGGCATTGCAGCCCCCCACCCACGGAGGCCTCTTCGCTGTTGTCTGGGTTTTGCCAGTGTGGAACTCTCAGGCTTAGACAGGACACTTGCCGACTTATTGGCTTCTCTTGTCACCGGGGTATACGGATTACGGGGGTGTCCGATGATCCGTTCCTGTGAACAGAAACTCAGTTTTCATTAGTTTTATTCTGAAGGTCCGGTTTGATGGACTTAAGCGTACACCATTTGACCCTGCCATCTTTTTTGACTGCAGCATACCCTCGCCCTGTCAGAACTAATTTCCACCCTTGTTCCCATTCTCCCAGCTCATTTCTAACTATAACTGATGGGCCTTCTTCAAGCGCTCGAGAATTTTCGCACTTGCGATTTCAAACCCCTTTGTTTTTAGTTTCTGAGACTGTTGACACTAGCTGGTCCACTTGACTTCCTGACGGCGCAGTGATCAGGATATCGTCCATGTATTGGATGATAGTCGTGGTCGGATCACTGTGCCGAACTGGCGCCAGCGCCTGATCCACTGTGTTCTGGCAGATAGTAGGCAAGCTGATCATTCCTTGAGGCAGCACTTTCCATTGGAAGCGTAAATTGGGGTGTTGGCTGTTTGGAAACACAACAGAGAAAGTAAACCGCTCCTTGTCTTCTTCATGTAGAGGTATCGAGAAAAAACAGTCCTTAATATCAAGGACGGCACAAGGTTGCCCTTCCGGTATCATAGAGTTCATAGGCAACAACATTTGGACAGGACCCATTGGCTGCTACGACTGGGCCTTTTGCCTCCACAGGCAGTGATGAAGAGTCGACCGCTGCCTGGAGACGATCTACAAATTGTGTAAAGCTCTCACTTTCACTTTGTTTTATTGTTGACCATGGTGATGGTTTGGCAATAACTCTAGAGGCTGTCCGAATAGTTTCTCTGGCCGCACGAGTAGTTGCCATAACTTCATGGGCCCACAGGCCCTGGGCTTGCGCCTGGGGGGTGATCATTGTTGGGTCCATACCCATTAGCCGCTGCAAGCTAGAGCCATATAGTGGGTGATCCGCCCCAGTTACTTGGGCCAGTTGTCTCGTACAGTTGTCCTCCCACTCTTGTTTAAAAACGATCATCCCTGCCCCATCAAAAATCAGTCTACAAGTTTGTTTTATATCAAACGGGAGCATATCGTCTCCCCCAAAAACACCATCTATGAGGGTGGAGACCATTGCAGAATTAAGTCCTTTATCTGCGATGGCTTTAACAATCGCTTGTACAACCTTAGGGTTTATTGGTCTGTCACCCGGACCGGGAACGCTAGTGTGGCCGATGGAGCCCAGTCAGCACACGCAATCTTAATTTTCCTCCAATCCATGAGAGGAATTTCTCCCCCTCGCGGTGCAGCTTTATTTTGGATGGGGATGTTTTTGTTTTTGACTCCATCTGTCCCCATTTCCTCCTCCTCCTCCGAATTTCAATCGGTATCTGATCCGGAGTTGGAGCTTGACTGACTCGTCACCTCCGAGTTCCGGTACGTTCCCGTCGAGTTCCGGCCCCACCCACCACCCTTGCGGGCGGGCTGTTGTTTCCCTTGTGGCTGGCCCCGCCGCCTTCTCGGCGAGGCGTTTGCCCCACAAGAGCATTTTTTCGGATGGACGTTCAGATTGGCTCTCTGCCCCTCTCTCGTGCTTCTAGCTCCTCCCCGGTCGCCCCCACAGCCATTCTCTTTCTCGTTCTCCTCCTCCCATTTGCACGTGTTAGTTAAACCTAGCACTTCTTCCCCGTTCCCGCTGGAGGCATCTTTGCCCTACCCTTCGTCTTCTAGTTCGACGCTGTATTGGGGCGCACATGGTGGTAGTCTCTCCCAGATTTCCTCAGGCTCTGGTTCCCCACCGGCACCCCTGGCTTCCTCAGCTGACCCACCCCATAGCTTCCGTAATTTTGATACGACCTTCACAAGGATTTCCATCTTCCTTATTGGTCCAGGAGCATCCTCCCTGCCGGGCTGGTCCCGCCACTCCAGCCGCCGTTCACCTGAATCCAGGAGTTTTCCCGGGTTTTGGCACCACTTGTTGCCTTCACGGGGCAGTGGCAACCTGGTTCAGGAACGGCACGGCAACCAACCCCAGGCCGCTCGGTCCATCGGCTCACAGACACTAATGTGGTGGATGGCAAATGGTGTTTATTGTCGAGTCACATGGTGTTATATAGCCGAGGCCCATAACGTCACTTCCGCTTGCTTATATCACAGACCACGCGCTACTGCCCGTCAAAGGAGGGGCTCCACCTTTCCGTACAGCGCGACATCTTCCGGCCACCAGACCCTAACTACCCACAGGGTGTCCAGAGAAGAGCCCAGCCCAGACCCTGCTCTGCTGGTCCTCCCTGTCTCTCCCAGGACGCCAGCCCAGCTCAGCCCATCCCCAACTCTCCACACCTCCTTCTCCTTTCCCCAGCCCAGCCCAGCCCAGAAGAGCAGCCCAGGCTGGGAAGGCCCCAAAGCTGCAAATGGAGGAGTGGAGGGCAGTGGCAGTGTCCCTGCTGCTGAAATTTGCAGGAAATTCCCTTCCCACAGGCATTCTGCAACCCTGTAGGCTAGCCCTGCTCCCCAGCACAGCACAGCACAGCACAGCACAGCACAGCACAGCACAGCACAGCATCACACTGCTGGCCCTGGGGCTCCTCAGGCACCACCACTGCACACACACAGCACCCTACTCTGCTCCCGGGACACCCCATGTCCCACACAGCCTTGCCCCAGTCCAGCACGTCTGGGCTGGCCTGAGCAGACATTCCTGCAGCCCCTGCCCATGCTGCCCACAGCCCCCAGCTGGCGGTGCTGCCCTGCAGAGTGAGGGGACTGTGGTGCGCAGGGCTGTGGGGGCACTCTGCAGGGTCGTGCTGGTCAGGCTGGGAAGTCAGAGCCAGCCGGTGTGGGGCACTGCCACTGAGTGCCTCCCACACAAGTGGTTCCTTGGCCATGGAGGGTGCACACAGATAGCCGGACTTCTTCAGAGTCAGAGACTCATGGAATAGCCTGACTAGGAGGAACCCACAAGGATCATCAAGTCCAACTCATTTCCAATGTCATTAGATGTTTTGGGGTGGTTCACTGTATTCAGTCTATGAAATTTCACCAGAGGAATAACAACAAATCCAGCAGATTGTTTTTCCTATGCCTGCTGCGTTTCCTGGAGTTGCAGAGCTCTCCTTGCCCTGATTTAGCACCTTGAATGCTTTAGCACCTGGGTGCCTCCACATTGGACAGACTCATGTTCTGTATGTTCCATGCTCTCCTGCCTCTCCTGAGCAACAAGAAGAATCAGTCCTCACAGTAACAGAAGGGCTCTGAACAGGAATGTGGGAGGTGAAAGAGAGCAGCCTAGAAAAAAATAAATAAATAAATAAATAAAAATAAATAAATAAATCCAGGGGCCCCCTGGCAGTGCTGCTGTGCCAGGGCTCTTTTTCCCTCCACCTTTCCACACATCCAAGTGCCCCTGCAGCTCCACCACAGGTCTCTGAGGAAGGATCTCAGGCAAGCAAATCACAGCAGGGTTCTTTCTTTTATTTAAATACACAGAGAGCCTAGCTTCTCGTTTACTCCATGTCTCAGAGTCACACAGACAGGTAGATACTGAAATGGAAGGGGACGAATAATGACATTTTTGTGTACAACACTATCACACGTAAATCAAAGATAAGATAATGCAACACAACCACACACAAATTTCCAACAACTAGGCCTGTAATGAGCTACATTATAAATGATATGCAGAGGAAGAATGGCAGTTTATTGGTTCTGAAAATATTCAGTTACCAATTCGCACACTGCATCCTTGAGCTCCTTGTTCCTCATGCTGTAGATGAGGGGGTTAACTGCTGGAGGCACCACTGAATACACTACTGCCAGCAAAAGATTCAGGGAGGAGGAGGATACAGAGGGAGGCTTCAGATAGGCAAATAATCCAGTGCTGATGAACAGGGAGACAACAGCCAGGTGAGGGAGGCATGTGGAAAAGGCTTTGTGCCGTCCATGCTGTGAGGGGATCCTCAGCACAGCCCTGAAGATCTGCACGTAAGAAAGCACAACATAAAGAAAACATCCAAATGCTAAGCAGGCACTAACCACAAGAAGCCCAACTTCTCTGAGGTAGGCATCTGAGCAGGAGAGCTTGAGGATCTGGGGAAGTTCACAGAAGAACTGGTCCAGGGCATTGCCTTGGCAGAGGGGGAGGGAAAAGGTATTGGCAGTGTGCAGCACAGCATAGAGAAAAGTACAGCCCCAGGCAGCTGCTGCCATGTTGACACAAGCTCTGCTGTCCATTATTGTCCCGTAGTGCAGGGGTTTGCAGATGGCCACGTAGCGGTCATAGGCCATGATGATGAGAAGAGAAAACTCTGCTGAAATGAAAAAGAAAAAGAAAAAAATCTGAGCAGCACATCCATAGGAGGAAATGGCCCTGGTGTCCCATAGGGAATTGACCATGGCTTTGGGAACAGTGGTAGAGATGCAGCCCAGGTCGAGGACGGCAAGGTTGAGGAGGAAGAAGTACATGGGGGTGTGGAGGCGGTGGTTGCAGGCTATGGCTGTGAGGATGAGGCCGTTGCCCAGGAGGGCAGCCAAGTAGATGCCCAGGAAGAGCACAAAGTGCAGGAGCTGCAGCTTGCATGTGTCTGCGAATGGCAGGAGAAGGAACTCTGTTGGGAAGGTGCTGTTGGACATTTGCTGCCTCAGGGCATGGTTGCCTGTCCATGGAGGAATAGACAGTGACATGTTAGAGAGACTTTTCTAAGCAAAAACTAAACCTTATTTCAAAAAAAACATCCTTAACAAGGCTGTATCCTCACTACATCTTCATCTCAAGAAGACTTGCTCCTGCCTGGAGCTCTGCATCTGTCTGCCTAAGGATGCCACAGAGACCATGAAGATCCTCTGTAATCTCAGCAGTAATCAGTGCTGCTGGTAAAGAACACCAGGGGTGCATCTCAGGTATCCACTGGCCAGAGGCATCTCCCTATTTACAAGTGATGAAAGGGACATCCAACAATCCCACAAAGAAACAAAGAAGGTTGTGTTGGTGCTGCCTGTAGGTTAAATGGTGTGGAGTGAATATATGAGTTTCCTCAAAGACCTACAAATCTCTTTTAACTGTAATGCTCTATGAGTTTAGGTCCCTTCTACAATCCTAACAACACCATTATCATCTCCCTGACTGCCGTCCAAAGCAGGAAGTTGAAAAATGAGACCTCAGAGAGTGCCATCCCTTCAGTTATGGCATGTGTTGTTCTTCCCTTTCAAGAATCTCCCCCAGAAATGCTCTGGGGGTGCTGGGGAGATATGAGGAGCCTGGCCCATGTAGCAGCCCCCTGCCAGCAGCAGGACCCTGTCCGGCCCTGGCCTTCTGGTCCTTCCAGCCACAGCTTCTCCCCACAGCACCCTGGGCAGCTCCCCAGGCAGGCTGAGTGCAGAGCCTCGCAGGTGGGAGAGGCTCTGCCCCGGAACAAAGCCCCTGGGGCTCAGCAGGGACCCTGCTCTGCACCACAGCCCTGGGCACCCTTGCTTGCTCCCTGCTTGCACAGCCTGCAACTGGTCCTGTGAGAAGGAACCCTCATGTCCTGTCCCACTGATAGCTTTGGTAGGTAATCCCTGCTCTGGAGCTTGTCATTCTTCTGTTATACAAAGAGAATTCTCCAAAGATAAATATCCAAAGAGTTCTCCTGAAAGATCCCATAGGCTGTGGGATTTGCCAGCAAATCTGGAGATGGCACAGGAACAACAGCTGCGTTACCCTGCAGCCACAGACTTACCCTGTTCAGGGCTCTGAAGATTTCTCCTGCAGTCAGCTCTCAGCATCCCCCACTCCACACTGCCTTTAATATCATCCTCCCTTCTCTCAGCCGCCCTTGTCCCCTGCAGGCAGTGCCCCCAGCCCTGCTGCACTGTGCAGAGGAGCAGCTCCTGGGCAGAGCTGTCTCTCTGCAGTGCTGCCCGCTTGCCAGGAGCTCCCCTTGGGCTGAGAAGCCCGGCCCAGTTCAGCAGAACAGCTCCAGCCTAATGCCTCTCTGTCTCTCCCCTCTCTCATGTCCCTTGAGATGTCCCTGGGCCTCCAGGGGAATCAGCTTTAAAACACACTGAAGTAATCCCTGATGTTCCTTCCATCAGCCGCTGAAGGAATCTCATTTCCAGCACTGTCCTTCCTTATTCAGAAAATGGATGAGGTCCAAGGATCACCTTTCCATGCCCTGTTTTAAGGCAGGACATTCCTGCAAGGACAGGGATGGATCTTCCTTCTCCCTGCTGAGGGAAAGGTTTCAACTGAGCCAACCAAGGCACCTCCTTCTTTGTTTGCTGTCCAGAGGCTAGGAGGATACCTTAATGTAATCCAGATGTATTACCCTGCTCTCTCTTCTGTGACTCACATTTGGAAACTGCCCTGGCTATGTTACGCAGTGACCATTCACTGCCTCTACTGTGAACAGCGCAGGGAGCTCTTGGCAAGTCCCTGGTCCTCCAGGGGAATCAACTCCGAATCAAACCAATGCAATCACTGTTCTTCCTGCTGTCAGCTAGGGAGAGACACCTATTTCCAGTGCTATCTTTTCTCTTAAATCAAAATAAATGTTTGATATGGGAATCATCTTTTCTCGTCCTTTTATTAGTTAGGACACACACAAATTTTATTCCATTTCTTTCAAGCACCTGTTAATATTCCGGAGAATGAATCTTTTTCGCTGCAAATGAAATCCCTCTGTCTACACAGACTACACAACCCAGCAAGCTCATAGAATCATAGAATATTTGGGGTTGGAAAGAACCTTAAGGTCTAGTTCCAGTCCCCATGAAATGGGCAGAGTCTCGTCCCACCTGACCAGTTTGCCCAAGGTCCCATCCAACCCGACCTTAGACATTACCAGCGATGAGGCATCCACCACTTCTCTGGGCAACCTGTTCTAGAGCCTCACCACCCGCTGTGTGAAGAATTTCTTCTTTAGATCTGATCTAAATCTGCTCTCTTTTAGCTTAAAAGCACTGCCCCTTGTCCTATCACTACACTCCCTGATACAGTCTCTCCAGATATTTATCCTATGTGTCTCCCCCTGTTCTCTTAAGAGTAGGGAGGGAGAGAGTGGCTGTGCGGTGCTTGGCTACCTCCTGGGGATAAAGCACAACACATCTGGGGACACAAACCTGACAAACAAGTGATAAAGGAGGCAGTGAGGGAGACAGACCTGGTCAGTCACACTGACTGCTGAGAGTATGAGAGAGGATGTTTCTTCCAGCGAGTTTATCTGACCAGGTTTCTTGTCAGTTGAGAAACCAAGGGAAAACAGGGAATACTGGTAAAAGGGGATGTCCTATAAGGAGAGGCTGAGGACACTTGGGTTGTCTAGTCTGCAGAAAAGAAAGCTGAGGAGCAACCTCATTTTTCTGAGCCACTGTCTTAGGAGGGCAAGTGGAGAGGGAGGTGATGACCTCTTCTCACTGGTAAATGATCAGAGAAAGTGTGCAGTGGCACACAGATGCACCAGGGAGGTCCAGACTGGAGAGTGGGAAAGTTGTCTGTACTGTGAGGGTGGTCAGACACTAGAATAGGCTTCCTTGAGACCTGTTTTTTTTTTTTTTTTTTTTTTTTTTTCCCAGCCTGTCAGTGTTCAAGAAGCATTTGGACATTGCCCTCATTGATATGCTGTAACTTTTGTTTAGCCCTGGAGAGATCAGGTAGTTGGACCAGACAACCTTTGAAGGTCTCTTCCAACTGAACTATTCTGTTCTAGTCTAGTCTTGTCTAGTCTAGTCACTACACACGTGCGTAGGCCCATTTGTGTATTGGAAGACCACAATAATGCTTCCTGGAGTCTTCTTTTCTTCAGGCTAATCCCAACTCTCTCAGCTGCTCTTCACAGGACATGTATTTGGTGTGCATGGCATGCTTTTGGTAGTCAGGTGGTAGGTTGCAGGGGGTGCTGGATGATGAGGAACATCAATTTGATCACTCTGGGTTAGCTCTCCTGACTGTGTCCCATCGCAATGTCCTGCACACTTCCAACCTACATGTCATGAGGGGCAGTATTAGAATCAGAAACCCTTGATGCTGTGTAGACACACTCCATGACTGTTTCTAAACCTTCTCAAAGCCCCTGCACTAAAACACCTCATCCCTGGAGAACCCTGTGCAACAGCTGTCTTGAAGAGTGTTTGTTTTGTTTTCATCTTTCCTTTAACATGTGACCAAGTCTTGGAAGACAGCAGATGTTACAGAAGTTTTTGTTTGGAAGACAAAGTTGAGGCTGAGCTGAGAACTAAGTGAAAAATATGTGTTTATTGAGTTAATTAAGCAACACTGAAAAAAAAAAATTTTTTTCTTTTATTGATGGTATGCAGAATGTTAGGAATATGAGCCAGCAGTGTGCTCAGGTGGCCAAGAAGGCCAACGGCATCCTGGCTTGTATTAGGAACAGCGTGACCAGCAGGGCTAGGGAGGTGATTGTCCCCCTGTACTCAGCTCTGGTGAGGCCGCACCTCGAGTACTGTGTTCAGTTTTGGGCCCCTCGCTACAAGAAGGACATCGAGGTGCTTGAGCGGGTGCAGAGAAGGGCGACGAAGCTGGTGAGGGGCCTGGAGAAAAAGTCCTACGAGGAGCGGCTGAGGGAGCTGGGCTTGTTCAGCCTGGAGAAGAGGAGGCTCAGGGGCGACCTTATCGCTCTTTTTAGGTACCTCAAGGGAGGCTGTAGCGAGGTGGGGGTTGGCCTGTTCTCCCGTGTGCCTGGTGACAGGACGAGGGGGAATGGGTTTAAGTTGAGCCAGGGGAGTTTTAGGCTAGATGTTAGGAAGAACTTCTTCACTGAAAGGGTTGTGAGGCACTGGAACAGGCTGCCCAGGGAAGTGGTGGAGTCACCATCCCTGGAAGTCTTCAAAAGACGTTTAGATGTAGAGCTTAGGGATATGGTTTAGTGGGGACTGTTAGCGTTAGGTTGGAGGTTGGACTCGATGACCTTGAGGTCTCTTCCAACCTAGAATATTCTGTGATTCTGTGATTCTGTGAAATACCTTGACTTCAGTAAGGCTTTTGACACCGTCTCCCACAGCATTCTCCTCAAGAAACTGGCTGCTCTTGGCTTGGACTGGCGCACGCTTCGTTGGGTTAGAAACTGGCTGGATAGCCAGGCCCAAAGGGTCGTGGTAAATGGAGTCAAGTCCAGCAGGAGGCCGGTCACTAGTGGTATTCCCCTGTATCGTCCCCCTCTACTCAGATCTGGTGAGGCTGCACCTCGAGTACTGTGTTCAGTTTTGGGCCCCTCACTACAAGAAGGACATAGAGGTGCTTGAGCGGGTCCAGAGAAGGGCGACGAAGCTGGTGAGGGGTCTGGAGAACAAGTCCTATGAGGAGCGGCAGAGGGAGCTGGGCTTGTTCAGCCTGGAGAAGAGGAGGCTCAGGGGTGACCTTATTGCTCTCTACAGATACCTTAAAGGAGGCTGTAGCGAGGTGGGGGTTGGTCTATTCTCCCGTGTGCCTGGTGACAGGACGAGGGGGAATGGGCTTAAGTTGCGCCAGGGGAGTTTTAGGTTGGATGTTAGGAAGAACTTCTTTACCAAAAGGGTTGTTAGACATTGGAACAGTCTGCCCAGGGAAGTGGTGGAGTCAGCATCCCTGGAAGTCTTTAAAAGACGTTTAGATGTAGAGCTTAGGGATCTGGTTTAGTGGGGACTGTTAGCGTTAGGTCAGAGGTTGGACTCGATGATCTTGAGGTCTCTTCCAACGTAGAAATTCTGTTATTCTGTGTAAATATGGCATTTGCCTTTGCAAGTAATGCTTCTTGCAGCTAGGAGTGGCCTTGCAAGGACATCAGCCAGCTCCCTCTGCTCTCCCGGGTAAATCTCATCATGTCCAATAGGCTTGTGTATCCCATTAAGTCAAGTATGCCCTGACCTGACCCACTCCCACCCAGTGTACATTTTCCTTGCCCCTGTCCTTCCCCCAGTCTCTGTGGCCTGTTTTTCCCAAAGGCCATTCTTGCCTGTACTGACTGAGGTGAAGAAGGAATTCAGCACTTCAGCCTTTTCCCTGTCCTGTGTCAACAGATCCTGGGCCTCATTCAGCAGTAGGTCCACATATTCCCAAGTGTTCTTTTTGCCACCTATATACTTCTAGAAGCCCTTCTTACTGCCTTTGACATCCTTGGTCAAATTCCATCAGAGTTGGGCTTTAGCTTTCCGATATTCATCCCTACGTGCTTGGGCAAAGCCTCTGTATTTCTCTGAGCTTATCTGTTCTTGTTTCCACCATTGCTGTGCTTCTTTTCTGTGCTGGAGTTCTGCCAGAACCTCTTGGTTCATCCATGCAGGCCTCTTGTAATTTTTACCTGACTTCCTTACTCTTAGAATGGACTGCTCTTGATGTTGGAGGAGGTGATCCTGGAATATTAACCACCTTTCTTGGACTGCTCTTCTCTCCAGGGCCTTATCCCATAGGACCCTTCCAAGCAGATGGCCGAAGATGCCAAAGACCAGGGCTGCAAACTTGCTATTTATTTTGTTTCTCATTGTCATTGGAGACAGCAGGCATAGTTTGCCATGGTCCCACAGCTGAGGTGTGACAACCCAAAAATGTATCGATGCCCTCAACCGGGAGCACAGACTAGAACAAGCTGCAGTCTGTGCTTTTTGACATTCGTGAAGTCACTGCCAAGGCATGGTGGGACAAGTCATGCAACTTGGAATGCTGCAATGGGTGGATACAGACTTTAGGACAGACAGAGTGGAATGATCCAGAGTTAGATTTCCTCATGGAAGCTGCTTGGATATATGGAGCTCCTCTATGTGACCTATGAAAAGTTCTCTGAGCACTTGTGGGTGCCAATCAGAGAAGGGGTCACTAAGGGTGCTATCATGGTGGGAGAAAATAACCTGCAGCCAGGGCAAGGAAGTGGACATAGTCATTGTTTAGCACCCCAAAGAAGTCTCTTAGAGTAAGAGTCTGGGAAAAAAAAAAAAAAAAAAACCCTGAGGGTTTTTTATTGTCCCTGCCATTTTCCAGAAGGGGAACAGAACTGCGTGCAAACAGTCCAGGTGGTTTCTGGAGTGTCTTGGGATAGCTTCCTTGTCTAGCTTCCAGATAGTCCAACAGAGGTAATACAAACCTGGATCTGATACCTGCATGCCAGAAAGAGCTAGTCAGGGATGTGATGATCTGTGTCAGCCCTGTCTGTCATGACCCTGAAATTGTGGGGTCCTAGATCCCAAGAGGTGTGAGAAAGGAAATAAAAGACTTTTAGTGGTGATCCCAGGTGAGCCGCACACAAGTTCAGAACAGTGGTTGGATGCCTCACAAGTTCTGTGCAGGGGTGAGGAGGCAATAAAGCCCTGGGCTGGTGTCCTCTTGTGGTCCTCAGTGGAAGGAATGGCAGCCCTAGATAGCTGAGAGGACAAGGACCTCAGTTCTGTTGGTGGAGGTCCCAACTGTGATATATGTTCATCTGATTCATGTCAGTATGGAACAATGCTAGGGCCGCATGGTATGATGAATGTGACCTTCTGTCTTACATACCCTTGTATAACCACAAGTCTAAGAAAAACTGAATGGTTAATGTATAGAGTTCTTGTACCTTGCAAAGGAATTTGTGTCACTAGAGAGCAGTTCTGTCTGTCTCTGGGTCCTGCACTGGCAATTTAATTCTTCCACAGATGTGGTTTCTTCCCTTTCCTCCCAGTGTCCCAGTCTCCCCCTCATTATAGTCAAATTATCAAATCTTCAGAAATATTCCTCAAATCCATGAGCCTATTTGCTTTTGTTATTCCGAACTCTTATTCCTAACAGTTACAGCCTTTTTTGTCTTTGTGGTTGATTTAGCACTGCTATAGATGTGACTGTCCCTGTGAATGGCCTGTGAGGAATGTTTTAACTACTCATGAAGCGTCAATAAGAGAGCTATTTGTGTTTGTATGTTCTTTCTTTGAAGTCTCTGATGTCTGGGGGTTTCAGAACAACTGCTAACAACTAGTGACTGTTATGGCTTCTGAATGGGACACTATGCAAGCCCCTGATATCTGTCCAGGTGGCCAGGAGATTAAGGAGAAGAAACAAGAAGCTGAAGGATGGCTAGGAGACAAAATTTGCAGAGGATGCTGTGTAAGCTTTTGACATGCTGCCAAGGAGCACAAAGGGGAAGGACAAGAAAAAAAACGTGAGCGGAAGACTACGAGCCTTCAGCATGAAAGACCCCCAGAGAGCCCCGGGGGACCAGCGGAGACTGATGAGCATGCTCCAGTCGGAGGGTTTGGATCCCGGAAGCTAATTATAATAACCCAGGTTTTTTTAGAAGTAGTAATGAATATGTATTAGTCTAGGAGCATAAAAATCAGCTACTTGATGTAACTGGGGTGCATCCTGGTGGAGCGAAGACTCCCGGCGCACCCAGCGCTGTTTGCTTACATCTATTCCTTTAATAAATTGTAAACTTTGATTATAATCCTATTTTGAAGACTGAGCCATTTATAACACAACCATGCCAGAGACCTCAGCTATTCCCACCACAATCTGTCCAATGCTTTTGCATGTCTGTGCTTGTTTCTCTGCAGATAACTCTTATGTCACTTCAAAATAAGTGATAATAAATCTTTCTCCATTAATTTTCTCCCAGTTTTGGGGAGGAGAGAGAGATGATATAGGGGAGTTTTATATGATTTAGCTAACTGCC
Source organism: Aythya marila (assembly GCF_965140915.1). Classification (NCBI taxonomy): domain Eukaryota; kingdom Metazoa; phylum Chordata; class Aves; order Anseriformes; family Anatidae; genus Aythya; species Aythya marila. Next base: position 2,089,947 of record NW_028137218.1, on the reverse strand, counting down.
AAGGGACTGCTCCCAGGTTAGTGACAAGGCACAAAGGAAGGCAACAATTTTAGGCAGTATACACTGACAAAATGCCAATACCTATATTCCCAATCTCTGAAGTCCTAATGACTGCTAACCTGGACATCCTCTGGCATCTCAAATGTCAAATGGAGTTTGCATTTGAACAACTCACTGCTCTTCTCTATCTCCTGTAATTACCGTGGGAGCTTAAGCTAGAGTATTTTGTGCATACCCAAACAGAGGTGAGAGAAATCACATCACCCATGTGTGCATTTGTGGCTGATAAGGAAGGTTCTGGGCCCTGTTTCAGGCCTGGGATATCAAACTGAGAATGAGATGCATCAATTGACTGACTGTGGTCACTGCCCTCAGCTTGGGAGAATGTGATTCCTGACAGCCACAGTCTGGGTGTCCTGCCTAAAAGTGGAAGAGGACAAAGTAATTTTTTGATGAAACTTCTCATGATAGAAGAAATGACATTGCTGGCACTAAGTGTTGCTCCTCAGCTAAGGGAGGGAACATCAGGGATTGCATCAGTCTGATTCAAAGTTGATTCCCCTGGAGGCCCAGGCACTTGTCAAGAGCTCCCTGTGCTGCTGAGCTGGGCTGGGCTCCTGGGCACAAGGGGAGCTCCTGGAAAGCAGGCAGTGCTGCAGAGAGACAGCTCTGCCCAGGAGCAGCTCCTCTGCACAGCACAGCAGCAGGGCTGGGGGCACTGCCTGCAGGGGACAAGAGTGGCTGAGAGAAGGGAGGGAGATGTTAAAGGCAGAGCGGAGGGGGGATGCTGAGAGCTGACTGCGGGAGAAATCTTCAGAGCCCTGAACAGGGTAAGTCTGTGGCTGCAGGGCAACACAGCTGTTGTTCCTGTTGCCATCTCCACATTTGCTGGCAAATCCCACATCCTATGGGATCTTTCAGGAGGACTCAGGACTCAGGAGTTTTTTTTTTGTTTTTTTTTTTTTTTTTTTTGGATAAGAGGAGAATGACAAGTTCTAGAGCAGGGATTACCTGCCAAAGCTGTCAGAATTACAGGAGATGAGGGTTCCTTCTCACAGGGCTGGCTCCAGGCTGTGCAGCTGGGTTGCAGGCAGGGGTGGCCTTGGCTGTGGTGCAGAGCAGGGTCCCTGCTGTGCCCCAGGGGCTGTGTGCCAGGAGAGGCCTCTGCTGCCTGGGAGGCTCAGTACTCAGCCTGCCTGGGGAGCTCCCCAGGCCACTGCAGGGAGAAGCCATGTTTAGAAGTAGCCCTCAAACAAGGGCAAGGCAGGGCAGGGTCCTGCTGGAGCCCAGGGGCTGATGCCTGGAGCAGGCTGCTCAGAGCTCCACAGCACTCCCAGGGCATCTTTGGGGAAGATTCTTGAAAAAGAAGAGAAACAGCTACACTGCCAGAAGGGAAGAAGCTCCATGGGGTCTGTTTCACTTTTCTGTCCTGAAGGGCTCTCTGGACAAGTCACAGCAGCTCCTTAGCCACTGGACACAATGAATATGTCCCTGGAAATTGCCTTGGGAAAGGATGTGTCTGCAGGGCAGAGCTGAGCACACTGCAGGTGGGACAGGGTCTGTGAGCAATGGCAGGGAAGAGATGTGGAGACAGGGAAGGAGCTGCCAGTAGGGACAGTTCCAGGCAGCAGTGATCTGTGTAGGGAGGGAGAGGGAACTGCTGCCTGAAACACCAAGAGAGGGGGGATACAGGCACTTCCTGCCAGGCCTGCAGTGCAGGCACCTTCTCTGCAGCAACCCCCTGCTCTCCTCTGCCACCCAGTACATCAGCCAGTCTCAGCGCCTGGGGATTTAGTGCATGAACCACCATCTCCTCAGCTGGACCTCCAGAGGAAGAAAGGAGCCTGTGTCCTGCAAGATGATACACAATGATGAGGCTAAGAGTACCTGCCCTGCAGTGTCATGTCTCTAGGTGGCATGCAAGCTTGATAGGGTGTAGGTTTCACTGCATGCCCATTTGCTTTTCTCTCTGTCAGCTGGTTCGAGCATTGTGGTATTCATTCTCATTTCTCTACCTGTACGTGGCTCTCCTACTTCCTTTGTCTGGGAAGCAAGTGCGTGTAAACATCTGTTCTGACACGGAGTGCTGGGTACTGCTCTGAGCATTTCTTCTTGGGAACAAGGTGTCCAAACTCTATTATAACCTGTCAGGCATGCTGTCATTCAGTTGGGTGGGTTGGATAACAAGCTGACTCATTCAACTCAGGGAATGGTGATTTTTGTGAGAGAAGGTGTGAGTTTTGCTCAGAGAATTCTGCCTTGTCATTGTCTTTTCCTCTAGTGACAGGTGCACATGGCCAGATGCAGCAAATGTCCAACAGAACCTTCCCAACAGAGTTCCTCCTCCTGCCATTCGCAGACACTCGCGAGCTGCAGCTCCTGCACTTTGGGCTCTTCCTGGGCATCTACCTGGCTGCCCTCCTGGGCAACGGCCTCATCCTCACAGCCATAGCCTGCGACCACCGCCTCCACACCCCCATGTACTTCTTCCTCCTCAACCTCTCTTTGATTGACCTTGGAACTATTACCACGACTGTCCCCAAATCCATGGCCAATTCCCTATGGGACACCAGGGCCATTTCCTATGCAGGCTGTGCTACTCAGGTCTTTATGTTTGTTGTCTTTGTTGCAACAGAGTTTTATCTTCTTACCATCATGGCCTATGACCGCTACATTGCCATCTGCAAACCCCTACACTATGGGACAATAATGGACAACAGAACTTGTGTCAATGTGGCAGCAGCTGCCTGGGGCAGTACTTTTCTCTATGCTGTGCTGCACACTGCCAATACCTTTTCCCTTCCCCTCTGCCAAGGCAATGCCCTGGACCAGTTCTTCTGTGAACTTCCCCAGATCCTCAAGCTCTCCTGCTCAGACACCTACCTAAGAGAAGTTGGGCTTCTTATTATTAGTGTCACTATAGCATCTGGGTGTTTTGTTTTCCTTGTGCTGTCTTATGTGCAGATCTTCAGGGCTGTGATTAGGATGCCCTCCCATCAAGGACGGCACAAAGCTTTTTCCACGTGCCTCCCTCACCTGGCCGTGGTCTCCTTGTTTGTTAGTACTGCCACTTTTACCTACCTGAAGCCCTCCTCCATTTCTTTCCCATCCCTCGACCTTTTGCTAGCAGTTTTGTACTCGGTGGTGCCTCCAGCAGTGAACCCCCTCATCTACAGCATGAGGAACCAGGAGCTGAAGGTTGCAGTTAGGAAAGTGATTTGGTGGATGTTTTTCAGTTCTTATAAAGATCCCTTCACTCTCCACAAATGAAAGTCAGTAATCCTCTTCCAGGCATGTTTTTGTGTTTTTGTTGTTCTCATTATACACACACACACACACACATATATATCTAGTCATTATGGCTGTTTGTGCTCCTTGCATCCCTGCATAAATATTTGAATATTTAGATTCCCCAAATTGCTATGAATCCACGAACCTGTTTGCTCACATATGAAAGCTGTATAAATGTGCATTTAACACTGTGAGGGAGTCAGTGAAGACTCTCATAACATTGCTGTACTAAAATGGAAACACCCCAATGCTATGCTCAAAGCCTGAGCCTGAGCTGTCTTTACCAAACCAATGCCAAGGCCCAAATAATTGCTGCTCATAAGAGTCTGTTCCTCTTTTGGTTCAGGAGGAAATGGATCATTATCACATTTGTGATCTTTCAGAGACCAAGGGCTAGATTTAAGACTTACCCATGGATGTCTACTGACAACAGAGGCAGTGAATGGTCACTGCATTACATAACCAGGGCTGTTCCTACATCTGAGCCATAGATGATGTCCTTCAGGAGAGGCATCTGGAGCTGCCTGCGGAGGCCAGGGTACTTCCAGGGACAGCAGAGCCTGGTATGAGCCATGACTTAAGCCCCTTTGAAAGTGAGATCTCCCACTGTGCTCTCAGCCACAGGGAAAGAACTAAAGCCAGGTATTCACAGGGAACCTGCAACCCTGAAGTCTCAGAGAAGAGAGTGGGCACCCAGAAGGCAGAGGGAAGGGAATCTGAGGAGTTATTCATTTCCCCTTTCATGAAGTACCTCTGTTTGGTACAACACTACAGCCCATTTCCTCTGCACAGCAGCACTGCCAGCTTGAGGGACAGCTTGTGGGGAGCATGGAGATGGCCATTCCCCACCGCCAAGGGGAGCTGATTTTTGAAATTTGACCAGCTCCATCCTTCTGCTGGCATCAGTGTCTATACTGGGGGAGCAGCCACCAAGACAGTGGATCAGTGTTGGGTCATGGGCTAGAAAGCACTGACTAACCTGATCTACCTGTAAAACTATCACTGCTCAGAGAAAATGATCATAGAATAATAGAATCATAGAATATCCCAAGGTGGAAGGGACCCATAAGGATCATTGAGCCCAACTCCTGACTCCACACAAGTCTATCCAAAAATTCAGACCATATGACTAAGAGCACATTTCAAATACTTCTTGAACTCCAACAGGCTTGGTGCCATGACTACGACCTTGGGAAGCCTGTTCCAGTACGTGACAACCCTCTCATTGAAGAACCTTTTACTGATATGCAGTCTGGACCTCCCCTGTTGTAGCTTGACACTATTCCCTCAGGTCCTATCACTGATCACCAAACAGAGTAGATCGGTGCCTGCCCCTCCACTCCCCCTCATGAGGAAGACAGACTACAATGAGGTCTCCTCTCAGCCTCTTGTTTTCCAGGCTGAACAGGCCCAGAGACCTCAGCCACTCCCCATACATCTTCCCCTCTAGGCCCTTCACTATCTTTGTAGACCTCCTCTGGACACTCTCCAACAGTTTCACATCCTATTTGTACTGTGGTGCCCAGAACTGCACACAGTACTCAGGGTGAGGCTGAACAAGTGCAGAATAGAGTGGGACAATCACTTCCCTTGACCAACTAGCAATGCCGTGCTTTATGCACCCCTGGATATGGTTGGCCCTCCTGGCTGGCAGGGCACACTTCTGGCTCATATTCAGCTTGCTGTCAACCACAACCCCCAGATCCCTCTCTGCAGGGCTGCTCTGCCCAGCTCTCCATTCTGTCCAGATCTCTCTGCAAGGCCTTTCCACCCTCATCAGAGTCCACAACTCCTCCAAGTTTGGTGTCGCCAGCAAATTTGCTCAGAACACCTCCTAGTCCTACATCCAAATCATTTACAAAAACACTGAAGAGGACTGGACCTAAAATGGAGCCTTGAGGTACCCCACTGGTGACTGCCCACCAGCCTGATGCAGACCCATTTACCTCAACCCTTGGAGTCCTACCCATCTGCTGGTTATTCACCCAACGTATGATATTTTTGTCCAGCTATATGCTGGATATTTTGTTCAGTAGGATCCTTTGTGAAACTGTGTCAAAAGCTTTACTGAAATCCAAAAAGATCACATCAGCTGGCTTCCCTTGATCAACTATATGGGTGATCTTGTCATAAAAGAAAATCAAATTTGTCAAACAGGACCTACCTTCCGTGAACCCATGTTGACTAAGACCAATGACTACATTGTCCCCCAAGCACGTTTCAGTATCTACAAGGACAATCTTCTCCATAATTTTACCAAGCATTGACATGAGACTAACAGGCCTGTAGTTAGCAGGATCTTGTCCTTCTTGAAACTGGCACAACATTTGCCAACTAGGACCTCTGCAGATTCCCAAGACTGTTTTAAAATAATTGAGAGAAGTCCTGTGATGATGTCAGCCAGCTCTCTGAGCACTCTGGGATGAATCCGGTTTGGACCCATGGACTTGTATGGATCCATGTGGTGCAGCAAATCACACTCACATTCAGGGTCAGTTGGGAGTTTATCATTCCTACTGTTACAGTCCTCGCAGCACCTGGAGTCCCGAAACCCACCCTTGGCGTTGAAAATGGAGGCAAAGAAGGCATTAAATGTCTCTGCTTTGCCTATGTCCTTGTCTGTGAGGTGACCTTCCCAATCAGGTAGCGGACCTTTGTTTTCTCTGGTCCTCCTTTTTCACATATTTAAAATAAAACTTTTTATTGTCGCCCACAGACCTGGCCAGCTTCAACTCTAATTGGGCTTTGGCTGCATGTATTTTCTCCCTACAAACATGAACAGCGTCCCTGCAGTCCTTTCACATTGCCTGACAATGTTTCCAGCACCCATACAATTTCTTTTTATGCCCAAACTCCAGAATAAGATTCCTGGTCAGCCAAGCTGGCCCTTATGCCCCACCATTTGCCTAGGCGATCGGCTCTGGGGCAGACGCGTTCTGCAGCGGAGTGGGGGATCGGGCCAGGCAGGGCTAATTTTTCCAGCATCGAGCCTACTTGAGGGAGCCGCCAGGACCCGGCAGCCCTCATGAGGGAGGCTGATGAGGCGTAGGTGGAACCAGCAGCGCCCCCTCCCCAGCCGTTCAAAAGCTGCCCCTAGGGAGCGCAGCGAACAGGATGGGCAAACAGGGCGTGACGCTTCAGAAGGGCGTGGCGCGGCAGTTAGTGGGGCAGTTCGCGCAGGCAGGGAGAGCAGGAAGGGCAGAGCACTCCCCCCGCCCATACGAATACCTCCTTAATGACAGCTGTTAGCTAAGTGACAATGGTCTCCACCAGGCACGGTGCGCTCTCCAGGAAGTCGGTACACACCCAGACCGACTGCCCATTAAAAAACGCAGCAGTTCAGGTCACCGGATGCAAGGAGTGTCTGAGCCTGTTGCTGCCATCGGCAGGAGGAAGAGAAACTGCGTGCGTGAGGTGCGAGCAGGTGGATGACCTGGTCCGCATGGTGGCGGAGCTCAAGGAGGAGGTGGAGAGGTTGAGGGCCATCAGGGAGTGTGAGCGGGAGATAGACTTCTGGAGTAACTCCCTGCAGGGCCTCAAGGGGAGGTGCCGAGGTGAGACTCCCCAAATGGGGGCGGACCCCCTGCCCTGTCCCCGTCGGGCAGAGGGAGGGGATGTGGGAGCTGAGGAGGAATGGAAACAGGTCCCTGCTCGACATCGCAGGCGATGCTCTCCCCTTCCGGCCCCACCTTCCCAGGTGCCCTTACACAACAGGTTTGAGGCCCTAGAGATTGAGAGGCCGGTGTGTGAGGAAGAGGTAGCAAGTGTTCCCAGGAGGATGCCTAGGGCAAGAAGGTCGACTCCACGCCTCAGGACTGCCTCCACCAAGAAAGACAGAAGGGTTATTGTTGTGGGAGACTCTCTTCTTAGGGGAACAGAGGGCCCTATCTGTCGGCCTGACCCTACCCGTAGGGAAGTCTGCTGCCCCCCTGAGGCCAGGGTCAGGGACGTTGCCAGGAAGCTTCCCAACCTGGTACACCCCTCTGATTATTATCCTCTTTTGATAGTCCAGGCAGGCAGTGACAACATTGAAGAGAGAAGCCTGACGGCTATCAAACGAGACTTTAGGGGGCTGGGTCGGTTAGTGGATGGAGCGGGAGTGCACGTAGTGTTTTCGTCCATCCCTACAGTGGCAGGGAGGGGTACAGAGAGGATGCGGAAAGTCCACCTGTTAAACACGTAGCTTAGGGGCTGGTGCCAACGCAGAAATCTTGGGTTTATCGACCATGGGGCACTTTACTTGGCACCTGGCCTGATGGCAGCAGATGGGTCCCTATCTTTTAGGGGAAAAAGGATCCTGGGCCAGGAGCTGGCAGGGCTCATTGAGAGGGCTTTAAACTAAGTAAGAAGGGGGATGGGGCTGAAGCAAGGATTGTTGGAGCTGTGCCACGGGGAAAAATGGCAAGGCCCAGCTGAAGGTAAGGCAATGGCCCAGCTGAAGTGCATCTACACCAATGCACGCAGCATGGGAAACAAACAGGAGGAGTTGGAAGCCATCGTGCGGCAGGCAGGCTACGACTTGGTTGCCATCACGGAGACGTGGTGGGACCAGTCTCATGACTGGAGTGCTGCAATGCCTGGCTATAAGCTCTTCAGAAGGGACAGGCAGCACAGAAGAGGTGGTGGTGTGGCTCTCTATATTAGAGAGTCTTTCGATGTTGTAGAACTCGAGGCTGGGAACGACAAGGCCAAGTCCGTTTGGGTTAGGATCGGCAGGGACAACAAGGCTAGTGTCCTGGATGGGGTCTGCTATAGACCGCCGAACCAGGATGAGGAGACGGATGAGGAGTTCTACAGGCAGCTGACAGAAGTTGCGAAATCGTCAGCTCTTGTACTCGTGGGGGACTTCAACTTCCCTGACATATCCTGGAAGCACAACACAGCCCTGAGAAAGCAGTCTAGGAGGTTTCTGGAGAGCGTGGAAGATAGCTTCCTGACGCAGCTGGTTAGTGAGCCTACCAGGGGAGGTGCCCTGCTAGACCTTCTCTTCACAAACAGAGGAGGACTGGTGGAGGACGTGATCGTCGGGAGCTGTCTCGGGCAGAGTGACCACGCAATGGTGGAGTTCACTATTCTTGGCGAGGCCAGGAAGGGGACCAGTAAAACCGCTGTATTGGACTTTCGGAGGGCTGACTTTGAGCTGCTCAGGACACTGGTTGGTAGAGTCCCTTGGGAGGCGGTTCTGAAGGGCAGAGGAGTCCAGGAAGGCTGGGTGCTCTTCAAGAGGGAAGTCTTAATGGCGCAGGAACGGTCTGTCCCCACGTGCCCAAAGAAGAGCTGGCGGGGAAGATGACCAGCCTGGCTGAACAGAGAATTGTGGCTTGATATTAGGAGAAAAAAGAGGGTTTATAATCTCTGGAAAAGTGGACAGGCCACTAGGGAGGACTATAAGGATGTTGTGAGGCTGTGCAGGGACAAAATTAGGAAGGCCAAAGCTCACCTGGAGCTCAATCTGGCTACTGCTGTTAAAGATAACAAAAAACGTTTTTATAAATAGATCAACACAAAAAGGAGGACTAAGGAGAATCTCCATCCTTTACTGGATGCGGGGGGAAACTTAGTTACAAGAGATGAGGAAAAGGCGGAGGTGCTCAATGCCTTCTTCGCCTCAGTCTTTAGAGGCAATAACGGTTGTTCTCTGGATACCCAGTACCCTGAGCTGGTGGAAGGGGATGGGTAGCAGGATGTGGCCCTCACTATCCATGAAGAAATGGTTGGTGACCTGCTACGGCACTTAGATGTGCACAAGTCGATGGGGCCGGATGGGATCCACCCAAGGGTACTGAGAGAATTGGCAGAGGAGCTGGCCAAGCCTCTTACCGTCATTTATCAACAGTCCTGGCTATCGGGGGAGGTCCCAGTTGACCGGCAGCTAGCAAATGTGACGCCCATCTACAAGAAGGGCCGGAGGGCAGACCCGGGAAACTACAGGCCTGTCAGTTTGACCTCAGTAACAGGGAAGCTCATGGAGCAGATTCTCTTGAGAGTCATCACACAGCACTTGCAGGGCAAGCAGGCGATTAGGCCCAGTCAGTGTGGGTTTATAAAAGACAGATCCTGCTTGACGAACCTGATCTCCTTCTATGACAAAGTGACGTGCTGGGTGGATGAGGGAAAGGCTGTGGATGTGGTCTACCTTGACTTCAGCAAGGCTTTTGACACCATCTCCCACAGCATTCTCCTCAAGAAACTGGCTGCTCTTGGCTTGGACTGGCGCACGCTTCGTTGGGTTAGAAACTGGCTGGATAGCCGGGCCCAAAGAGTCGTGGTAAATGGAGTCAAGTCCAGTTGGAGGCCAGTCACTAGTGGTGTTCCCCAGGGCTCGGTGCTGGCACCAGTCCTCTTTAATATCTTCATCGATGATCTGGACGAGGGCATCGAGTGCACCCTCAGTAAGTTTAAAGATGACACCAAGTTAGGGGTGTGTGTCGATCTGCTTGAGGGTAGGAAGGCTCTGCAGGAGGATCTGGATAGGCTGCACCGATGGGCTGAGGTCAATTGCATGAAGTTCAACAAGGCCAAGTGCCGGATCCTCCACCTGGGATGCAATAACCCCAAGCAGAGCTACCGGCTGGGAGATGAGTGGTTGGAGAGCTGCCAGGCAGAGAAGGACCTGGGAGTGATGGTTGATAGTTGGCTGAATATGAGCCAGCAGTGTGCTCAGGTGGCCAAGAAGGCCAACAGCATCCTGGCTTGTATTAGGAACAGCGTGACCAGCAGAGCTAGGGAGGTGATCGTCCCCATGTACTCAGCTCTGGTGAGGCCACACCTCGAGTACTGTGTTCAGTTTTGGGCCCCTCACTACAAGAAGGACATCGAGGTGCTTGAGCGGGTCCAGAGAAGGGCAACGAAGCCGGTGAGGGGTCTGGAGAACAAGTCCTACAAGGAGCAGCTGAGGGAGCTGGGCTTGTTCAGCCTGGAGAAAAGGAGGCTCAGGGGCGACCTTATCACTCTCTACAGGTACCTTAAAGGAGGCTGTAGATAGGTGGAGGTTGGTCTGTTCTCCCACGTGCCTGGTGACAGGACGAGGGGGAATGGGCTTAAGTTGCGCCAGGGGAGTTTTAGGCTGGATCTTAGGAAGAACTTCTTTACTGAAAGGGTTGTTAGACACTTGTGTTGGGTCTGTCTGAGCTGGAGTCACCTTTTCCCTGCAGCAGCCTGCACAGTGCTGTACTCTGCACTCGTAGCTGGAACAGCACTGATATCACTCCAGTGTTGTGTCTATTGCTGCATAGTGCTGGCACAGCATCAGGACTCCTTCCAAGCCCCCAAGAGCCAGCAGGCTGGGGATGGGCAAGTGATGGGGAGGGGACATTGCCGGGGCAGCTGACCTAAACCAACCAAAGGGATATTCCATAACACCTGTCACACTCAGCAATAAAAAGGGGGGCTCTCGTGGGGGAGGGGGCTGTTCCTCCTGAACAACCACTACGCGTTTGAGGCCCTGCTTCCCAGGACATGGCCGAACACCGCTCGCTGATGGGAAGTAGAGAATAATTTTTTCTCTCTCTGTGCTTCCGCGCAGACTGATTGTTTCTTATGTCTCTGTTTTTCCTCCCCATTCCCTTTCCCTTTAATTAAACTTTTCTCATCTCAAACCTCGAGTTCTCTGTGTTGTATTTTCTCCCCCTTCCTCTTTGAGGAGAGGGGGAGTGAGAGAGCGGTTGTGGTGGAGCTTGGCTGCCCACCTGAGTAAAACCACCACAGTCCTTTTAGTAAGGAGGGACGTTGCACCCCCATGCTGCGTCTCGAACCCGTGACCTCAGATTTCTCTTCATGTCACCAGGTGAGGGTTATGCGAGCACCTCAAGCCATTGAGCCAGGCTGCCTAGGGAAGTGGTGGAGTCACCATCCCTGGAAGTCTTTAAAAGACGTTTAGATGTAGAGCTTAGGGATATTGTTTAGTGGGGACTGTTAGTGTTAGGTCAGAGGTTGGACTCGATGATCTTGAGGTCTCTTCCAACCTAGAAGTTCTCTGATTCTATGCTTCTTATTGACTTCTGATATCCTGTGTACAGTTCTGGGTTCCGCGGTAAAAAAAAAAAAAGACAGGGATCTCCTGGAAAGAATCCAGCAGAGGGCCACAAAGATGATATGGGGCCTGGAGCATCTTCCCTATGAAGAAAGGGAGAAAACAAAGCAAGTTGAAGTCCTTTATAAGGACAAGGACAGTCAATCTCAATGTATTTCTTAGTTCCTCAAAGAATAATTAGTGTTGTCATCCTGGCTGGGTTATCTGTAATAAACTCCCACAATGACATCCTCTTTGTTTTTCCCTTAATCCTAACCCAGAGGATCTCAACATTGCCATCATCAACTGCAAGCTCCATGCAGTCCAGCCTTTCCTTTACATACAGCACCACCCTACCGCCTTGCCTGCCCTGCCTGTCCCTACTGAGGAGCCTGTAACCATCTATTGCAACACACCATTCACAGGACTCATCCCACCAGGTTTCGCTTATGCTGATGATATCATTGCTCCAGAATTGGGCCAAGAATTCTAGATCATCCAGTTTATTCCTCATATTGTGTGCATTTGTGTAGAAGCACTTCAAATGCACCTCATAGCATGCAGAACCTGGTGGAGAAGCCTGAAGGACTTCACTAGCACACATTCCTTCTAATTCTGGCACTCCATCCCTTATTTTATCACTGACATGCCTGGTTTTATCCCTTTCCCCTTTTGACTCTAGTTTAAAGCCCTGTCTATCAGCCCTAATAATTCCTGGGCAAAAATCCTTTTCCCCCTCTGAGAAAGGTGCATCCCGTCTCATGCCAGGAGGTTTGGTGTCACATAGACCTTCCCGTGATGAACAAACCCAAAGTTCTGCTGGTGGCACCAGTCTCGGAGCCACGTATTGATGAGCCGAGTCTGCCTGTCAACATATTTTCCTCCTATCGGAAGGAAGAGGCAAATATGACCTGTGCCCCATATTCTTTAACCAGTCTCCCCAAAGCTCTAAAGTCCCTTTGGATTGATCTCAGACTTCTCCTTGCTACATCATCATTACCAGCCTGAAAAAAACAGTAGTGGGTAGTAGTCAGACAGCCGTACCAGATGAGTGACTTTCCTGGCAATACCTTTTACCTTAGCCACAGGGAGGCAGCAGACTTCCCTGTGGGTTGGGTCTGGATGGCATATCCGTCCCTTTCAGAAGTGAGTCCCCATGATGATAACCCTTCTTTCTTTCTTGACAGAAGATGTAGTCCTGCAAGGGGTAGGTTGCCTTGCCTTAGGCACCCCTTCCAACTGGGATGGGCTTTTGTCTACATCATTGTTTTGACTGCCATGTTCTAGAGCTTCATAGCTGTTACAGATGGGTAGTCAGGAAGGTGAGGTGGGCAGGGAGAGGGCTCACCTACCACCCTGAGCAGGAACCTGCTTCCATTCCTTCCCTTGGCCTAGGTCCCCTCCTCCTGCTTGGCGAGATGGGGGAACTTTTGTCTTTTATGTAGTGGCTGCCTGGTGGGATAGAGGAACCTTTGTTACTTGTGTTGTGGTTGGCTCATGAGTCTGTCTCAGGGAGGGTAGAGTATGCTTCCACCAGTCAGCTTCCCTCTCCACCTGCCTGATGCTCCTCAGCCTGTTCACCTCCTCCCAAAGCTTCTCCACCGGGCTGAGTAATTCTTCAGCCTGTGTACACCTCCCACAGCCATACCCACCACTGCTGCTGTAAGACACCAACAGAAGATTCAGGCACACCTTGCAGACAAAGACCTGTATGGTTGCATGTTTCCCAAGACCTCTATCCAGGTAGCCACATCGGTAATTGTGGCTGGAGAGGCTGCCAGAGTTGCAGAGGCCATGACTTTCTGCTGGGTGGATACCATGGCTGGGCTCTTCACGAGCAGTTCACAACCACCGTTGGGAAAGAGCAGTGAGGACGCCCTCCCTGCTCACCCTGCCTGTGTGAACTGCCCTGCAAACTGCCATGCCACACTGTTTGCCTTTCCTACTTGGCACACTCCTGGTCACTCGTGCTCCCTAAGGGCTGCCTTTGCTTTGACTGGGGGTGGGGGAGGGGTGTTTGCTGTGGGCTCTGCCAATGCCTCATCAGCCTCCTTCATGAGGGATGCTGGGTCCTGGTGGCTCCCAAGTGGCCTCAATGCAGGAAAGAGCCTTGCCTGCCTCGATACCCTCTCCGCTACAGAACACATCTGCCCTGGAGCCGAGCTCCTCGTTTGTGATCACAAGTTTGTGATTTCTTTATTCTGGAATGCCTGATAGAGTTTCCGAGAAGTTTTCAGTAGTATCCTTGTACCAGCTATACTCCAGGTTCCTTTGGGAACCTTATTTTGAGAATTACCCCACTCACCGGGTAACCTTGAGGAGCAGGGATTACAAACACCAGAAAGACCTCAAAACGCAGGATTGTCATACACTCTGACTGCACAGTCCAGCCCCTTCTCACCTGAGTCAAAAGGGACCTCTGGAGGTGTCCATTACCATCATCTTCTCTGAGCACCGATAGCTTTACAGGTAGATTGTGTTAGTCAATGTTTTCTGCAGCTGGGTTTTGAAAATCTCTGAGCCCATGACTCACTATTTTGGTGGCCATTCCCTCAGTATAGACACTGATGCCAACAGAAGGATGGAGCTGGTCAAATTTCAAAGATCAGATACCCTTGGGCAGTGGGGAATGGCCGTCCCTGTGCTCTCCACAAGTGGTCCCCAAGCTGGCAGTGTTGCTGTGCAGAGGAAATGGGCTGTGGTGCTGTGGGATAAATCTGCATGGCCATGCTGGTCAGGGTGGGAAGCAGACTCATCCAGGTCTGGATCACTGGGCTGGACCAGGCTGAAGTACTTCATGAAGGGGGAAATGAATCTATGCTGGGTCTGGCTGGGATGGAGTTAACTTTCCCTGCAGCAGCCCATATAGAGCACTAGATAGAATGGCACTGATATCACACCAGTGCTTTTTCAACTGCTGAGCAATACTGAACAGCATTAAGACTCCCTCCAACTCCCCCAAAAGCCAGCAGTCTGGGGGTGGGCAAAAAGTGGGGAGGGACATCACCAGGGCAGCTGACCTAAAATGACCAAAGGGATATTCCATACCATATGATGTCACAGTCAGCAATAAGAGGTAGAAAAAGGAAGAAGAGGGGAGGGGTGGGCTGTTGTTGTCAAAATGTCTGTCCTCCCAAATAATGTCTACGTGTGTTGAGGCCCTGCTTCAAGGACATGGTCAAGCATCACTTGTTGATGGGAAGTAGAGAGTAATTTCTTTCCTCTCGTTCTATGCTTCCACACGACCTTTGCTTGTTTGCTTGTTGTTGTTGTTTTGTTTTATTTTTCCCTCTTCCTTTTCCCATCAATTAAATTACGCTTATCTCAACCCATCTTTTCTTTTCTTTTCTTTTCTTTTCTTTTCTTTTCTTTTCTTTTCTTTTCTTTTCTTTTCTTTTCTTTTCTTTTCTTTTCTTTTCTTTTCTTTTCTTTTCTTCTCTTTTCTTCTCTTTTCTTCTCTTTTCTTCTCTTTTCTTCTCTTTTCTTCTCTTTTCTTCTCTTTTCTTCTCTTTTCTCTTTTCTTTTCTTTTCTTTTCTTTTCTTTTCTTTTCTTTTCTTTTCTTTTCTTTTCTTTTCTTTTCTTTTCTTTTCTTTTCTTTTCTTTTCTTTTCTTTTCTTTTCTTTTCTTTCCTTTCCTTTCCTTTCCTTTCCTTTCCTTTCCTTTCCTTTCCTTTCCTTTCCTTTCCTTTCCTTTCCTTTCCTTTCCTTTCCTTTCCTTTCCTTTCCTTTCCTTTCCTTTCCTTTCCTTTCCTTTCCCTCTTCTTTTTCTTTTTTCTTTTTCCTTTTTTTTTTTTTTTTTTTTTTTTTTCCAGCATACTTTCTTCTTCCCCTCCCCTTCTGAGGAGGGTGAGTGAGAGAGAGGTTGTGGTGGAGTTCAACTGCATAGCTAGGTAAAAACAACAAAGAATCATACCCCAGCGGTGTGATATCCCATGATATCCTGTGTTATCTTGTTTATTACAAAGGTGCTATGAGAGTCTTCACTGACTTACTGTTACATGAATATGTATAAAGCATCCATATAAAACAGTGCAGTTTCACTCATTAATTGCAGTGGGAGGAATCCCAACACTTATGCGGAAATGCAAAAAGCCAAAGACGTCACAATGGAAATAAGGAGAGAAAAAAAAATAATAATGATAAAAACAAACAAGTAAACAAACAAGCAAAAAAAAAAAAAAAAAAAAGGCTGGAATGGGATACACAATTTTCATTTATGGAGAGGGAAAGAAACTTTCTGAGTACTGAAAAACATCCCCCAAATCAGTTTCCTAACAGCATCCTTGAGCTCCTTGTTCCTCATGCTGTAGATGAGGGGGTTCACTGCTGGAATCACAGAATCACAGAATTTTCTAGGTTGGAAGAGACCTCAAGGTCATCGAGTCCAACCTCCAACCTAACGCTAACAGCCCTCCACTAAACCATATCCCTAAGCTCTACATCTAAACGTCTTTTGAAGACTTCCAAGGATGGTGACTCCACCACTTCCCTGGGCAGCCTGTTCCAGTGCCTCACAACCCTTTCAGTGAAGAAGTTCTTCCTAACATCTAGCCTAAAACTCCCCTGGCTCAACTTAAACCCATTCCCCCTCGTCCTGTCACCAGGCACACGGGAGAACAGGCCAACCCCCACCTCGCTACAGCCTCCCTTGAGGTACCTAAAAAGAGCGATAAGGTCGCCCCTGAGCCTCCTCTTCTCCAGGCTGAACAAGCCCAGCTCCCTCAGCCGCTCCTCGTAGGACTTGTTCTCCAGGCCCCTCACCAGCTTTGTCGCCCTTCTCTGGACCCGCTCAAGTACCTCGATGTCCTTCTTGTAGCGAGGGGCCCAAAACTGAACACAGTACTCGAGGTGCGGCCTCACCAGAGCTGAGTACAGGGGGACGATCACCTCCCTAGCCCTGCTGGTCACGCTGTTCCTAATACAAGCCAGGATGCCGTTGGCCTTCTTGGCCACCTGAGCACACTGCTGGCTCATATTCAGCCGACTGTCCACCATCACTCCCAGGTCCTTCTCTGCCTGGCAGCTTTCCAACTATTCCTCTCCCAGCCTGTAGCTCTGCTTGGGGTTATTGCGCCCCAGGTGCAGGACCCGGCACTTGGCCTTGTTAAACTTCATGCAGTTGACCTCAGCCCATCGGTGCAGCCTATCCAGATCCTCCTGCAGAGCTTTCCTACCCTCAAGCAGATCGACACACGCACCTAACTTGGTGTCATCTGCGAACTTACTGAGGGTGCACTCGATGCCCTCGTCCAGATCATCGATGAAGATATTAAAGAGGACTGGTGCCAGCACCGAGCCCTGGGGAACACCACGAGTGACTGGCCTCCAACTGGACTTGACTCCATTCACCACGACTCTTTGGGCCCGGCTATCCAGCCAGTTTCTAACCCAACGAAGCGTGCGCCAGTCCAAGCCAAGAGCAGCCAGTTTCTTGAGGAGAATGCTGTGGGAGACGGTGTCAAAAGCCTTGCTGAAGTCAAGGTAGACCACATCCACAGCCTTTCCCTCATCCACCCAGCGCGTCACTTTGTCATAGAAGGAGATCAGGTTCGTCAGGCATGACCTGCCTTTCATAAAGCCATGCTGACTGGGCCTGATCGCCTGCTTCCCCTTCAAGTGCTGCATGATGACTCTCAGGAGGATCTGCTCCATGAGCTTTCCTGGCACTGAGGTCAAACTGACAGGCCTGTAGTTTCCCGGGTCTGCCCTCCGGCCCTTCTTGTAGATGGGCGTCACGTTTGCTAGCCGCCAGTCGATTGGGACCTCCCCCGATAGCCAGGACTGTTGATAAATGATGGACAGTGGCTTGGCCAGCTCCTCTGCCAGTTCCCTCAGTACCCTTGGGTGGATCCCATCCGGCCCCATCGACTTGTGCACATCTAAGTGCCGTAGTAGGTCACCAACCAGTTCTTCATGGATAATGAGGGCCACATCCTGCTCCCCATCCCCTTCCACCAGCTCAGGGTACTGGGTATCCAGAGAACATCCGGTATTGCCGCTAAAGACTGAGGCAAAGAAGGCATTGAGCACCTCCGCCTTTTCCTCATCTCTTGTAACTAAGTTTCCCCCCGCATCCAGTAAAGGATGGAGATTCTCCTTAGTCCTCCTTTTTGTGTTGATGTATTTATAGAAACGTTTATGTTATCTTTAACGGCAGTAGCCAGATTGAGCTCCAGGTGAGCTTTGGCCTTCCTAATTTTGTCCCTGCACAGCCTCGCTACTTCTTTAAAGTCCTCCTTAGTGGCCTGCCCACTTTTCCAAAGCTTATAAACCCTCTTTTTCCTCCTAAGATCAAGCCACAATTCTCTGTTGAGCCAGGCCGGTCTTCTTCCCCGCCAGCTCGTCTTTGGGCACGTGGGAACAGACCGTTCCTGCGCCATTAAGACTTCCCTCTTGAAGAGCGCCCAGCCTTCCTGGACCCCTCTGCCCTTCAGAACCGCCTCCCAAGGGACTCCACCAACCAGTGTCCTGAGGAGTTCAAAGTCAGCCCTCCGAAAGTCCAATACAGCGGTTTTACTGGTCCCCTTCCTGGCCTCGCCAAGAATAGTGAACTCCACCATTGCGTGGTCACTCTGCCCGAGACAGCTCCCGACGATCACGTCCTCCACCAGTCCTCCTCTGTTTGTGAAGAGAAGGTCTAGCGGGGCACCTCCCCTGGTAGGCTCACTAACCAGCTGCGTCAGGAAGCTATCTTCCACGCTCTCCAGAAACCTCCTAGACTGCTTTCTCAGGGCTGTGTTGTGCTTCCAGGATATGTCAGGGAAGTTGAAGTCCCCCACGAGTACAAGAGCTGATGATTTTGCAACCTCTGTCAGCTGCCTGTAGAACTCCTCATCCGTCTCCTCATCCTGGTTCGGTGGTCTATAGCAGACCCCGACCAGGACACTAGCCTTGTTGTCCCTGCCGATCCTAACCCAAAGGGACTCGACCTTGTCATTCCCAACCTCGAGTTCTACAACCTCGAAAGACTCTCTAATATAGAGAGCCACACCACCACCCCTTCTATGCTGCCTGTCCCTTCTATAGAGCTTATAGCCAGGCATTGCAGCACTCCAGTCATGAGACTGGTCCCACCACGTCTCCGTGATGGCAACCAAGTCGTAGCCTGCCTGCCGCACGATGGCTTCCAGCTCCTCCTGTTTGTTACCCATGCTGCGTGCATTGGTGTAGATGCACTTCAGCTGGGCCATTGCCTTACCTTCAGCTGGGCCTTGCCATTGTTCCCCCTGGCACAGCCCCAACAATCCTAGCCTCAGCCCCATCCCCCTTCCTACCTAGTTTAAAGCCCTCTCAATGAGCCCTGCCAGTTCCTGGCCCAGGATCCTTTTTCCCCTAAAAGATAGGGACCCGTCTGCGGCCATCAGGCCAGGTGCTGAGTAAAGTGCCCCATGATCAAAAAACCCAAGATTTCTGCGTTGGCACCAGTCCCGGAGCCACGTGTTTAACAGATGGGCTTTCCGTGTCCTCTCTGAACTCCTCCCTGCCACCATAGGGATGGACGAAAACACCACCTGCACTCCCGCTCCATCCACTAACCGACCCATTTCCCTAAAGTCCCTTTTGATAGCCTTGAGGCTTCTCTCTTCGATGTTATCACTGCCCGCCTGGACTATCAAAAGGGGGAAATAGTCAGAGGGGCGTACCAGGTTAGGAAGCTTCCTGGCAACGTCCCTGACCCTGGCCCCAGGGAGACAGCAGACTTCCCTACGGGTAGGGTCCGGCCGACAAATAGGGCCCTCTGTTCCCCTAAGAATCGAGTCACCAACAACAATAACCCTCCTGTCTTTTTTGGTGGAGGCAGTCCTGAGGCGCGGAGTCGACCTCCTCGCCCTAGGCATCCTCCTGGGAACATTTGCTACCTCTTCCTCACACACCGGCCTCTCAATCTCTAGGGCCTCAAACCTGTTGTGTAAGGGCACCTGGGAAGGTGGGGCCGGAAGGGGAGAGCATCGCCTGCGATGTCGAGCAGGGACCTGTTTCCATTCCTCCTCAGCTCCCACATCCCCTCCCTCTGCCCGACGGGGACAGGGCAGGGGGTCCGCCCCCATTTGGGGAGTCTCACCTCGGCACCTCCCCTTGAGGCCCTGCAGGGAGTTACTCCAGAAGTCTATCTCCCGCTCACACTCCCTGATGGCCCTCAACCTCTCCACCTCCTCCTTGAGCTCCGCCACCATGCGGACCAGGTCATCCACCTGCTCGCACCTCACGCACGCAGTTTCTCTGCCTCCCGCCGATGGCAGCAACAGGCTCAGACACTCCATGCACCCGGTGACCTGAACTGCGGCATTTTTTAACGGGTAGTCGGTCTGCGTGTGTACCGACTTTCTGGAGAGCGCGCCGTGCCTGGTGGCGACCATTATCGCCTAGTTACGGCTGTTGTTAACGAGGTGTTGTTTGTGTAGGGGGAGCGCTCTGCCCTTCCTGCGCGCCCTGCCTGCGCGAACTGCCGCGCTAACTGCCGCGCCACTCCCTCTGACGCGCCACGCCCTGTTTGCCCGCCCTGTTCGCCGCGCTCCTGGTCGCTCGCGCTCCCTAGGGGCTGCTTTTGAAGGGCTGGGGAGGGGGCGCTGCTGGCTCCGCCTTCGCCTCGTCAGCCTCCCTCACGAGGGCTGCCGGGTCCTGGCGGCTCCCTCAAGTAGGCTCGATGCCGGACAAAAATTAGCCCTGCCTGGCCCGATCCCCCGCTCCGCTGCAGAACGCGTCTGCCCCGGAGCCGATCGCCTCGGCAAATGGCCGAGAGTGCCTTCCCTTCAGGTATTCCCTGCCTTGGTCTTCCCTATCAATAACCTACCCCAGAGATGTCCTGGGGGTTCTGTTGAGCTGTGAGCAGCCGGCTCCAGTGTTATGGTTTAACCCAGGTGGCAGCTAAGCACCACTGTTCTCTCATCCTCCCCCCTCCCACTCTGGGATGGGGGAGAGAAACAGGAAAATGAAGCCTGTGAGTTGAGATAAAGACAGTTTATTAAGACGGAAAATAATTAATAATAATAACAATAATAGTGCGAATAATAATATGTATGAAACAAGTGATGCACAATGCAATTGCTCACCACCCGTTGACTGATGCTCAGCCTGTCCCCGAGCAGCCAGCCTTCCCACCCCCGCTAGCCACCCCTATATATTGTTCAGCATGATGTCAGATGGTATGGAATACCCCTTTGACTAGTTTGGGTCAGCTGTCTTGGGTCTGTCCCCTCCCAGCTCCTGATGCATGCCCAGCCTGCCCGCTGGCAGGACAGAGTGAGAAGATGAAAAGTCCTTGGCTTAGTGTAAGCACTGCTCTGCTACAATTAAAACATCAGCATGGTATCAGCACTCTTCTCATCCTAAGCCAAAACATAACACCCTACAAGCTACTAGGAGGAAAATTAACTCTATCCTAATTGAAACCAGGACACCCAGGAAGCAGACTCCCACCAGCAGGACCCTTTCCTGCCCTGCTGGGGGGACCTCTTCCACCCACAGCTTATGTAGGTAATCATTGATCCAGGGAACATCCCTGTCCTCCACAGTAGAGAAGCCAGCACAGACCCTGTGACATGTCCTATCAGCCATGGGAAGTGGCAGCTATAGAAGAACCCTCTAGGATTCTGCATCTGCCTGCTCTCTCACAGACACTTACCATGTTAGAGCTCCATGTTAGAGCTGTGAAGATTTCTCCCTTTGGGAGCTCTCAGCTTCCCCCCTCCACACTGCCTTTAACATCTCCCTCCCTTCTCTCAGCCACCCTTGTCCCCTGCAGGCAGTGCCCCCAACCCTGCTGTGCTGTGCAGAGGAGCTGCTCCTGGGCAGAGCTGTCTCTCTGCAGTGCTGCGTGCTTGCCAGCAGCTCCCCTTGGGCTCAGGAGCCCGGCCCAGCTCAGCAGCACAGGGAGCTCTTGACACGAGGGAACTCCAGGGGAACTGATTTTGAATCATGCTGATGCAATCCCTGATGTTCCCTCTCTCAGCTGGGGAGAGATATTCCCCATGTGGAAAGACACAGCAGTGTCATTTCTCCTACTGGGAGAAGATTCATCAAAGAATTACCTTGTCCTCTTCCGCTTTTAGGCAGGAGAGACCAATTGAAACTCCCTGATATTCAGCAAGGACAGATCCCAAGTTGTGCCTTTGAAGTGGACAACTGCCGTACCATGACACAGGTTAGGGACAGTAGAGCTTTATATAATAGAATCTAAATGGCTAGCAACAAATTCAGTCAAATGAAACAGAATAGTTCAGTTGGAAGGGACCTTCAAAAGTCATCCAGTTCAGCTGCCAGACCTACTGAGGGCTAACCAAAAGTTAGAGACTATGTATGAGGGCAATGTCCAACTGCCTGTTGAACGCTGACAGGCCTGGGACATCAACCATGTCTCTGGGAAGCCTCCTCCAGTAGTTGACCACCCTAACAGTACTGAAATCTTTCCCAATGTTCAGTCTGACCATCCCCTATGTGCCATTCCCACACATCCTGTCAGTTACCAGGGAGAAAAAAGATTGTCACCTCCCTCTCCACTTCTGCTTCTCTGGAAGTTGTCAGGAGCAGTGAGGTCACCCTCAGCCTTCTTTTCTCCAGACTAGACAACCCAGGTGTCCTCAGGCTCTCCTCACAGGACATGCCTTCCAGCCCACCTTTGCTGTCCTCCTCTGGATGCTTTCAACTCCACATCTTTCTTCTATTGTGGAGCCCAGAACTGTATGCATGATTCAAGGGGAGGCTGCACCAATGCTCAATATAGCAGAAGACTTACTTCTTTTGACCATGTGGGAATTCTGCGCTTAATGCATCCTAAAATGCAGTTTGCCTTCTTGGCTGCCAGGGCACCCTGCTGGCTGATGTTGAGCCTGCTGTCAAGCAGCACCTTGAGAGCCTTTTCTGCTGAGCTTCTCTCTAGCCACTTGTCTCCCAGTCTGTGCTGGACCTGTGTCCAGCATTAGTTTATCCCAGGTGCAGCACCTGGCATTGTCTAGGTGATCCTGCTAGGCAGAGGGATTGGACTGGATTATCTTTAGGGGTCCCTTCCAACCTAAACCACTCTGTGATTCACGTCATTGCTGATCACTTAATGCTCCATTCTATCTAGGCCTCTCTTCAAGGCTTCTCATCCCTCCAGGAAGTCAGTAGCGTGTCTCAGTTCAGTTCATCTGAAAACTTGCTGAGGACGCATTTCATTCCTGCACTCAGATCATGGCTAAAAATGTAACAGATGGATAGTAACTCTGCAGAAACCTCCCAGGTGGGCTTTAGTTTACATTGGACAAAACAGAAGCCACCTTCAAAGCAGTCCAATGATATTCCAGGCTGTATGAGCAGCGGAAGTGATGATCTCCCTCTGCAGAGGACGCTTTCTCTGTGAGAGGCAGTTGCAGCTCACAGATGTGTCTCAGCTCAGCCTCAACTTTGTCTTCCAAACAAAGTCTTTCGTAGACTATTCTGTCTTCCAAGATTTTGTTCTACGTTAAAGGAAAGATTAAAACAAACCAAACACTCTTGTAGACAGCTGTTGCACAGGGCTTTCCCAGGGCAGAGGTGTTTTAATGCAGAGGGAAACCAGATTTGAGAGGGTTTAGGAACAGTCACACTGCGCCCAGCTTTCTTGAGGTGTGAGAGGGGATCTTCACTTCTCTCTTGGTCTTGATTTTTCCACAATGTTGGCCTTGACAAACCCCAGTCAGCTCCCACCCTCCCTTCCTGGTGCCACAAGAGCAGTCACAGCCTGCAACTATCTGTGCATTCATTTCTCCATCCCTGTCTTCAGAGCACTGTGCCGCACAGTTCCCCACCACCTCTTGCCCCCAGCATCTAATGGGAGTGGCAGCACCAACAGTACTGCCAGCAGGATGAAGGAGGTGATTGTGCACAATAGGCATATGGACATAGTCGAGCACATTTACAGGAGGGCCACAAAAATGGTTAGAGGACTGGGGCATGTCTGCTATGAAGAGAGAGTCTGGGAGAATTTATTTATTTATTTATTTGTAATCAGTCTGGAAAAGGGAAGGCGCTGGGGATACCTTACAGCAACCTTCCAGTAGCTACAGGGGGGCTACAGGAAAGCTGAGGTGAGACACTTTATCAGGGAATGTAGTGACAGGACAAGAGGTAATTGCTTTAAACTGGAAGAGGGTAGGTTTAGTTTAGATATAAGGAAGAAATTGTTTACTCTGAGGGTGTTGAGACCCTAGAACAGGTTGCGCATAAAACTTGTGGGTTGGCGCCCCGTCTCTGGAAGTGTTCAAAACCAGGTGGATGGGGCTTTGAGCACCCTGGTTTAGTGGAATCCCATGGTGGATAAGGGAGTTGAACTTTAATAGTCCTTTCCAACTCAAAACTTTTCATGATTCTATACTTCTACTTCAGAGCAGCTCATATGGAGCTGTGTTTTTAATATAAGACAAAAACAGTGTTGATAACAGACCAGTGTTTCAGTTATTTCTGAACCATGTCTGCACAGGATCAAGGGCTTCTCTTTCTCATACTTTCCCCTCTCTCCCCAAAATATAAATCCCCAAACATTTCTATTGGGGATGAACAAGACATTGTGATGAGGCAGAGCCAGGACTGGAGACCCAAAATGATCAAATAGATGTTCCACACCAACCATCAATCCCTGCAGCCCACCATCTCCATCTGAGAGAGTTGGGATTTCTTAACCTGAAGAAGAGAAGTCTCTAGGAGGCCTTGTTTTGGCCTTCCAATACATGGGCCTACCCACGTCTGTAGTGACCAGACTAGACTAGACTAGACAGGAATAGTTCAGTTGGAAGGGACCTTCAAAGATCATCTAGTCCAACTGCCTGACTTCTTCAGGGCTAAACAAAATTTACAGCATATTAATAAAGGCAATTTCCGAAGGTATCTTGAACACTGACAGGCCTGGGGCATCAACCAAGTCTCTAGGAATTCTGTTCCAGTGTTTGAGCACTAACAAGGTACAGAGTTATTACGTAATGCCCCATGTGAACTTTCCCTGGTGCAGCTATGTGCCATTCTCACGAGTCCTGTCATCAGTTACCAGGCAGAAGAGACCGGAACCTACCTCTCCTCTTCCCTTCCTCAGGAACCTGTTGAGAGCAATGAGGTCACACCTCAGCCTTCTTTTCTCCAGACCACATGGCCAAAGGGTCCACAGTCTGTTGCCACAGGACATCCCCATATACCAGTGGCATTGCCCCCTTCCATTGGTTTCACAGCTGACAATGTCCCAGATAAGATAAACTCACTGGAAGAAACATCAGTGTGACTGGCAAGGACTGGTTCCCCCTACCTTAACCCCCTCCCCCAACACACACACACACTCCCATCACCCCACACCTCGTCTTCTTAACAGAACAAAAGGAGAAAGATGAGAAGAATCTATGATTGTATGAGCATGCAGGCCAACAATTGGTGTTGCAGCTGCTGTAGACAGAAGGATTTCAGTTGCTGTGAAAATCTTTCTTCCCCCTGCATAACAACAAGTACTTGGAAGAGATGGGATGCATCTGCCTGGCAATTTGTGGGGATCCTCTCTAACAGGACAGGAAAGGATGATTCCCATAAGGGACTCTTCCTTTGAACTAGGAGCGAAGATAGCACTGGAAGCAGGTGTCTCTCTCTAGCTGATAGAAATCACCATCAGTGATTGCATCAGTTTCAGAGTCAATTCCCCTGGAGGCCCAGGGACTTGTCAAGAGCTCCCTGTGCTGCTGAGCTGGGCTGGGCTCCTGGGACCAAGGGGAGCTCCTGGCAAGCGGGCAGTGCTGCAGAGAGACAGCTCTGCCCAGGAGCAGCTCCTCTGCACAGCACAGCAGGGCTGGGGGCACTGCTTGCAGGGGACAAGGGCAGTGAGAGAAGGGAGGGAGATGTTATAGGCAGTGTGGAGGGGGGATGCTGAGAGCTCAGTGCGGGAGAAATCTTCAGAGCCCTGAACAGGGTAAGTCTCTGGCTGCAGGGCAGCACAGCTGTTGTTCCTGGTGCCATCTCCAGATTTGCTGGCAAATCCCACAGCCTATGGGATCTTTCAGAAGAACTCCCAGAGTTTTTTTGAATAAGAGGAGAATGACAAGTTCCAGAGCAGGGATTACCTACCAAAGCTGTCAGAGGGACAGGACGTGACGGCTCCTTCTAGAGGGGCTGGCTGCGGGCTGTGCAGTCAGGGGTGTCCAGGGCTGTGGTGCAGAGCAGGGTCCCTGCTGTGTCCCAGGGGCTGTGTGCCAGGGCAGGGCCTCTGCTGCCTGCCAGGCTCAGCACTCAGCCTGCCTGGGGAGCTGCCCAGGGCACTGCGGGGAGAAATTGTCAGTGGAAGGAGCTCCCCCAGCCAGGCAGGTCCGGGCAGGGTCCTGTTGCTGGCAGGGGGCTGCTGCCTGGGGCAGGCTGCTTAGAGCTCCAAAGCACCCCCAATGCATCTCTAGGGGAGATTCTTGAAAGGGAACACCTGTAATACCTGAAGGGAAGGCACTCTTTGAGATCTCTGCTTTCAAATTCATGTTTTGGAGGGCAGTCAGGGGTATGATAATGGTGTTGTCAGGATTGCAGAAAGGTCTGAAACTCACAGAGCATTACACTGAAAGAGATGTGTAGGTCTTTGAGGAACCTCACAACTTCACTCCACACCCTTTAGCCTACAGACAGCACTACCACAACCTTCGTTGTTTCTTGTAGGATTGTTGGATGTCCTTCTCAGCACTTGAAATAGGAAAATGCCTCTGGCCACTGGATGCCTGAGATCTGTCCTTGGTGCTCTTTACCATATACTGTAAGGCAGTACGGACTCCTGCTGAGCCTACAGAGTATCTCCTTTTCCCTGAAGCACTCTTTGGCAGAGAAACCCAGAGCTCTGGGCAGGAGAAAGTCTTCTTCAGAAGAAGATGCAGTGAGGATGCAGTCTTGGTGAGGATGTTTTCTATGAAACATGGTTTACTTCTTGATCAGAGAAGTCTATGTAACACATCTTCTTTTCCTCCATGGACAGCCAACCATTCCCTGAGGCAGCAAATGTCCAACAGGAGCTTCCCCACTGAGTTCCTCCTCCTGCCATTCGCAGACACACGCGAGCTGCAGCTCCTGCACTTCGCGCTCTTCCTGGGCATCTACCTGGCTGCTCTTCTGGGCAACGGCCTCATCCTCACTGCCGTAGCCTGCGACCACCGCCTCCACACCCCCATGTACTTCTTCCTCCTCAACCTGGCCCTTATCGACATGGGCTCCATCTCCACCACTGTCCCCAAAGCCATGGCCAATTCCTTGTGGGACACCAGGGTCATTTCCTATGCAGGTTGTGCTGCCCAGGTCTTCTTTTTCGTTGTCTTTGTTGCAGCAGAGTTTTCTCTTCTCATCATCATGGCCTATGATCGCTACGTTGCCATCTGCAAACCCCTGCACTACGGGACAATAATGGACAGCAGAGCTTGTGTCAACATGGCAGCAGCTGCCTATGGCAGTACTTTTCTCTATGCTGTGCTGCACATTGCCAATACCTTTTCCCTTCCCCTCTGCCAAGGCAATGCCCTGGACCAGTTCTTCTGTGAAATTCCGCAGATCCTCAAGCTCCCCTGCTCAGATGCCTACCTCAGAGAAGTTGGGCTTGTTGTGGTTAGTGCTGTTTTAGCATCGGGGTGTTTTGTTTTCCTTGTGCTGTCTTATGTGCAGATCTTCAGGGCTGTGCTGAGGATCCCCTCACAGCAGGGCCGGCACAAAGCCTTTTCCACATGCTTCCCTCACCTGGCCGTGGTCTCCTTGTTTCTTAGTACTGTCACATTTGCCTACCTGAAGCCCCCCTCCATGTCCTCCTCATCCCTGAATCTTTTGCTGGCAGTTCTGTACTCGGTGTTGCCTCCAGCAGTGAACCCCCTCATCTACAGCATGAGGAACCAGGAGCTGAAGGTTGCAGTTAGGAAACTGATTTGGGGGATGTTTTTCAGTACTCACAAAAATCCCTTCAGTCTCCAGTACCAATAACAAACCCCAGTACATCCCCTTCCCGGCTCGTGTCTTGGTTGTTCAAATTGTCAAAATTAAAATTAAAGTTGAAATTAATATTAATATTAAAATTAAAAATAAAATCAAAATTAATTAATTTATTTTTTGGTCATTTTGTGTGCTTGTGTTTCTTGCATTCCTACAGAAGAGTTTGGATTCCCCACCCCCCCAATGAATAGGAATGAATGAACCTGTTTTGTCCAATATGGAGGCTCTATAAATGTGTGTCTAACACTGAGTCAGTGAAGACTCTCTCATGACATCTCTGTAATAAAACGGAATTACCCCAATGCCATGCCTGAAGTCTGGGCTTTCCTTCCCAAATCAGTGCTAAGAAAAGGCCCAAAGAATTGCTCCCTACAAGAGTCTGTTCCTGCTTTGGTTATGGAGGGAATGGCTCATTGTTGCATTGTGACCTGTCAGACACCAAGGGCTAGATTTAACACTCACCCACGGGTGTCTGCTCACAGCAGAGGCAGCGAATGGTCACTGTATTATGTAGCCAGGGCTGTTCCCACATGTAGATGATGATGTCAGGAGGGGAATCTGGAGCTGCCTGCAGAGACCAGGGTACCTCCAGGGACAGCGAAGCCTGGTGTGGGCAGTGACTGCAGCCCTTCAGAAAGTGAGAGATCTCCCACTATGGGCTCAGTCACAGGGAAAGAACTAAAGCCAGGTATTCACAGGGAACCTGTGACTCTGCAGTCTCAGAGAAGAGAGTGGGCACTTGCAAGGCAGAGGGAAGGGGAGCTAGGGAGTTAATCATTTTCCCCTTCATGAAGTACCTCTGTCTGGTCCAGCCCAGTGATCCGGACCTGGCTGAGTCTGCTTCCCACTCTGACTAGCACGGCCATGCAGATTTATCCCACAGAACACAGACCATTTGCTTTGCAAATCAGTACCAAAGCTTGGGGATCACATGTGGGGAGCACAGGGACCGCCATTCCCCACTGTCCAAGGGGAGCTGATCTTTGAAATTTGACCAGCTCCATCCTCCTTCTGGCATCAGTGTCTATAGTGGGGGAACAGACACCAAGACAGTGGATCAACACTGGGTCATGGGCCCAGAAATTTTCAAAACCCAGCTGCAGAAAGCACTGACTAATATCATCTGCCTGTAAAACTATCAGTGCTTAGAGAAGGTGATGGTAGTGGACTACTCCAGAGGTCCGTTCTGATTCAGGGCAGTAGGCGCAGGACAGCGCAGTTAGAGTGCATGAAAATCCTATGTTTTGAGGCCTTTGAAGCTGGTGTTTGTAATCTATGGTCCTCAAGGTTACCTGGTGAGTGGGGTAATTTCCAAAATGAATCTCTGCTCCGTGGGAACCTGCAGTAAAATGGGTGCAAGAAAACTACAGAAAAGTTTTCAGAAACATTGAAATTCATTCCAGAATGACCCTCTCAGCTTGTCTTCATGGCAGAGGTGTTCCAGCCCTCTGATCATTTCTGGGGCCGTTCTCTGGGCTCATACCAGAAGTCCTGTCCTAAGTCTAACACATCTGTTGTGCTTGAGCCACAGAGCTGGATGCAGTACTCCAGGTGTGGTCTCTTGAGAGCAGAGTAGAGCCTCAGCCTGCTGGTCACATTGTTTTTGATGCATCCCAGGATTTGGTTGGCTTTCTGGGCTGTAAGTACACACTGATGGCTCATGTCAAGCTTCTCATTCACCAGTACTCTCAAATCCTTCTCTGCAGGGCTGCTCTCAATCTGCTCATTGTCCACTCAGTACTGATATTTGGGATTGCCCTGAGCCAGGAGCAGGACTTTGCACTTGGCCTTGATGAACTTCATGACATTTGCACAGGCCCACCTCTCAAGCCTGTTAAGTTCCCCCTGGATGGCATCCCTTCCCTCCAGCGTGTCAACGGCACCACACAGCTCGGTGTTGTCAACAGACTTGCTAAATTTCCATTGCTGGGGAAGCTGGCTTTGCAAATGACCAAGACAGGAAGGGCTGTTTCCTACTGTCTTGGGACCAGCTGCTAACCTGTTGGAAAAGGATGTGCAGCGCAGGAGAGGACTGCAAAGTCTCCTGAAAGCAAGTCTTTGGGTGAAATTCTCTGCTCGGGCAAACTCCCAGGGGATGGAGTGCTGCTTGCAGAAGGAGCACTCCAGGCATGTGCCCGAGGGGCTTTCTCTAGCTCTTGGGGGGGTGTCACAAATCAGACTTTATACAACTTGAATGCAGCAGACATTTATGATTTATTTTATACTTTGAGGGTAAATAGCAAAGTTAGATGGTAAGGTTTGTAAGTGCATTGAATCAACATGTAATCATCAACCAATGTAACAGAATGGTTCCAACAGAATCTGCGACAATAGAAACAGTGACTTAGTTAAAGGTTTGAGAACGACAAGGTTCTTTGGTCACTAATAGAAAGGTCACTTTCTATGACAATGCGACGTGCCTAGTGGATGAGGGAAAGGCTGTGGATATGGTCTACCTTGACTTCAGTAAGGCTTTCCACACTGTTTCCTGCAGAATTCTCCTCAAGAAACTTGCTGCTTATGGCTTGGACTGGTGTACTCTTCATTGGGTTAAAACTGTCTGGGTAGCCAGGCCCAAAGACTTGTGATGAATGGAGTTAAATCTAGTTGGAGGCTGGTCACTAGTGCCATCCCCCAGGGCTCAGTATTAGGGTCAATTCTCTTTAATATCTTTATCAAAGCTCTGAATGAGGGAATCGAGTGCACCCTCAGTAAGTTTGCAGATGACACCAAATTAGGTGCATGTGTTGATGATGATTCTGTGATTCTATGGTTCTGTGATAATGTCAGTTATTACAGGAATGATCAGTATTCTCTGTGTGTGTGTGTATGTTTATTTTTAATTCAGCTAATTTTGCACATTAAAATTGTATTATTCATCCCATTTCCATTTCATTATCTACTTGTTGAGCATAGTTCAAAAACCCTGCACACAACGAGCCAGGCTCTCTGTGAATATAAACAAAAGAAAGGAGCTTGCACTGCCTTCTTTGACATCCTTCCTCTGAGACCTAGTCTGGATCTGCAGGGGCAGTGCCTGTGTGCACGGGTGCTGAGGAAAAGAGCCCTGTCCCAGCAGCACAGCCAGGGAACACAAGTGGTTGGTACATGCAGAGCTGCTCTCTTGCCACTGCCGCCCTCTCCTGCTGAGCCCTGCTGGTGGGGTCAGGCCCAGCTGCTCCTGGAGCTTGGTGCTAGTGCTGCTGTGGGGCTGTGCTGGGACTGCAGGCAGGGACAGGCAGTTCCCTGTTAGTTGCTAGTGGCCATGCACCTGATGAATATTTCTATTTCCTAGACACTCAGGCTCCACGGAACATGATGGTGCTGATGATACATGAGTTGTTTTTTTTTTTTTTCCCTTTTTTTTTTTTTTATTTATTTATTTATTTTTTTTTCCTGGAGGGAGCCAGGAGCTTCCAGGAGAGCCCAGGTGATCTGCACAGACAATATGAGCCTGGGAGACAACCGCAGAGCGTGAGCCTGTCCAAGGTGGACTGACTAGGGCTCAAGTGCTCAATCTGGTGTGAGCAGGCAGAGGAGAGCTCTGCAGCCCCCAGGCACACAGCAGCCCCACCAAAGGAGTCTGGTGAGTGACTTGTTGCAGTCCTGGGGCAATGGCAGTGACCCCCTGAGCTGGGTCTGCCTCCCAGACTGCCCAGCATGACCTTGCATAGTGCCCCCATACTCTGGGCACTACAGGCCCCTTGCTCTGCAGAGCAGCACCCCCAGCTGTGGCTGGAGCTGGGGCTGGGGCTGGGAGGGCACTTCCCCTGAGTGTCTTCTAGGCCAGCTTCAGGCACATGGCTTCTGAATAATAACGTGATCTTCACTCTGCACAAGAAGCTGAGAGAGCACCAACAGACAGGGGGCTGGAACATTGCCTGCAAGCTCCCTCCTGCCCTAGCACCACACAGGAGTGGCATGGAACTGGATCCTGTGCGTCAGAGAGGCTGGGAGTCCAGCAGCAATGCCATGGGCTGGAAGGATCACAACCAACTCACTTCAGCTGGGCAGATTCTAGTCCAAGAACAGGCTGTTTTGTACGTGTGGCATTACGAGGGCAGTGGTACCTCAGAAGCTCTAAGTTCAGTAGGCAGTGAATGGCTGTTAAACAGCCTGTGAGTTGACTTCTTTCTGAAGCAGCTGACAGGTCATCCCTTGACTTCTGGCTGGGATCTGTACTCACATCTGCTGGTCTCCATGATAGGCCAGCAGATGCACCTGCTTTACAAATAGTCTGTGAGATCCTCTCTTCCTAAGTACCTGATAGGCCTCGTAGAGGAAGAGGTCTTGAAGACGTGTTGTCGTGTCAGAGGTTTTGGCTTTTGACTCATTCATCCTTCAGGGCTGCTTTCAGTTTTTGACACAGAAGAGGCCACTGCCTCTGAGATGTCTGGGGGATCACAAAGCCTTCATGAGTGAAGGGAAAAAGTTACCCTGGGTCCATAGGAATCATTCTGGAACCAAAACATGTAGGCAGGAAGTGCACTTTTGTGGTGTTGCAGAGCTGCTGGGCACATTGTGCAGGGTGCTCTGACAGCCTTTGTGTCCTTCTCCATGCTGGCTTAGGAGCTGCTTCTTTCTCAGGAACAGAGTGGCCAACAGAGGTGAGACAGATACTCTGAGTTCATGAAAGCCATCAGAAAGCTGCCCCTAAGAAGATGACTGATATGGGGAAGGCAGGGGGAACCTGGCCAGGAGAGATGTGAGATTTGGGGGAAGAAAGAGGAGCTTGGATAGCAGAAGGTAATGATTTTGGAGAAGTAAGAATATTCAGGTAATGCTGATCCTACCATAAAGCTGACTTAAAGCAGTCATGTGAGACCATTACCCTTTTTTAATCTGTTATATTAATATCCAAATCTCAGTGCCACTCTACACCCTTACAGGAATCCACTGCTCTAATTTTTCCAAAATTAGCCAAAATTAGTCCATAACCCCTTTCCATTACCTTTCCTCTCTTGCTCACCCTGATCCCTGCACTTAACAATAGCATTAAAATGCTCTATTTAACCCTGGTATTCTTGCAGACCTAAACAAAACCCTCAAAAAAACAGCTTGCCCATACCCTAACCACAGACCTGACACCACAAGCAGAACACCAAACCCTCCCACTAAACGTCTGCTTAATCTCTCACCCAGAAAGGTTTGCCGCAGTCCCTAATGCCATTCATGAACAACTTTCAAAGCCTGTCTTCCTGTGCATTAACCTTCTCACCTTTAACCCTTTTCCTAACCCTTAAGTTTGGGTTCTTGTTCCCTTGTGGCAGGACAGGAACCATGAGATTGCTGTGCAGTCACATGGCATTCAAAATGAATGTGAAGGGCCATGGATTTGATCAGCTTGTAGGCCACAAGGAGGAGATGGGTGGGAATGCTCTGATGAGCTCAGTTCTGCCTCAGGATCTCCTGAACCAGCAGGAGGAATTGGCCTGTGGCAGTGGCTGGAAGTCACTTCTGTCTCTGCAGTTGATAGGGCAGCAGCAGGAGCATGTCACAGAAAGGGGCTCTGAGGTCACTTCTGTCTGAAGTAGCTGACAGGTCACACTTCTACCTGGGATCTGTACTTTTCAGCTGACATCTGCCAATGGTCCTGGTAGGTCAGCAGAAGGCACCTGGTTGGCATATTACTGTGGGATCCCCTCTGCCCACATACCCAGGAGGACCCAGACAGAAAGAAGGCCTGAATGTGGGTTGTCCTGTCCCTTCTGTTTGAGTACACAACTGGACAGCAGGAGGCACAAGGCTTGGCTGTGTCTAAACAAGAAGCTGCAAGGCCAGCAGCAGGCCCATGGCTTGGAAGATGCTGGTGAGGTGACATCTGTCTGGTTGGCTGACAGGCCGCAAGAAGGCCAATGGGTTGGGATGCCTACTTTAGGAGTGGTTTCCACCCTGATGGAGCTTTCTTTATTAGTAGGAAAGAGCAGGAGAGAAAAACCTGCCAGAAAATGCACCTTGGAAGGTTGGCATTGGCCATGAAGAAGACAAAATGTCCCTCAAAGAGTTGTGCTGTGGTGCTAGAGGTCACCCAAAGAGTGTCTTTGATCAGACACTTCGATCAGTTTTGTGTTTCAAGGAACAGCTGGTGAGGGTTGATGAGACATTGGTGAAACCACGGAAATGCTAGGATGAGAGCAAGGTAGTTAACAGAGATGGGTGTCTGCAGATTTGAAGGAAATATGGCAAAGTGTGGGGCAGCATAGGAAAGTCTGGAGAGGACAAAGAGGTGGGCACTGGCAAGAAGAGTAGGCATCAGCAGCCCTGACTTTTTTGTCCCCTTGGATAGAGCTTCTGAGGAGATGAAATATCATCATTGCAAGGGGGCTCATTGCTTTCTTGAGACCCTGTGCAGAGTCAGGAAGGTGTCATACCACTGTTCTTCTTATGGCATCACACTGCCCACCACACCCCACAAACCCCCAGAAAGAGCCCAGAGCCAGACACGGGAGTGTCAGCCATTTGCTGAGGCGATTGGCTCCGGGGCAGACGTGTTCTGCAGCGGAGCAGGGGACCGAGGCGGGCAGGGCTTTTTGTCCGGCATCGAGGCCACTCGGGGGAGCCACCGGGACCCGGCTGTCCTCGCGAGGGAGGCTGACGAGGCGAGGGCGGAGCCAGCAACGTCAGTGGCGGGCTATTTAAATCAGGCGTTGCCACCGTTTTAGAGCCATTTGCTGAGGCGATCGGCTCCGGGGCAGACGTGTTCTGCAGCGGAGCAGGGGACCGAGGCGGGCAGGGCTTTTTGTCCGGCATCGAGGCCACTCGGGGGAGCCGCCGGGACCCAGCTGTCCTCGCGAGGGAGGCTGACGAGGCGAGGGCGGAGCCAGCAGCGCCCCCTCCCAGGCTGTTTAAAAGTTGCCCCTAGGGAGCGCGAGCGACCAGGAGCGCGGCGAACAGGACGGGCAAACAGGGCGTGGCACGTCGAAGGGTGTGGCAGTTTGCGCGGCACTTCGCGCGGGCAGGGCGAGCGGGGGGCCCATTGTCGCTCTGTTGCAGCTGCCTCTCCCTTCGGTGCTTGTAACCTGCTTGCGTAGAACCTGACCATGGTATCGACCAGGCAGAAAACCGTGGCCTCCGCATCTCGTGTGGCATCTCCAGCCACGGTCGCCAGTGTGGCTACTCAGACGGAGGGCTCGGGGAAACACGCAGCCGTCCCGGTCCTGGGCTGCAGAGTGTGCCCCAGCCTTCTGTCAGTCTCTGACAGCAGTGGTGGGTATGCCTGTGGGAGGTGTGCCCAGGTGGAAGAACTGCTCAGCCAGGTAGCGGAGCTCCGGGAGGAGGTGAACAGGCTCAGGAGCATCAGGGAATCAGAGAGGGAAATTGACTGGTGGAGGTGCACTCTACCCTCTCTGAGGCAGGCTCACGAGCCTGCCACAGCACAGGTGTCTCCTGTTATGCAGAAGACGGAGGTTCCCTCCTCCTGCCAGGCAGCGGGAGGAGACCTAGATCAAGGGGGGGAAAGGAGGCAGGTGCCTATTCGGGGTGGTAGGCGAGCCCTCTCTCTGCCCACCTCACCTTCTCATCTACCCTTAAATAATTGATATGAAGGACTAGAACAAGACAATCTGAATGACAAAGTAGATAAAAACCCGTCCCAGTTGGAGGGGGCGCCTAAGACAAGGCGACCTACACATCGCATTGCCACATCATCCTTCAAAAAAGAAAGAAGGGCTATTGTTATGGGGGGCTCCCTTCTGAAAGGGACAGAGGGACCGATATGCCGACCGGACCCAACCCGCAGAGAAGTCTGTTGCCTCCCTGGGGCTCGGGTGAGAGACTTTGCCAAGAAAGTCAAGCGCCTGGTACGGCCCACTGACTACTACCCGCTACAGGTCTTTCAGGCTGGTAGCGATGAAGTAGCAACGAGAAGTCCGAAGGCGATCAAAAGAGACTTTAGGGATTTGGGGCGACTACTTAGAGGATCAGGGGCGCAGGTTGTGTTTGCCTCTGTCCTTCCGATAGGGGGGATCGAAGCTGAAAGGCGTGCTGTTCACATAAACTCGTGGCTTCGAGACTGGTGTGACCGGCAGAACTTTGGGTTCTTTGATCACAGGAAGGTCTATGCTACACCGGGCCTGATGGCACCGGATGGGATGCGCCTCTCTCAGAGAGGGGTAAGGATCTTTGGTCAGGAGTTGGAAGGGCTGATAGATAGGGCTTTAAACTAGAGTCAAAGGGGGAAGGGGCTAAAACCAGGCACGCCGGTAAAGACCTAAGGGATGGTACGCTAGAATCAGAGGGGCTGTGTGCCAGTGAGGTCCTTCGGTCAGATCCACAAGGTGCTGAGTGTAAGGAGACGCACCTGAAGTGCTTCTACACGAACGCACGCAGTATGAGGAATAAAATGGATGAGCTAGAAGTCCTGGCCCAGTCCCGCAACTATGACATCATCGGCATAAGTGAAACCTGGTGGGATGAGTCCTGTGACTGGGGTGTTGCGATAGATGTTTACAGACTTTTCAGGAGGGACAGGCAGGGTAGGCGAGGTGGTGGGGTGGCGATGTATGTGAAGCAGGGGCTGGACTGTGTGGAACTTCAGGTCGGCAATGGCAACGTTGAGAGCCTCTGGGTAAGGATCAAGGGACGAACGAATAAAGGGGATGTCGTTGTGGGAGTCTATTACAGACCGCCTGGCCAGGACGATAGCGCCGATAAATTATTCTTTACAGAACTAAGAGAGGCCTCGAGATTAACTCCCCTTGTCCTTATGGGGGACTTCAACTTGCCAGACGTTAACTGGGAGTGCCACACGGCTGACACGAGCAAGTCCAGGAGGTTCATGAAGCACCTAGATGATAACTTCTTGGTGCAGGTGCTAACGGAGCCAACTAGGAAAGCTGCCCTCCTAGACCTGTTGCTAGAAAACAGAGAGGGTCTGGTGGGAGATGTGGTGATTGGTGGCCACCTCGGTCATAGCGACCATGAAGTGGTTGAGTTCAAAGTTTACGGTGACAGAAGGAAAAGTGCCACCAAAACCTCATCCCTAGATATGGGGAAAGCGGACTTCAGGCTGCTCAGGGAACTAGTCAGCAAGGTCCCCTGGGAAACTGCTCTTGAAGGCTTCGATGTCCATCAGTGCTGGTCATTCTTTAAGCAATGCCTCCTAGAAGCACAAGATCAGGCAATTCCTAAATATCGCAAGTCAGGCAGGCGGGGCAGGAGGCCGGCGTGGCTGACCAGGAACATTCTAATGGACATTAGGCGGAAACAGAGAGTGTTTCGCTACTGGAAGGAGGGCCAGGTGTCATGGAAAGAATACAGGGATGCTGTTCGTGTTTGTAGGGAGAAAATTCGTGTGGCCAAAGCACACCTAGAGTTGAAGCTGGTTGTGTCTGTGAGAGAAAATAAAAAGTTTTTTTTTTAAATATGTGAATGGAAAAAGGAGAACTAAAGAATACATAGGGCCGCTCCTTGATAGGGAAGGTCTCCTCACAGACAATGACATAGGCAAAGCAGAGACGCTTAATGCCTTCTTTGCCTCTGTCTTCAATGCCGATGATGGGCTTCGGGACCCAGGGTGCCCTGAGCTGGAGGACCGGGACGGTGGGGATGACAAACTCCCAACCGACCCTGAACGTGTGCGGGATTTGCTACTCCACCTGGATCCCTACAAGTCCATGGGTCCGGATGGGATTCATCCCCGGGTGCTGAAAGAGCTGTCGGATGTCATCACGGAAACTCTTAATTATTTTTCAACGATCCTGGGAATTTGGAGAGGTCCCGGTAGACTGGAAGCTGGCAAATGTTGTGCCGATTTTCAAGAAGGGTCAGAAAGAAGACCCTAGCAATTACAGGCCTGTCAGTCTCATGTCAGTGCCTGGTAAAATCATGGAGAAGATGGTTCTCGAACTTATTGAGGCGTACCTGGGGGACAAAGCAGTCATTGGTCCCAGCCAGCATGGGTTTGTGAAGGGTAGGTCCTGCCTATCTAACCTGATTTCCTTTTATGATAAGATCACCTGTATGGTGGACCAAGGGAAACCAGCTGATGTGATTTTTTTGGACTTCAGCAAGGCTTTTGACACGGTTTCCCATAGGATCCTACTGGACAAAATGTCCACCATACAGCTAAATAAAAACATCATACGATGGGTGAGCAATTGGCTAACGGGCAGGGCCCAAAGGGTTATGGTAAATGGGGCTGCATCAGGCTGGCGGGCGGTCACCAGTGGGGTCCCTCAAGGCTCCATTTTAGGGCCGGTACTTTTCAATATTTTTATAAACGATCTGGATGTAGGAATAGAAGGTATTTTGAGCAAGTTTGCTGATGACACCAAACTTGGAGGAGTTGTGGACTCGAATGAGGGTGGAAAGGCCTTGCAGAGGGATCTGGATAGGTTGGAGAGCTGGGTGATCACCAACCGCATGAAGTTCAATAAGAGCAAGTGCCGGGTCCTGCACCTGGGACGGGGAAACCCTGGCTGCACGTACAGACTGGGCGATGAGACGCTGGAGAGCAGCCTAGAAGAGAGGGATCTGGGGGTCGTGGTAGACGGCAAGTTGAATATGAGCCAGCAGTGTGCCCTGGCAGCCAGGAGGGCCAATCGTGTCCTGGGGTGCATCAAGCACGGCATCGCTAGTAGGTCAAGGGAGATGATTGTCCTGCTCTACTCTGCGCTGGTGCAGCCTCACCTCGAGTACTGTGTGCAGTTCTGGGCACCACAGTATAAAAAGGACATGAAACTGTTGGAGAGTGTCCAGAGGAGGGCTACGAAGATGGTGAAAGGCCTGGAGTGGAAGACGTACGAAGAACGGCTGCGGTCACTGGGCCTGTTCAGCCTGGAGAAGAGGAGGCTGAGGGGAGACCTCATCACAGTCTACAACTTCCTCGTAAGGGGGTGTCGAGAGGCAGGAGACCTTTTCTCCATTAACACTAGTGACAGGACCCGCGGGAACGGGGTTAAGCTGAGGCAGGGGAAATTTAGGCTTGACGTCAGGAGGGGGTTCTTCACAGAGAGGGTGGTTGCACACTGGAACAGGCTCCCCAGGGAAGTGGTCACTGCACCGAGCCTGTCTGAATTTAAGAAGAGATTGGACTGTGCACTTAGTCACATGGTCTGAACTTTTGGGTAGACCTGTGCGGTGTCAAGAGTTGGACTTGATGATCCTTAAGGGTCCCTTCCAACTCAGGATATTCTATGATTCTATGATTCTATTCTATTCTATTCACTGGTGAAGGAACTGTGTTTTTGTGCCATCACCAACGCGGATTACAAAAACACTTCTACATGTAATGGTAATACATCCCACCCCATATATACCTTCATGTGGGGAAACAGAGAGGGAGATGACAGCCAAGGGACATATTTCGGTTGGGAAGGTGCAGCCCAGCAGAGACAAGGAGTCAAGGCAGTGGGGTGGGGGAGGCCAGGAGAGGCAGCCCAAGGAGTGGTGCTGCTTGTGAGGACACGTTTGTGCCAGCAGCCTGAGTGGGCAGCAGCTGTCTGGAGGCGAGGGGAGGCCAGGAAGCGCATGTTAAGAGGTCTCCTGCCAGTAGAGATAAGGTCAGGGCCGAGGCCAAGAGGTGAGGCAGGCCCAGGGCAGGGGGCTGCAAGGGCCATGCTGAGCTCCCTGCCGGGCTGGGGTCAGCCACGGCTCAGGAAATGGAGGACCCTGAGTGGTGCTGCTGTGCAGAGCCAGGGGGCTGTGGTTCCTGAGGACCCCCGGAGGATTCTGCCCTGCCTGTTTTTCTCTGGGTGGTCAGCAGACCCAACTCCATGGGGATCTCTGCTGCTGAGCCCCTTTCCATCTGCCCTAGTGTCTCAGCAGCACAGGGCAGTACTTGCAGCATTATGGGTTGTCTCTAAGGTCACAAAGGGCAGGCAAGTGCTGCACCAGACCTTGCCCATGAGTCTCCAAAGAGGGTGTCCTCAATTAATCTGCATCTTATGGGCCTTTGCCTGCTGGCAGTTCACTTCTTCTCATGGCATTGCAGAGCCCCCATAGCCCATGGACTCCTCAGATTCAACTCTACCAGACCCTTCTTTTGATGGTCACTCAGATGCGGTTCTAGTCACTACACATGGAACACACTGTCCCTGAGTTCCCCTGACATCTCCTGGCAGCTCCAGATTCCTCTCCAGGCAGACATCAGCCATCGGCCCTACTGCAGGGGGCACAGTGCTATGTAGATGAGTCCAAAAACGGTTGTTGTCTAATTGGGCAAATGCCACCATAAATGGTGCAGGACTTGGTTGCTGTCAGACCATCCTGGGACTTTAAGCCAGTGTCCTTCATTCCATGAACTTGCCCAGAAAACAAGGAGCAGGGAGCAACCCCTAGGCTCTGCTCCTAACAGCAGCACTGGAAGAGGTGTCCAGGCTTCTGGGTTTGCCTTCTGAAGCCCCTTTTTTTACTGTCATGCTAGCAGGGAGGCCAGCTCTGTCACTGGCACATTCCCTTCTGCTGCCTACAGTCACAGGACTGCCACAGGCAAAGGACTGTCACCAAGGTACACAAGGTCCATCTGTGGGATAATAGAAAGTGGCAAGGAAAAGGTGGAGACTGTGGAAGTGAAATGACAGCAGCAGTGAAAAGGCCTTGTTCTGCTGCAGTCATGGCTCCAGGGAAGCAGCAGCCCTGACCCAAAGGCAGCAGAGAGGCAGAGCCCAGCAGGCAGTGAGGGGCAGCCCAAGGGCCACCAGGGCTCACTCCTTGTCCTGGTTTCAATTAGGACAGAGTTAATTTTCCTCCTAGTAGCTGGTAGGGTGCTATGTTTTGGCTTAGGATAAGAAGAGTGCTGATACCATGCTGATGTTTGAATTGTTGCAGAGCAGTGCTTACACCAAGCCAAGGACTTTTCAGCTTCTCACTCTGTCCTGCCAGTGGACAGGCTGGGGGTGCAGCAGGAGCTGGGAGGGGACAGACCCTGGACAGCTGACCCAAACTAGCCAAAGGGGTATTCCATCCCATCTGACGTCATGCTAAACAATATATAGGGGTGGCTAGCGGGGGTGGGGGGTGGGCTGCTCGGGGTTAGGCTGGGCATCAATCAGCAGGTGGTGAGCAATTGCATTATGCATCACTTGTTTCGTACACATTACTAGTAGTAGCACTATTATTATTACTATTATAATTATTATTTTCCTGTCTTAATAACCTGTCTTTATCTCAACCCACAGGCTCCACTTTCCCATTTCTCCCTTCACAGAGAGGGAAGGGGAAGGGTGAGCGAAATGCTGTGTGGTGTTTAGCTGCCGACAGGGTTAAACCACAACACTCCTTCATGTGGCAGCTGGGCTCTGGGCCCTGAGCCCCTCCTGCATGCTGGGGCTATTCCCCCAGCTCCAGAGCAGGTGGAAACAAACAGGAGCTGAGACCAATGAAGTTCTTGTGGCTTCTTTTTTATCTGTATCTATAGAAGAGACCCGATCATAGCTCCAGATGATGATTGTCTCAAAGTAAAGAACAAAATAACAGGTAGGAGGCTAAGAATAAGCTTCTCTAGATCAAAGCAAGAAATGGAAGAAAAACACAATAAGAGAAAATAAAGGAGTAATAGAGAAAACAAAAGATTTTCCTCAGTTTCTGAAATAAATTAGGAACTTTAAAGCACATTATTGATTTGAAGAAGCATGTATTCCAAGAATTTCCAGACTGCATCCTTGAGCACCTTATTCCTCATGCTGTAGATGAGGGGGTTCACTGCTGGAGGCACCACCGAGTAGAGAAATGACACCACGAGATTTAGAGTTGGGGAGGAGAGTGAGAGGGGTTTCAGGTAGGCAAACATGACAGTGCTGAGAAACAGGGAAACCACGGCCAGGTGAGGGAGGCACGTGGAAAAGGCTTTGTGCCGGCCCTGCTCAGAGGGCATCCTCAGCACGGCCCTGAAGATCTGCACATAGGACAGCACAATGAAGACAAAGCAAACTAATGCTAAGGAAATACTAAACAGAAGTGTCCAGACTTCCCTGAGGTAGGCATCTGAGCAGGAGAGCTTGAGGATCTGTGGGATTTCACAGAAGAACTGGTCCAGGGCATTGCCTTGGCAGAGGGGCAGTGAAAATGTATTGGCCGTGTGCAGGACAGCATTGAGAAAGCCACTGCCCCAGGAAGCTGCTGCCATCTGGGCACAAGCTCTGCTGCTCAGGAGGCTCTCGTAGTGCAAGGGTCTGCAGATGGCAATGTAGCGGTCATAGGCCATGACAGTAAGAATGGAATACTCTGCTGTGAGAAAGAAGGCAAACAGTAAGACCTGTGCAGCACATCCTTGAGAGGAAATGGTCCTGGTGTCCCAGAGGGAGTCGGCCATGGCTTTGGGGACACTAGTAGAGATGGAGCCCAGGTCGAGGAAGGCGAGGTTGAGGAGGAAGAAGTACATGGGGGTGTGGAGGCGGTGGTCGCAGGCTACAGCGGTGAGGATGAGGCCGTTGCCCAGGAGGGCAGCCAGGTAAATTCCCAGGAATAGCCCGAAGTGCAGGAGCTGCAGCTCGTGTGTGTCTGCGAATGGCAGGAGGAGGAACTCGCTCACAGAGCTGCTGTTGGACATTCTCTGACTTTGTCAAGGCTGTCTGTTGAAGAGGAGAAAGCAAAACAAAGTTAGAACATAATTCTCTGAGGAAAACCTAATGCAAGTCTTATAGCACCCCCAAACAGAGCCTCTCTCTTAGCACGAGAACTGTTCTGCAGCTCTCTTGCTCGAGCTGCAGCTGGTGTTGGCTGAGGGAGGCACTGGGAGCAGGGGCTGCTTTGGGCTCTAGAGGAGTCCTTCCTACTGTACAGTACGAGGGAAAAAGGAACATAGTGAAACAGGTTCAGTCCACCTCTCAGATCGTTGAGCTTTGCAGTACTCTTGCAAACATCTCCAACCACAGTGCAGAGCAAAGTAGGATTTTCTTTGCTTTATTTTCTAGTAGTTACCCCTGTAATGATTAGGACGACAATCATGCTCAGGTGTTTCCCTGAGAAGAAACTGGAGGCAGCTGAGAGCAGAGAAGTCCCAGTCCAAATGCAGCTTGGCAGAATCCTTACCTTGTCTCTGGGTGCCAGACCACAAACTCAGCCCTTCCCTCCTAGCTAGGGGTGCAGAGACCTCACTCCAGGTGCCCACATACAGCCATCCAGCAACACAGACATGACCTTAGCATGGAGGTGTCTTCTCCTTGGGGCACTTTGGTACAGGGTCAGAAGGAGCTTGGGAGTTTCTCCTCATCTGGGCTCTGCCTGCTGTGCTGGCCCTGCATGTCCCACAGCCCATGGGCTGCAGGGGGGAGAGGAGGCCAGGGAGGGGCTGCTCCAGGGGAAGGCGTCTGCACTGCAGGGCATGGCCGTGAGGTGCCCGAATCCCCCCTGCCATGGCATTTCTAGCAACAGCTCCTTCTGGCCGAATCCCCCTCTCTCTGCTGCCTGCAGCTGTCCCTGCCAGGAGCTGCTACTCTGCGCCCACCTCTTCTTTCGCCCTGCCCGTGCCCACAGACCCCATCCCATGCGGCTGTGCTCAGCGCTGCCCTGCAGCACCCTGTCACCAACAGGGCCCTGCCAAGGGGCACCTCCATGGCTGCAGGATCTACAGGGCAGCTGACAGAGAGCCCGGCATGGCCAGCCAGGGCAGGGTGTTCTGGGATGACTGGGGGCACCTGCCTTAGGGCACTCCACGGGGCTTCTGCCAGACTTCCTCACCTTGCAGTGCAACCCAGCAGGAATCTCAGAGCCTACCGCATTGCCCACTGCCCTCCCTGAAACAAGACCCAGCAGGAGACCCTTCCAGGACCTGCAGCTGCATGGCCCTGCAGCCAGAGACTTACCTTGTCAAGGGCTGTGCAGATTTTTCCTGCAGCCAGCTCTCAGCATCTTCCCACTCCCAACTGCCTTCATCCCCTCTCTCCTCCTGTCCTCTCAGTGCCTCAACTGCAGTGAGAGCCCCCAGGCCTGCTGCACTGTGCAGAGGAGGTGCTCCTGGGCAGAGCTGTCTCTCTGCACCAGGGCCCTCTTGCCGGGAGCTCTCTCTGTCCCAGGAGCCCGACCCAGCTCAGCAGCAGAGGCCCAGCCCAAGGCAGTGGAATCACCCCTCTGGTGTCTTTGGTGATGAGCTCATGAACCTCAGGCACTGAGTGGAAACTGAAGAACTCTCTCAAGAAGTCCAAGTCAGATGCAAGTTTTCTGGAGTTTCCTCCCAAGGGCCAGGACTGACATAGCCTCCCTTGGAGCTCATTAGAACCAAACATTGGAGGCAGTGAGGCAAAGGAGACAAAGGCAATGTGAAAATGACACTGATCTTTGGAAAAACTGGATATGTTTCACCAAGCACAAAGGCTGAGCCTTGACCCCTGGCCTCTGGGAAGGGAGATCCTTTCCCTTAAGACATTGCTCAGGGCTCTTCCCAGGACAGTAGGAGATGCGGATGTGCATTGCCAAGTGCAGGACAGTGTACAACCTCTGCCTGGTTCATGGCTGGATGTCAGGAGGCAATGAGGCCCTGGCACTTTAACGATAA
Source organism: Aythya marila (assembly GCF_965140915.1). Classification (NCBI taxonomy): domain Eukaryota; kingdom Metazoa; phylum Chordata; class Aves; order Anseriformes; family Anatidae; genus Aythya; species Aythya marila. Next base: position 2,046,283 of record NW_028137218.1, on the reverse strand, counting down.
GCTGTCTCCTCATAGACCTCAGTGACACTGACAACAGTCATAGCCATGGACACAAAGAACTTGGTCCTCTTTGGACTTCAGTCTTGCCACAGCCCTTGTTCCATTCCACCCCATACAGTCCTTGGGACTCTCACACCTCCACCTCTTTCCCTGCTGGCTGTAGACTCTCTTCCATGCGGTGTCTCACCGGATCTGAGATGAGTCTGGTAACTGAGATTTTCTTGGTGGCTGTGCTCCTCGTAAGGCAGCTCTGTAGGAATCTGGCCTGGTTCATGGTGAGCAGGCACCACTGGTCGTATGGCATCCATGGTGGTGCCCAGGCCCTCCTCTTCCTCCTGGGCACTGCTCACTCAGCAGGGTCATGGTCTGCCCTGATGTGTGGGGCTCCTCTTCCTCTGGTGCAGGACTAGACTCTTCTCCTTGTAAATGTCAAGAGGTTTCTGTAGGCAAATCCATACAGTTTCTCAAGGCTCCCCCACACTGACGCTCCATTCTGTCAGCTGTTAATGTCTGCAGGCAGACGGTTCAACCTTCATGTGACTGTGCTATCTCTGACAAGATAGCAGCATCAGGACTTGCAGGCAAGTTTGGATAATACAGAAGTAACCAGCTGAATGGAATTGCAACACAGAGTCTCAGAAGGGTAGGGAATTGCAGGCTGCTAGGTTCCAGCTTTTCTGTGCTTCCTTTTCCTGTGTGCTGTCATTTTGTCCAGATGTTATAAATGTTATGATACTGTGCAGGGTCAAAATTAGAAGTGTCAGTGCCCAGCTGGAGCTCAATCCATCTATTGATTGTCAAAGACAATCAAAACTCTTTATAGAAATACTTTAAAGGAAGATTAAGGAAAATCTTCATCCTTTATTGTAGGTGGGGTAAACATAGTGACAAGAGATGAGGTAAAGGCTGAGGTATTTAATGCTTTCTTTCCCTCAGTCTTTAGCAGCAGCACCAGTTGTTCTCCTGATACTCAGCCCCCAGAAGTGTTAGACAGGGACATGGAGAGGACAAGAGGGGGACACTTTTCCCCACTTGTTAACTCTCCCTTTCTCGTTCATTTCCCCCTTCTCCTTCAGGATACTCCCAATAGCTCTGCAAAGCTTTGAATATCCTTGGGATGGTAAAACCAACATTTTCCTATTGTTATGTCTCATGAATGTGTTTCAGCTTTTGTTTAAGGTCAAACAATTGTTTAGTATTCCTGCAGCCACAGTGACTCTTGCTACGGGCCCATCAGAGACCTCAACCCCTGTAACAGGCCCTGCAGCCACTCCTGCTCCTGTGACACTCCATCTGTGACAGTCCCTGCAGCTACTCCTGCCAATATGATGGCCTCATGTCTGGCCAAGAGAAACAGCCTAAGCCAGTATCAGTTGCTCCTCTAGGCAAAAGAAAACAATGGATGTGAAAGTCAGGTGAAACCCACAGTGGATGAATTGGCTACTCAACTCCATCAGTATGATGAAAGTCTCTCTTCTTTCCAATGGGCTTCTGTATTGTCTGAGGAGAAACTTTCTCAAGAGGCTCACCAACTCCAAGAGAATGCTATGGAGAAACTTTCCCGAGAGGTCCAACATCATAAAGAGAATGTATCTTCCTTCCCACCTCTATGAAACAATAGTTCATCTATCAGCAGTAAACGTCCCTCTGCTCAAGAAAGGGGATATATTGGGTACACACCACATGCCTCCCTGCAATCTGACCATGGAAAGGCCATGAGGAAATGGGATAGAAAATCTACCTTAACCCTAGGAGCATGGGTACGTGAGTTGCAAGGAAAAACACACACAAAAAGAGGTTCTTCTCAGAAAATTGCTGCTCCAGTTTCCATCAGACAGTCCCTAAGACACAGTAATGAATACCATGAGCAAGGCTAGAGGAACCCTGCCTTAAGCCAAGGAGAGGAAGGGGACAATTAGGTATATTACACTGTGGATTCAATGGCCTGGCAACTGCAACCCACAGAACCATAAGGCTCTAGTGGACACCAGTGCACAGTGTACCCTATTATCATCAAGCTATAAGGGGGCAGAACCCATCTGTATTTCTGTTAACTGTATTGGAGGCTGAAGTGAGTCTAACTGGGAAAGAGTGGCAAAAGCACCCCATTGGGACTGGCCTAGAGGCTCCCTGCATCCTTGGCATAGACAGTCTCAGAAGAAGAAATTTCAAAGACTCAAAAAGGTACCAGTGGTTTTTGGCATAGCTGCCTTAGAGACAGAACAGTAAACAGTTGTCTGCCTTGCCTGGTCTCTCACAGGACGCTTCTGTTGTGGGGTTGATGAAGGTTGACAAACAACTGGTGTCCATCACTACCACAATAGTGCACCTGAGACACTGTTACACTAACTGAGATTCCCTGATTCCATCCATAAAGTAAATCATCAACCGGAGAGCCAAGGAGTGACAAGCAAGACTCGCTCACACTTTAATAGTCCCATATGGCCAGGGTGAAAGTATAATGCTGAGTTGAGACTAATGGTAGACTACTGTGGCCTGAATGAAGTCTCTCCACCACTGAGTGCTGATATGCTGGACATGCTAGAACTGCAATACGAGCTGGAGTCAAAGGCAGCCAAGTGGTGTGCCACAATGGATATCACTAATGCATTTTTAGCCAGCCCTTTGACAGCAGTGTGAAGACCACAGTTCACTTTCACATCAGGGGTGTCCAATACACCTGGAATCACTGCCCCAGGGGTGGATACACAGCTCTGCCATTTGCCATGGACTGATCCAGACTGCTCTGGGACAAGGGGAAGCTTATAAACACCTCCAGTACCTTGATGCCTAACACTGATACATCCAATGTCTAACAACCTATTCAGTAAAGAAGTTTGTCCTAATATCCAAGCTAAACGTCCTCTGGCACAACTTTAGCCCATTCGCCTTTGTCCTATCACCAGGCACGTGGGAGAACAGACCAATGCCCACCTCGCTGCAGCCTCCTTTAAGGTACCTCTAGAGAGAGATAAGGTTGCCCCTGAGCCTCCTTTTCTCCAGGCTGAACAAGCCCAGCTCCCTCAGCCACTCCTCGTAAGACTTCTTCTCCTGACCCCTCACCAGCTTCATTGCCCTTCTCTGGATTCTCTTGAGCACCTCAATGTCCTTCTTGTAGCGAGGGGCCCAAAACTGAACACAGTACTTGAGGTGCGGCCTCACCAGAGCTGAGTACAGGGGTTCAATCATTTCCCTAGCCCTGCTGGCCACACTGCTTCTTATACAAGCCAGGATGTTGATGGCTTTCTTGGCCACCTGAGCACACTGCTGGCTCATATTCAGCCCACTATCCACCAATACTCCCAGGTCCTTCTCTACCAGGCAGCTTTCTAACCACTCATCTCCCAGTCTGTAGCTCTGCTTGGGGTTGTTGTGCTCCAGGTGCAGGACCCGGCACTTGGCCTTGTTGAACTTCATACAGCTGGCCTCAGCCCATCTGTCCAGCCTATCTAGATCCTCCTGCAGAGCCTTCCTACCCTCGAGCAGATCAGGACATGTACCTAACATGTGTCACCTTCAAACTTAATGAGGGTGCACTTGTCCCTTCATCCAGATCTTCAATAAAGATACTGAAGAGAAATGGCAGTAATACTCAGCCCTGGGGGACTCCACTAGTGACCGGCCTCCAGCTGGATTTAACTCCATTCACCATGACTCCTTGGGCCTGGCTATCCAGCCAGTTTTTAATCCAGAGAAGCATACACCAGTCCAAGCCATGAGTAGCTTGTTCCTTCATAAGAATGCTGTGGGAAACAGTGTCGAAAGCCTTATTGAAATCAAGGTAGACCACATCCACAGCCTTTCCCTAATTTACTAAGCATGTCACTTTGCCACAGAAAGTGGCCTTTCTATTAGTGACCTAAAGAACCTTGCCATTCTCAAACGTTTAACTAAGTCACTGTTTCTATTGTTGCAGAATCTCTTGGAATCTTCTGTTACATTGGTTGATGATTAAAACACAGGATTGTCACACATTCTGACAGTAGAGTCCAACACCTTCTTCCCCGAGTCAGAAGGGACCTCTGGAGATGTTCATTACCATCATTTTCTCTGAGTAGTGATAGCTCTACAGGTAGATTGTGTTAGTCAGTGCTTTCTGCAACTGGGTTTTGAAAATCTGTGTGCCCATGACCCAGTGATGATCTACTGTCTTGATGGCTGTTCCCCTAGTATAGACACTGATGCCAGCAGAAGAATGGAGCTGGTCAAATTTCAAAGATCATCTCCCTTTGGGCAGTGGGGAATGGCCATTCCCGTGCCCCCCACAAGTGTTTGCCAAGCTGTTGGTGCTGCTGTGCAAAGCAAATGGGTTGTGGTGCTGTGGAATGAGTTTGCGTGGCCATGCTGGTCAGGGTGGGAAGCAGACTCAGCCAGGTCCGGATCACTGGGCTGGACCAGACAGAGGTACTTCACAAAGGGGGAAATGAATCACTGACCAGCTTCCCTCCTCTCTGCCTGCTGGGTGCCCACTCTCTTCTCTGAGATTGCAGAGTCACAGGTTCCCAGTGAATACCAGGCTTTAGTTCTTTCCCTGTGGCTGAGCCCACAGTGGGAGATCTCTCACTTTCTGAAGGGCTGCAGTCACAGGATCCATTTTCCCTGGAGGTACCCTGGTCTCTGCAGGCAGCTGCAGATTCCCCTCCTGAAGTTCATCACCTACGAGTCACATGTGGGAACAGCCCTGGCTATGTAATGCAGTGACCATTCACTGCCTCTGCTGTCAGTAGAGACCCATGGATGAGTGTTAAATCTAGCCCTTGGTCTCTGGCAGGTCACAATGTGACAATGAGCCATTATCTCCAGAACTGAAACAGCAACAGATGTTTTTGTGGAGCAATCCTTTGGGCCTGTTCTTGGCAGTGGTTTGGGAAGGAAAGCCCAGTCTTCAGGCATTGCACTGGGGTAATTCTGTTTTATTACAGAGATGTCATGAGAGAGTCTTCACTGACTCACAGTGTTAGATGCACATTTATACAGCCTCCATATGAGACAGAATAGGTTCATTCATTTATAGCGGGGGGTGGAGTGGAAAGCGGGATGGGAGAAATGCAAACACATGTAGGAATGCAAGGTGCACAAGAACTCATAGTGATGCTGCTGATGATGACGATGATGATGATGGTGATGATAACAATAAGAACAAGAATAAGAGCAACCAAAACACAGTCCTGGAAGGGGATGTACTGGGGTTCATTACTGGAGAGTGAAGGGATCTTTATGAGTACTGAAAAAAATCCACATCATCATTTTCCAAACTGCATCCTTCATTTCCTGGTTCCTCATGCTGTAGATGAGGGGGTTCACTGCTGGAGGCACCACCGAGTACAGAACTGCCAACAAAAGATTTAGGGATGAGGAAAAGATGGAGGGAGGCTTCAGGTAGGCAAATGTGACAGTAGTAAGAAACAGGGAGACGACAGCCAGGTGAGGGAGACACGTGGAAAAGGCTTTGTGCCTGCTCTGCTCCAAGGGGATCCTCAGCACTGACTTGAAGATCTGCACATAGGATAGCACAAAGAAAACAAAACACACAAAAAATAAACAGGCACATACCACAAGAAGCTGAACTTCTCTTAGGTAGGTGTCTGAGCAGGAGAGCTTGAGGATCTGGGGAATTTCACAGAAGAACTGGTCCAGGGCATTGCCTTTGCAGAGGGGTAGGGAAAAGGTATTGGCAGTTTGCAGGACAGCATTGAGAAAACCACTGCCCCAGACAGCTGCTGCCATGTTGACACAAGTCCTGCTGTCCATTATTGTCCTGTAGTGCAGGGGTTTGCAGATGGCAATGTAGCGGTCATAGGCCATGATGATGAGAAGAGAAAACTCTGTTGTGACAAAGGCAACGAAGAAAAAGACCTGGGTAGCACAACCTGCATAGGAAATGACCCTGATGTCCCAGAAGTAGTTGGCCATGGCTTTGGGGACAGTGGTGGAGATGGAGCCCATGTCGATGAGGGCGAGGTTGAGGAGGAAGAAGTACATGGGGGTGTGGAGGTGGCGGTTGCAGGCCACGGCTGTGAGGATGAGGCCGTTGCCCAGGAGGGCAGCGAGGTAGATGCCCAGGAAGAGCGCGAAGTGCAGGAGCTGCAGCTCACGTGTGTCTGCAAATGGCAGGAGGAGGAACTCAGTGGGGATGCTGCTGTTGGACATTTGCTGTCTCTGGGACAAAAAAAAAAACAAAAAACAAAAAACAAAACAAAAAAAAAAAAACACAAAACAAACAAAAAAAAACCACAGAGATGAGATACTGAAACTTCTCTGAACGAACTCCCCTGCTTCTCTCACAGAAATCACCGTTCTCTGACCTTGCATTTCAGCTATGGAAGTGACACTGCAGGGCAGGTACTCTTAGCCTCATCGTTATGTATCACCTTGCAGGACACAGGCTCCTCTCCTCCTCTGAAGGTCCAGTTGAAGAGGAGGTGGCTCATGCCCTAAAGCCCCTGAGGGCAGAGGCTGTGCTGGGTGGCAGAGGAGAGCAGGGGGTTGCTGCAGAGAAGGGGCCTGCACTGCAGGCCTGGCAGGGAGTGCTTGAAAATCACCTCCCTTGGTGTTTCAGGCAGCAGCTCCCTCTCGCTCCCTGCCCAGGTCTCTGCTGCCTGGAGCTGTCCCTGTTGGCAGCTCCTTCCCTGTTCCCACATCTCCTCCCTGCCATTGCTCACAGACCCTATCCCACCTGATGTGTGCTCAGCTTTGTTCTGCACACACCTCCTGTCCCAGAGAACTGTCCAGGAATATCTCTTCATGTTCAGCAGATATACAGCAGCTCTGACCTGTCCTGCAAGTCCTTCAGGGCAGGAAATTGAAAGTAGAGACCCAGGAGAGTGTCTTCCCTACTTCTAGTGCAGGCATTTCTCTTCCCTTTCAGGAATCTCCCTGAAAGATTCCCTGGGGATGTTGTGGAGCTGTAACCAGCCTGCCCAGGTAGCCTCTGAGCACCAGAAGGATGCTGCCCTGCCCTTCCCTGCTGCGGGAGCTCCTTCCAACTGCAGCTTCTCCCCGCAGTGTCCTGGGCAGCTCCCCGGGCAGGCTGAGTGCTGAGCCTGGCAGGCGGCAGAGGCCCTGCCCTGGCACACAGCCCCTGGGACACAGCAGGGACCCTGCTCTGAACCACAGCCCTGGCCACCCCTGCCTGCACCCTGGCTGCACAGCCTGCAGCCAGCCCTGTGAGAAGGAACCCTCAAGTCCTGTCCCTCTGACAGCTGTGGCAGGGAATCCCTGCTTTGGACCTTGTTATTCTCATCTAATCCAAAGAAGCTCTGAGAGTCGCCCTGAAAGCTCCACAGGCTGTAGGATTTGTCTGCAAATCTGGAGATGGCACCAGGAACAACAGCTGTGCTGCTCTGCAGCCAGAGACTTACCCTGTTCAGGGCTGTGAAGATTTCTCCCGCACTGAGCTCTCAGCATCCCCCCTCCACACTGCCTTTAACATCTCCCTCCCTTCTCTCAGACGCCCTTGTCCCCTACAGGCAGTGCCCCCAGCCCTGCTGTGCTGTGCAGAGGAGCTGCTCCTGGGCAGAGCTGTCTCTCTACAGCACTGCCCACTTGCCAGGAGCTCCCCTTGGCCTCAGGAGGCTGGCCCAGCTCAGCAGCACAGGGAGCTCTTGACAAGTGCCTGGGCCTCCAGGGGAATCCATCCTGAAGCAGACTGAAACGATCACTAATATTATTTCCTTCCACTGAGGAAAGAAACTCTTTTCCAGCACTATCGTACCTCATATCTGAAAAAGTATTTGTTCCATGAGTGACCTTTCTCTGCAGAGCTGCTCTCAAGGATTTCTTCTCCCAGTCTGTACTCATGGCTGAGGTTGCCCTGGTCCAGGTGCAGAATCTTGCATTTGGACTTGTTGAACATCATTATGTTAACATTGGGCCCACTTCCCAAGCTTGTCCAGCTCCCTTTGAATGGCTTCTCTTCCTTCTGTTCAATCAACTGCACTCTCAGCTTGATGTCATCTGCAAACTTGCTGACGGTGCACTCAACCCCACTGTCTATTTCATTGATAAAGATTTTCAATAGTCCCAGTCCTTAGAGAGACCCCCGAGGTAAACCTCTCTTCACCTGCCTCCAACTTGGAGATGGAGCCATTGACCACCACTCTCTTGGTGTGACCTTCAAGCCAATTCCTTACCAACTGACTGGTTCAACCGTCAAGCAATTCAAGAGACTCCTAGAGCATGTTGAGGATAAGTTTCTAGTCCAGACATTTGGATCAGGATGGATTCTCCAATTTGGAGACCAGGATGTCATGTGGGACCATGTCAAATGCCTTACAGAAGTCCATGTAGATGGCATCGGTCAGTCTTCCTTTGTCAACTGATGCAGTCAGTTCATTGTAGAAAACCAGCAGATTGGTCAGGCATGATTTGCCTTTAGTGAAGCCATTCTGGCTGTCTTGGATCACGTCTTTCTCTTTTTCTTGCACCTGCCTTGATATTGCTTCCAGGAGGATCTTCCAGGAGGAGCTTAGCTTAGGGATATGGTTTAGTGGGGACTGTTAGTGTTAGGTCAGAGGTTGGACTCGGTGATCTTGAGGTCTCTTCCAACCTAGAAATTCTGTGATTCTGTGATTTCCCAAGATCTTGTCAGGCACAGAGGTGAGGCTCATCAGTCTGTAGTTCCCCGTGTCCTTTTTCTACCCTTTTTAAAAATGGGAATGATGTTTACCTTTTTCCAGTCAACTGACTGCCACACCTTTTTAAATATGATGGAAAGAATCTTGGCAACTGCATCAGCCAGTTCCTTCAGGACCCTTGGATGCAAGTCATCAGGCCCCATAGACTTGCATGTCTTTACTTTCATCAGGTGGTCTCAAACTTGCTCTTCACTTACAGTGGGTGAGACTTGACTTCCTCAGCCTCCATTTACAGGTTCAAGGAAACAAAAGTTCAGACTTGGGAAGCCTGACTGGCAGTGAAGACCAAGGCAAAGATATTGCTGAGTACCTTAACCTTCTCCTTATCTGCTATTACTAGTTCACCCTTCTTATCCGTCAGAAGGGACACACTCTCATTTGCCTTACTTTTCTGGCCAATGTACCTCTAGAATCCCTTCCTGTCATACTTTGCATCCCTTGCCAAGCTCAGTTCTAAGTTCTAGTTCTGTGCCTTGGCTTTCCTGATCCCATCCCTGTATATCCGGACTGCATCCCTGTACTCTTCCCTGGCCATATGTCTCCATTTCCACTGCCTGTGCATTTCCTTCTTGTGCCTCAGTTTAACCATCAGGTCCTTGCTGAGCTGCCCCAGTTGTCTGCCCTCCCTGCCCACTTTCTTATGCAGGAGGATGGAGAGTTTCTATGCTTTAAGGAGAACATTCTTAAAGAGTTGCCAGCTCTGTTCAGCTTCTTTGTTCCTAAGCACAGTATTCCAGGGGATCTCGTCCACAAGGTCTTTAAGTAGCTTGAGGTTGGCTCTTCAGAAGTTCAAGGTCCTGATTTTGTTCTTCGCCAGGCCCACATTCCTTGAGATCACAAACTCAACGAGGACATTGTCACTGCAGCCCAGACTGCCTCCAATCTTACCCTCTTTAATGAGTTTGTCAGCACTAGTGAGCACCAGTGCCAGTAACACTTCGCTAGTTGCTCTGTATACCTGGACTGGGAACTTATCCTCAATGCTCTCTAAGTGTCTCCTGAATTGCTTACAGCATGTTTTGTAGCTTTTCCATCAGACACCCGAGTAGTTGAATTCCCCCATCAGGATGAGAGCATGCGAGCATGGCACTTCTTGTAGTTGAAGCATGAAGGCCTCATCCACAAGCTCTTCTTGATCAGGTAACCTGGAGAAGACCCCAATCACAAGGTGTCTTTTATTGGTGCGGTCTTTAACTTTTGCCTACAAGCTCTCGACCTGTCCATGGTTGTTTCTCAGAAGCATCACTTTGCAATCAATCCTTTCTCTAACATACAGGGCAATACTCCCTCCCCTTCTTCGCTGTCTCTCTCTTCTGAAGAGCTTGTAACCCTCAGTGCTTCCAGTTGTGTGAACCGTCCCACCACATTTCCATGAGAGCAGTTAGGTCATATTTGTCTAATTGCATCATGGTTTCCTTCAGCGACCATGAGATGGTGGAGCTGATTCAGAGGGGAGGGTAGTATAGCTCACAAATAGCAAGCTCAAAATCTTGGCCGTCAGGAGAGCCGTCTTTGGCCTCCTCACCTATCTGCATGGAAGAATCCTGTGAGTTTAGGAAAGCTATAACCTACCTGTAATTGAACTTGGCCAAGGATTTCAAAGGCAGTAAGAAGGGCTTCTGAAAGTATATAGGTGGCAAAAGGAAGGCTCCAGAAAATGTGGACCCACTGCTGAATGAGGCCCAATACCAGTTGAAATGAGACAGGGAAAAAGTTGAGGTACTGAATTCCTTCTTCACCTCAGTCATTACTGGCAAGACTGCCCTTCAGGAATCCCAGGTCACAGAGAACGTAGGAAGGTCTGGGGCACGGGCACTTGGAGGGAGTGGATCAGGTCAGGGCATACTTGACGAAATGGGATATATACAAGTCTATGGATTGCCTGACAAATCTGGTGATATCTGACAAATCTGCTGGCCTTCTACAAAAGGGTTACAGAACTGGCGAATAGAGGAAGGACTAACATCATCTACCTGGAACTGTGGAAATCATTTGATGCTGTCCCCCATGATATCCTTGTCTCTAAATTGGACAATGATTTGACGAGTGGACCACTCAGTGGGTAAGGCATTGGCTGGATAGTTGCATTTAAAGAGTTGCAGTCAATGGCTCAATGTCCAAGTGGAGATCAGTAACGAGTGGTGTTCCTCACAGGTCAGTATTGGACTGGCACTGTTTAACATCTTTGTTGGTGACATGGCCAGTGGGATCAAATGCACCTTCAGCAAGTTTGTTTATGACAGCAAGCTATGTGGAGAAGTCAACATGCTGGAGGGTAGGGAAGCCATCCAGAAGGACTTTGACAGACTTGAGAGGTGGACCTGTGTGAACCTCATGAAGTTCAGCCAGGCCAAGTGCAAGGTCCTGAATCTGGACTGGGGCAATCCCAAACATATTTACAGGCTGAGTAGAGAATGGATCGAAAGTAGCCCTGAGGAGGAGGACATGGGGGTGCTGGTAGATGAGAAGCTCAACATGAGCCAGCAATGTGTGCCTGCAGCACAGAAAAATAACATTATCCTGGGCTACATCAAAGAAAGCATGGCCAGCAGGTGAAGGAAGGTGATTCTCCGCCTCTGCTCTGCTTTTGTGAGAACTCACTTGGGGTCCTGCATTCATCTCTGGGGTCCCCAGCACAAGAAGGACATGGAAGTATTAGAATGAGTGCAGAGGAGGGACACAAAGATGATTAAGGGTCTCAAGCACCTCTCCTATTGGAGAGGAGAGCTGGGAGGGAGTTGGGGTTGTTCAGCCTGGAGGAGAGAGGGCTCCAGGGTGACTGTATAGCAGCCCTCCAATACCTAAAGGAAGCCTACAAAAAGCTGGGAAGGGACTCCTTGTCAGGGAGCATAGCGATAGGACAAGGAGTAATGGTTTTAACCTAAAGAAGGGTAGGATTCAATTAGATTTAAGGAGGAAATGTTTTGCTCTGAGGAGGGTGAAGCACTGGAACAGATTGCCCAGAGAAGTTGTGGATGCCTCATCCCTGGAATTGGTCAAGACCAGGTTGGATGGGACTTTGAGCAACCTGATCTAGTGGAAGGTGTCCCTACCCATGGCAGGGGGGTTGTAATTGGATGATGTATAAAATCCCTTCCAAGCCAAACCATTCTAAGATTCTGTGATTCTATTGGACCTGATGGGATTCACCCATGAGAGTGGAAGGAACTGGCTGATGTCCTTGCAAGGCCACTCTTGGTCATCTTGGATCAATCCTGGTGACTAGCAGAAGTGCCCCAAAACTGGAGGAAAGCAAATGTCCATCTTTGCTGCAAGAATGGCAAGAAGGAGGGCCCAGGGAAGTGCAGGCTGCTTAGGCTCCACTCCATCCCAGGAAAGGTGATGGAGCAGCTCATCCTGGAACCCTATTCCAGGCACAGGAGCAACAATAATATCATCAGGAGCAGTTGGGATATCTTCATGTAGGGGAAGTCACTCTTGACCAACTGGGACATGAAATGCCCCTGATGAAATAACAGGCCTGGCAGAAGAGGGCAGAGCAGTGGATATCGATACACTTTGACTTCAGTAAAGTTGCGAGGTAGATTAAACCTGGTAGGCAGCTAAGCACCACAGGGCTACGAGCTCATTCCTCCTACCTAGTGGGGTGCTTTGAAAAGAACTGAAGGTAAAAGTGAAAAAAAAAAAAAAAAAAAGTGGGCTGGAATAAAAACAGTTTAACAGCTAGATGTGCACACAAGCAACGACAACAACAAAACAACCAACCAACAAACAAACAAAAAACAGAACTTATTATTTTATTATTCACCATTTGCCATTGACAGGCAGATGTTTAGCCATTTGCAATGTTCCTCACACCACCAATAAAAGACAAAAACAGATTTTGCTAGTGTTGCTTAAATAGTTAAATAAATGCCTATCTTTTTATTCATGTCTCAGCTCACCTCAGTAGACACATGGACTTAGTAGAGCAGGACCAGAGGAGGACCACAAAAATGATCTAGAGCACGTCTGCTAAGAGAGGAGACTGGGAGAACTATGATGATGATGATGATGATGACTATCATTATCATTATCATTATCATTATCAATCACTATCATTATCATTATCATTATCATTATCATTATCATTTACTGGAAAAGAGAAGGCTTTGGAGAGACCTTACAGCAACCTTCCTGTACATAAAGGGAGCCTACAGGAAACCTGGGGAAGGAGTCATTACCAGGGAATGTAGTGATAGGACAAGGGGCAATGGCTTTCAAGTAAAAAAGGGTAGATTTAGATTAAATATTAGATATTCACATATCGATGAACCATGTCTGCACAGCATCAAGCGTTTCCGTTTCTCATCCTGCCTCCAATGACATGTAGGTTGGGGGTGTGCAAAACATCGTGAAGTTTGCATCCTGGGCTGCATCAAAAGAGGAATGGCCAGCAGACCAAGTAAGGTGATTGTCCCCTTCTACTCTGCCCTCATGAGGTCCCGCCTGGAGTACTCCATTCAGGTTTTGGGACCCCAGCACAAGAAAGATGTGGACCTGTTAGAGCAAGTTCAGAGGAGGGCCACAAAAATGATCAGAGGGTTGGAGCTCCTCTCCTATGAAAAAAGGCTGAGAGAGCTGGGGATGTTCAGTCTGGAGAAGAGAAGGCTCTGAGGAGACCTCATTGTGTCCTTTCAGTTCTTAAAGGGCTCTTAAAAAAGGATGGAGATGGACTCTTTACTCGAGTTGATAATGATAGGGCAAGGGGAAAGGTCTTCAAGTAACTGAGGATAGATTTAGACTAGACGTTAGGAGGAAATTCTTGACTGCATGGATAGTGAGTCACTGGAAGAGGTTGTGCAGAGAAACTATGGATCCCCCATCCCTGGAGGTGTTCAAGGCCAAACTGGAGAACACCCTGGGCAACCTGATCTAGTTGGTGGCATGTCTGTTTAAGGCACATACATTGGAACAAGAAGATGTTTTAGGTTCCATTCAACCTAAGCCATTTTATGATTCTTTGGCACAGCAAGGACAACTAACTGAAGCACTCCCTGCAGCCCACTACACCTCTAACAAAAGTATGCCATGCACAAGAAGGGCACCTCCAGTGAAGACAGCCTGAGAAAGTTAGGATTGCTTAGCCTTGAGAAGACTCCAGTAGACATTATGGTGGCCTTCCAATACACAAATGGGGCTTAGCCAAGTCTGTAGTGATTAGAACAGAATAGTTCAGTTGGAAGGGACCTTCAAAGGTCATCTAGTCCAACTTCCTGACCTCTTAAGGGTTAAACAAAAATTAGAGACTATGTATGAGGGTATTGTCCAAATGCCTCTTGAGCACTGACAGACACGGGGCATCAAGCAGGTCTCTAGGAAGCCTGTTCCAGTGTTTGACCACCCTCACAGTACAGTAAATTTTCCTAATGCCCCATCTGAACGTCCCCTGGTGCATCTATGTGCCATTCCCACATGTTGTGTGATCAGTTACAAGAGAGAAGAGATCATCCCCTCCTTCAACACTTCCCCCCCTCAGGAAGTTGTTGAGAGCAATGACGTCAGTCCTCAGCCTTCTTTTCTCCAGACTAGATGGCCAAAGGGTCCTCAGGCTGTCCTCCTAGGACATGTACTTTTACCAGCATTTCCCATTTTCCCTTGGTTTCCCAACTGACAAGGTCCCTGATCAGATAACCTGACCGCAAGAAGTGTTTTCTCTCTCTCCCATGTTCTCACCAGCCAGTGTGACTGACCATGTTTGGTTCCCTTCACTGCCTTCTTTATCACTTGTTGGTCATGTTTGTGTCTCTGGATGTGTTGTGCTTTATCCCCAGGAGGTAACCAAGCTCCCCACAGCCACTCTCGCCCTCACCCTCCTTAGCAGAACAGATGGAGAAAAATAGGAGAGAGCTGGAAAGACCCTTTTTCAGGGAGTGTAGTGCTAGGACAACAAGTTTTAAATTAAAAGAGAATAGATTTAGATCAGATCTAAGGAAGAAATTATTCACACAAAGGGTGGTGAGACACTGGAAAAGATTACACAAAGAGGTTGTAGATGCCCCCTCCCTGGTAGTGTTCAACATAAAGGTGGATGAGAGCTTGAAAAACCCGATCTCATGGGATTAGCCCCTACGCATGGAAAGGGGGCTGGAACTAGATGGTCTTTAATGTCCTGTCTAATGCAAAGCATTCTATGATTCTTAGATCCTGGAAGCCTACAATTCATAGAATCATAGAACCATTAAGGTTGGAAAAGACCTCCAAATCAACCATCACCCAACCATCGATATTACGCTCTAAACAGTGTCCCAGGCATGAAGCTTTCCTTAAACATCCCCAGGGAAGGTGACTTCACCACGTCCCTGAACAACCTGTTCCAAAGCCTAACCAAACTGGCCAAAGATCAGGGTGGATGGAACCTGGCCTAGGAGAAGTTTCCCTGCCCATGGCATGGGGGTTGAGACTAGGTGGTCTTTAAGGTCCATTCAGACCCAAAGGCTTCTAGGATACAATGATCCTGCAGGCCAGCAATTGGTTGTGTAGCTTATGTACACAGAGGGATTTCAGTTTCTGTCAAAAAGTTTCTCCCGCTTAATATCAACAAACATTTGGAAGAGATAGGATGCAGCCTCCCTGTCACTTTGTGGGTGTATGGTCTCATAATGGGACAAGAAAAGAGTACTCTCATGCCAAACCCTTCCTTTGACATAGGGGAAAACACACTACTGGAAATAAGTGATCATCCCCAGCTGCGAGAAAAAAATCAGTGATTGCATCAGCCTGTTTCAAAGTTGATTCCCCTGGAGGCATAGGGACTTGTCAAGAGCTCCCTGTGCTGCTGAGCTGGGCCAGGCTCCTGGGCCCAAGGGGAGCTCCTGGCAAGCGGGCAGCACTGCAGAGAGACAGCTCTGCCCAGGAGCAGCTCCTCTGCACAGCAGCAGGGCTGGGGGCACTGCCTGCAGAGGACAAGGGCAGCTGAGAGAAGGGAGGGAGATGTTAAAGGCAGTGTGGAAGGGGGGATACTGAGAGCTCACTGCGGGAGAAATCTTCACAGTCCCTGAACAGGGTAAGTCTCTGGCTGCAGGGCAGCACAGCTGTTGTTCCTGATGCCATCTCCAGATTTTCTAGCAAATCCCACAGCCTATGGGGTTTTTCAAGAGGACTCTTCTATCTCTACTGTATGAATGACATACTCCAGAGCAGGGTTAACCAGACACAGCTGTACAGGACATGGGGGTTCATTCATACGGGGCCGGCTGCAGGCTGTGCAGCTGGGATGCAGAGTGCTAGCTGGGGAGCTGGAAGTGTGCAATCCTGATCAGGAGAGAATGGAAGAGAGTGTGCAATGGGTCAGTGAGAAACATAGTGGATTCTGCTCAGAGACCCTGTCCTGACTGCCTCTGTCTTTTCCTCCATGGGCTGCCAACCATGCCTAGAGGCCGCAAATGTCCAACAGGAGCTTCCCCACTGAGTTCCTCCTCCTGCCATTCGCAGACACACGTGAGCTGCAGCTGCTGCACTTCGGCCTCTTCCTGGGCATCTACCTGGCTGCCCTCCTGGGCAACGGCCTCATCCTCACAGCCATAGCCTGCGACCACCACCTCCACACCCCCATGTACTTCTTCCTCTTCAATCTCTCCCTCCTTGACCTGGGCTGCATCTCCACCACTGTTCCCAAAGCCATGGCCAATTTCCTCTGGGACACCACGGCCATTTCCTTCTTTGGTTGTGCTATGCAGTTCTTTATGTTTGTTGTCCTTGTCACAGCAGAGTTCTATCTCCTAATCATCATGGCCTATGACCGCTACATTGCCATCTGCAAACCCCTGCACTATGGGACAATAATGGACAGCAGAACTTGTGCCAATATGGTAGCAGCTGTCTGGGGCAGTGGCTTTCTCAATGCCCTCCTTCACACTTTCAATATATTTTCACTACCATTCTGCAAGGGCAATGCCCTGGACCAGTTCTTCTGTGAAATTCCCCAGATCCTCAAGCTCTCCTGTTCAGATGCCTACCTCAGAGAGGTTGGACTTCTTGTGATTAGTGCCTGTTTAGCATCTGGTTGTTTTGTTTTCCTTGTGATGTCTTATGTGCAGATTTTCAGGGCTGTGCTGAGGATCCCCTCGATGCAGGGCCAGCACAAAGCCTTTTCCACATGCCTCCCTCACCTGGCCGTGGTCTCCCTGTTCATTAGCACTGGTACATTTGCCTACTTGAGACCCCCCTCCATGTCCTTCTCCTCCCTCAATCTTTTGCTGGCAGTTCTGTACTCGCTGGTGCCTCCAGCACTGAACCCTCTCATCTACAGCATGAGGAACCAGGAGCTGAAGAATTCAGTGTGGAAAGTGATGATTGCATGCTTTTCAGAAGCAATAAACTGCCTATCTTTTGCATAACACACATAACATAACTCGTTACAGGCCCATTTGATACTTCTATACATGTTTCGTGTATATATATGTGTGATTATTCTAGCTCTCTGTGTATTTAAATTAATGAAAGGAGCCTTCAGTGACTTGCTCTCCCTAGATCCTTCCATACGATGTTGTGGAGCTGCAGGGTCACTTGGCTGTGCACAGAAGTGGGGGAAAAATAGTCCTGGCACAGCAGCAGTGTCAGGGCAGGGACAGGCCAGGGGCACTTCTCTAACACTTTTCTAACATGTAGGAAAACATCCATGTCAAGCCCTGGCAATATTTCTAAGCAGTAACAGTAAGCCCTACCCTAACACCTAAATGCTATCCCTCTCTCTGCAAGGAATCCACTACTCTTACTCCTAACCCCAAATCTCATCTGGCGTGGGTTAGCCAAGTCACAAATCCATAAGGCCTTACCGTACACTCTTAGCTCAATTCTCACCCTATTCCTCAGCCTTTCATCCCTAGCACTGAATTCCAGCCTTAACATGATTCCTCAACAAAGCCCTGACAAAAATCCCAACAGATAACATCGTCTCCACACTAGACACAGACTAGAAGCCAACGCAGTAAACACAGGCCTCCCTCTAATACTCTGCCCAACCACTAACCCTGGAAGGCAAGATCTAATCCCTAAACCCTAACCTGAACACCTAATCCCCAAATCCTGCATTCCTGTGGTCTAGTCACCTAGCTGAAGCAGTTTGGCCTCATGAAGCTGAGCAGGGCATGAGAGGTCCTACAGCAATCACTTGGTCTTGGAGGAGTCACATGAGGTGACATGGTTGTGGTCATGTCACAGGACTCAAGGAGGAGATGGGTGGGGATGCTCTGCTGAGGTCAGCTGTGCCTCAGGGTCTCAGGAGGCAGCAGGAAGCCCATGGCTGTGCAGGTGGGTGTTGGGGCACATTCTCAAAGCTTTTTTGACTATTACTTGAACTCCACAGGCTGGAAATACTGCACTTTGGGGAGCTTTCCAGCTCAGAGTAGGGTTAGCACATGCCCTGAGCCAAGCTGGAATATCTGTGAGGAGTCCCCTTGGTTCTGGAATCACCAGCGTGTGTGTCACCCAATGTGTCCTGTCAGGAAATGCATGGGTGTGCAGAGCTGGGCCATGATAGTGTGGTCCCTGTTGCTCTGCGATGTGTGCGTGCGTTGGGTCTGGTGCAAACACCTGGGCTTGTTTCTAATCTCCCACCTAAGCACAAGTGTGGAATAGCTCACCCCCTGCCAAAACCCTCCTTGTTTTATCTCATCCATGGAGGGAAGAGCCAAAAGAAATGCTCTGAGCAATTTTCCCAAGGTTTTCATCTGCTAGCAGCCCCAAAGCAGCAGCAGTGTCTTGCCATTGCTGGCTCATAGGTCTGCTGGTGCTCGTCTGGGCTCTGCTTTTACCTTGCAGGTGGGAGGTTGTATTGGGCTTACATGAAATTGGTAGGGCACAGTGATAAGTGTTTTCAGATTCTAAAGGGGGTTAGGCAAAATTCTCTGAAATTGTCTTTCTCACAGGGGAGATGCTGTCTGTTTCTCTAACTGGAAAGCTCTTCAAGACTTGAAGGAGGATGTACAGCCGCTGGGGTGGGTTTCAACCTCCCTCAATTTACTTCTGTTTAGTTATAAACACCTAATCCCCACTCACTCCCAGGGAGCCACTCAGCCTGTTTTCCAGGACAATCCAGCTATATTATTAAGCTGGAACAGAGCTTCCCTTTGCAGCTCTCTGTGGAGCCTCCATGTGCCTGACATTACTGGCATGGTGGCTCAGCTTGAGCTGGAGGACTGAAGCATGCTTTCTTCCCTTGTTCAAATTGAAGTGCTTGTGAGGAATGCTTTACATGTGCTTGATGCTTTAGTACAGCCTTGGGCTCCTGTCTCCTGGTAGGACGGTCACATGGAACTGGGCAGGATCTTTAATTCTCTTACAGATGGATTTTGTTGTAGGCCTTGCAATGGGACATGGTTGGAATAGAGGTGTCTCTTTGCTTTTACTTAGCCAGCTTAGATAGATGAAAGAAAGGAACATTTTCACAGCCTACTTTGGGTATGAGAGCCTAGGAAACATTTAGATGAAGTAGGAAGTACTTCAAGTAATGTAAGCAGGCCTAGAAAGTGACCTATTGACTGGAGTAGCTATGTGCAGCTTATGAGTGTTGTAGCTGTTTACATGCCAGCTTCAATCAGGCTCATGAGGCTTCATCTATTTTAACATTTCTTTGTGCACACCAGAGCCTCATCTGAACTGGGAACCAAAATACCATCCTCCCTCCTCCTCTTTTCTAAACACTAGCCCATTTCTTAATGAGGATATATATTTTTTTCCTTTCTTTTTCCTCCTGTTCATGTATATTTATGAAACAAACAAACAAAACAAAGCTATCCCTTACCAAATCATTTAACAAAACAAAATATATTTTTATTCTTCAGTTCTGATCTGCTCAAGCTGGTACTATTATTATATTATATGCCCTCTCTTCCTTATGGGGAGGCAGCAGGCCGTCCAGGCAGTGTTCCATCATCCCTATTCCAACTGCCTGCTTTATTCTAACCTCATTCTCTGCAAGACAATTGGGCTGAAGTTCACAATGGCCTGATGTGCTCATGCAGCAATATGGAAGCTGCTCTGCAAGCTCTGTGCATTGACTTATGGTCAACTGAAGCCAAATGCCAATTTGTCCTTGTAAGTGTCCACCAAAGGTCACTGCTGTCTGTCGCTGGGGCTGGGGACCCACTGCATGGGGAACTGCACTGGCTTCAGAAGAGCACTCCTGCACGATGTCAGGCAGAATTCTGACCCAAAACTGGACTGATTTCAGTCACACCGAGACTAAAGGTCAGACTGATCTTAATGATGTCCTTCAGAGTTTTCTTTAGGAGTATCTTTTCTGTTAAGGGCAGTGTCCCTGCAAATGATGTATAAAATGGACACCACTTTAGCTGTTTTTATTTTTAGTAGAGTTTTGGGCTTTCTTAGGTTTTCCTGAACTTTACTCTTTAGCTGAAAAAAAGTTCATTTCAATGAACTCATTTTGCCTTTGCTGAGTAGCTGTTCTTGCAATTGCTGCTACAGCTACTTGATTCCCCTCCCCAGAATCAGAACCCGTGGCTTTGGGCTTTTCAGTGCTTATTATTTGTTTAGTTCTTCCTTTGTGCTTCCATGGTGGGCAGGAATAGGCTTGTCACCCTGTGCGGCGATGGGGGATAGGCAGGGGTCTCCCCTCTGCTTGCCTGTCCTCTTTCAGCCGCATGCACAGGCAGTGACAGGACTGAACTGGGGCATGCTCCTGGCCTCTTCCCCTGGGCAGGGAGCTCTCAGAGCTCTGCAGGGCAGGCAGCACAGCCCCACCAGCCCCCAGCATGCTCCCACAGCCTGCTGCCCTGCAATTAATGCCCTGCCCATTTCACAGCAGGCATGGGGTGCCCCATGTCACAAAGCTTTGGGGACGGCCATGACTCCGGAATGCTGCCCCAACAGCGGTTGGGCGGTTTGGCAGGTCTGTAATGGCTGCCCATGCTGACGGGGAGGCTGCTCAGCTGCCTGCTCCTCCCGCTCAAGTGTCCGCTCCAGACACAAACTCAACCACAGGAAGTCAGCTTCTTTTTCGTCTCTAACTGCAAGCAGGATGGTGACACGATCGGGTCAGGATGTGAGTGACCACTGCATGAGGATGAGGGGACAGGGATGGCCTCGGTGAGTCGCTGGAGACCCTTGGGCACTCAGGCAAGTACTGCCCATGGTTACAGAGGGATGCTGCTCTGTTTGGTGCTTTTCCTCTTTCAGACAGAAACACACCTAGTGATGAGACCGGACCATGGCACATTGTTGGCCTCTCTCGCTTTGGGAACTCAGCCAGAAAAGATGCCAACACTCTACAGGACGGTTAAGACAGCCCAAAGCCATTCCCCACCACGGCTTCACCATGCTAAGTGGGAATGTGACACATTTAAGCTACAACGAACATCTCCTGGACATCAGGAACATGGGAGATGGACAGCCTTGATGTGAGGCTGGGAGAGCCTCGTGCAAGGAGGAAGGAATAGCTTCCAGTGCTGAGAGGGGGTGGCTGCTCGGTTTGTCGCCTCCTCTATTACAGCTGGAGACACTGACAGTGCTGGAATGAAGCCATAGCACACTCCTGGACTCTCTCACATTGAGAAATCATCTGGAAAAGGTGTCAACAATCTCCAGGACAGGGAATTTCACCCCAAACCACACCCAACAATGGTCTCATTGCAAGCAGGACAGTGACACGCTTGGGCCAGGATGGGAGTGACCGCTCCATCAGAATGATGGGAGATGGATTGACATGGTGAGATGCTCGAGTCCATCGGGCACAGAGGCAGGGTCAGCCCCTGATCACACGGGGATGCTGCTCTGTTTTTTCTTTCTCTTATTAAATCCAGACTCACACAGCGATGGGGAGCAGACGACGGCACAATCCTGGCGACTATCTTTTTGAGAAAACATCTGGAAGGAACATCCAGCACTCTCCAGGACAAGTAACATCACCCCAAACCTCATCCACCACTGTCCACAGAAATCAGGAAGGTGAAACGATCAGACTAGGACAGCAGTGACTGCTCCATGGAGACGATGGAACACGGAAAGCCACGGTGAGTAGCTGGAGACCCTCAGGCAAAGAAGTAGGGGCAGCCTTGTGTCTTATGGAGGTGCTGCTCTGTTTGGTGATTCTCCTTTTGCAGCCAGAATCACACAGAGATGAGACCAAACCACAACACACTCCTGGCCACTCTCCCCTTGAGAAAGCAGCTGGAAGGAAGAGCTGCCAATGCTCTCCAGGACAGGTAAGATTGCCCCAACCCACACCCACCACTGTCCACAGGAAGCAGGAAGGTGACACGATCAGGCTAGGATGGGAGTGAGCGCTCCATGAGCACGACAGGACACGGACAGTCTCGATGAGTAGCTGGAGACCCTCAGGCACAGAGGCAGGGGCTGCCCATGTTCACAGACAGATGCTGCTCTGTCTCTTGGTGCTTCTGTTTGAGCCTGAAATGCACAGCGATGGAACCAGACCACGGCACAATCCTGGCCGCTCTCCCCTTGAGAAGTCAGCTGTAAGGAAGAGCTGCCAACACTCTTCAGGACAGGTAAGATTGCCCCAATCCACACCCACCAGATTCTAACAGCAAGGAGGACGGTGACATGATCGGGGTAGGATGGGAGTGGTCGCTGCATGAGGATGACCGAACAATGACAGCCTTGGTGAGTCACTGGAGACCCTCGGGCACAGAAGTAGGGGCTGCCCGTGCTCACAGAGGGATGCTGTTCCATTTGGTGCTTCTCCTTTTGCAGCCAGATTCACACAGCGATGGGAGCAAACCACAGCACACTGCTGGCCACTCTCCCCTTGAGAACTCAGCTGGAAGGAAAAACTTCCAATGTTCTTCGGAGTGATAAGATCACCCCAAACCACACTCACCAAGGCCACAGCAAACAGGAAGGTGATTCGATTGGTCCAGGATGGCAGTGAGCACTCCAACAGGATGATGGGAGGTGGTCAGACTTGGTGAGATGCTCAAGAAGCTCAGGCACAGAGGCAGGGTCATGCTGTGGTCACACGGGGGTGCTGCTCTGTTTGCTCTGTCTGTTATTAAAGCCAGACACACACAGCGATGGGATGAGACCACGGCACAATCCTGGCCTCTCTCCCCTTGAGAAGACTTCTGGGAGGAAGAGCTGCCAACGCTCTCCAGGACAGGTAAGATTACCCCAACCCACACCCACCAGGCTCTAACTGCAAGCAGGACGGTGACACGATTGGGTCAGGATGGGAGTGACCGCTGCATGAGGATGACGGGACACGGACAGCCTCGGTGAGTCGCTGGAGACCCTTGGGCACTCAGGGAAGTGCTGCCCATGGTTACAGGGGGATGCTGCTCTGTTTGGTGCTTTTCCTTTTTCAGCCAGAAACGACACAATCCTGGCCTCTCTGCCCTCAAGCACTCAGCTGCACGGAAGAGCTCCCAATGCTCTCCAGGACAGGTAAGATCTCCCCAACCCACATCCACCAGCCTCTATCAGCAAGCAGGACGGTGACACGCTCGGGCCAGGAGGGCAGTGAGTGCTCCATGAGGATGATGGGACAAGGATGGCCTTGGTGAGTTGCTGGAGACCCTCGGGCACAGTGACTGGGGCTGCCCGTGTTGACAGAGGGATGCTGCTCCATTTGGTGCTTCTTTCAGCCAGAATCAAACGGCGATTGGACCAGACCACAGCACAATCCTGGCTGCTCTCACCTTAAGAAGTCAGTTGGAATAAGAGCTGTCAATGCTCTCTAGGACAGGTAAGTTTGCCACAACCCATACCCACCACTGTCCACAGTAAGCAGGAAGGTGACACGATCAGGCCAGGATGGGAGTGACCACTCCATGAGGACGAAGGGACATGGACAGCCTCAGTGATTTGCTAGATACACGTGAGCAGAAAGGCAGGGGGTGCCCATTGTAATACACCATAAATGTTTGTTCATTGTCTTTTAGATTATAAAAACAAGGAGTTCTGTTTGAGGAGCGTGAGTTGCAAAAGCTCCCTTCTGAAGTAAGAAGCTGTATAATGCTTGGCTAGACACTATGAAAATTCTTTTGCTCAATGTAACAAAAAAATAGAACCCTCTCCCCTTCTCTCTTTCTGCATCTCAGTTGCCTCTTTTGTTCAAAGACACTGTTGTAACCATCATGTAACCATCTCCTGATAAGCTGTTAAACTAGTGTCTCAACATCCTGCCTTCCTGTCTCATGCTGGGCCAACATGACCAAATAAAAAAAGAAGTTGAACCACAACGCTGAGGAAGACTACGGCCTTCATTTTCACGACCACCAGAGGGACAGAGATGACCCCCTAGCAACAGTGCGCGCAGTCGCAGAACATACCAAGATGTGCTGCGTAATCCCGGAATAACCAAGATATAAAAAGGGACCCTGGCGGGGGTGAGGTGCGCGCCATTGTCAGAGCCGAGAATCCCCAGCTGCCCAAGGCTGTTTTGCTTGCTGTTGCTTACTCAATAAATTCCTTTCTATGATTAATACAATGCTCTCTGAAAATTAATTAAGGGGGCAACTTAACTGGGCAACTAAGAGCCCCAGCCCTGGGGTTGCTGGGGAGGCCCAGAGCCACCTTTGTCCCAGCAGCTGTGGTGCCTTGTGAGAGGCTGCAGCTGTGGTGGCCATGCCCAGAGCCCTGCAGCAGCCTGTGGTGGGCACTGCCCTGGGGCCAGCCCAGACTGGGTTGTTGGGCTGGGATGGTGTGGTGTAAATGCCTGAAGTAACTAGGAAAATAAAACTAACATTCACATTTTTAGGAAAAGGTACAGCATTGAAGAGGCTTTCAGGGTAGGGCATAACTGCATTATTTGAGCGTTCCCTAGGCTCCCAACCTTTGATGCTATCGCGCTGGGGAAACTTGGTGTGCTAGCTCTAAGGAACAGCACGGAGTGTAGAGTGGAGTGGAGACACCACGGCTAGGCTCTGTAATCAGATGGGGCCTCGATTGTTCTTGTGCACACAGCTGCACTTTTTGCCACCCTAAGCCAAAGACCTGTCATGTTTTGACAAATGCTGTACCCTAGTGTACTTTTTGCTCATTATAATATCATTATAATACCAAAACACACCTCCATCCCAAAAGCTACCCGCCTCCAAGGTGCGACCACCCCTCACTGAGCATGCGCTCTGAATTCCTCGGAGCCTATTACTTTAAACGGAAACGGGAAAACTTTACACCAATCATAACTAAGATATGCTTGACTAGAGCCACTCAAGCTCCACCTAAAAGATAGAAAATAATATAAATTGGCCCAAGAGAAAGGGGATGTTAGGGAAGATACCACCGTCAGGGGAGATACCATCCCGAGGACAATATCCTTAGGACCTCCTGACTCCTGGGATCAGTCGACGGGCTGAGCCTCTCTTCCCCCCCCATTGGGACGCCTTTGGGTGAGATCTGAATACTTGCTTATAAATCTCTATAGAGTCTTTGATCCTTTTAACGCGTTTATTTCTAGGCTGCACACCTGTGACACCTGTAAACACCTGTAACATCTGTAACACCTGCAAGACCTATAACCTCTGTAACATCTGTAACATCTATAAACATCTATAACACCTGTAACACCTACAACACCTATAACACCTGTGTATTTTATGCATACTAACTTGCTTTTGCAGACAGTCACTATCGCCGGCAATCCAAAAGAACCTGATTATCTGTTGCTGTAATAAACCATACTTGATTGCATTGTGATAACTCTCATTGAGTGCAACGAGGGTGAGGGTGGTTATCCGTGATAGTTCAGTGTTCTGAATCTAACCAGACCCCCAGGCGGTTAATGCATTTTTGGTGAATGTCCGAGCGGACCCCCAGATGGTTAATGCGTTTTTGGTGAATGTCTGAACGGACCCCCAGGCCGTTAATGCGTTTTTGGTGAATGTCTGACTGGACCCCCAGGCGGTTAATGTGTTTTTGGTGAATGTCTGACTGGTTCAGTAACCTGAATCTGACCGGGCCCGTAACGGTTAATCAGCTACACCCCTTAACGCGACAGATGGGCAGGACTGGGCTGCACTGGGCTGCGGAGAGGGCATCGAAATAGGGAGAGGTGGGCAGGTGCTGGGCTGGGCTGGGCAGTGCCTGGCACAGGGCAACAGCAGCATGAGGGAGTGGTGGCAGCATTTAGGGGAGCGCTCCCAGCAGGGCTTGGTGCTGCAGAGCCAGGGCTTGCATGAAGGGAGCCCAAAGCTGCAGGGGCAGGGGAGAGGAGGCCGTTCTGGGCCCTTGCTGGCCTGGGCAGAGCAGGAAGAGGGCCCAGGGCGCTCACTCGTCCCCTCACCGCAGCCTGCCAGGACCTGCAAGACAGTCATGGAGAGTCCAGGGTCAGGCTCTGCAGTGTGGTCACACGCCCTGCGTGCCCTCCTCCTGCCATGCTCCATGCGGTAGCTGTAGCAGAGGGGACCCCCAGACAGCCCTTTCATGGGACAGTGACAACCACATCACCCCAGCCCTCTCCAGTGTCCTCTTTGTGGCTCTCTGATGCACAACAGGACCTCCCATTGTGTGCCGGCCAGCACATCTGCTGAGGGCCAGTGCGGCTGCTGCAGGGGCAGGGAACTCAGCATGGCCCCTGCAGCCCCCTGCCCTGGGCCTGCCTCTCCCCTTGGCCTCAGCCCCGGCCTTGTCTCTGCTGGCAGAAGCACTCTTGGCATGTGCTCCCTGGACTCCCCTCGCCTCCACTGAGGCTGCTGCCACAAACGTGTCCTCACAAGCAGCAGCACCCCTTGGGCTGCTTCTCCTGGCCTCCCCCACCCCACTGCCTGGACACCTTGTCTCTGCTGGGTCCCCTCTTTGTCACCCAAATATGTCCCTTGGCTGACAGCTCCCTCTACCTTGACCCACAGGATGGTAAAGATGGGGTGGGACATATTACCATGATGTGAGGAAGTATTTTTGTAATCTGCATTGGTGATGGCACAAAAAGACACTTCCTTCAGCAGTGATCTACATCCTTCTTCAGGTAAATTTTCAGTATGTCTATTCATCACAGGAGAAGAAATACTGAAGGTCACTTGTACTTGCATTGTCATCTCTTTGTCCATCGTGGCGTACTGTCTCATCTTCCAGGCACTTCCACCCATCTCGAATAAACTATCTATATTGAATGTCCCCTTTCCAGATGCCTGTCTGGACCTATGCACTTCCCATGGTTCTCCTGCTTCTTCCTCCCCTTACTCTTTGATCATTCAGATTTCTCTCACTGACCCAGTTTCTGCTTTGAGCTTCATTGAGTTCAAGCTTGCCCATCGATTAGCAGTCTGTCTAATTGTTTCTGTAGCAAGCTCCTCATCATTTATCATTGAATTAAAATCTTATGGAATAATAGTAATCTTAATACCTATACTTTCCTATTAATTAGTATAAAACACTAAATTTACTTAATTTTAAAACCAGTGAGGTAAGCCTGACTGGAGACATACAAGATGAGGAGCTTGCTTTGCTGTTTGGAAAATTGCTGCATGTTTTCCTGTTGATTGTTTTAAAATAAGGAAAAACCCTTCTGTGCCTGTGTGCAGCCAGGTCTCTTAGGAAAGCAGGTGGGAGCTGGTGCAAGGGGGCTGTAACATCCAGCTGCAGACTTCAGTGCAGATGTCTGGTGTAAGGGAAAGGGATGCAAGAGCCAGGTGGGCAGTGAGAGAAGTGTCAGGGTTGGGGTTGTGAGGAGCAAGGTTGTCTATGCACTGTCAAACCTCAAGTGTCTGCTTTTCCACCTTTTTTTCACAGGAGAAGCCCTGGATTAATATAAATTGAAGAAAGGTGCTCAAAACTGAAATGCAACAAAAATCATCCTTTAAAATTAGAAGAGATGTTTATTAGGTGTTTTTTGAAATCTTCCTCCTTAACTACACCATGAAATCTCTCCAATTAGTTCTCCAAGTCTTGAAGACTTGAATAACACTATGGAAGACATATGTTTGCTTAGGAGTTTCTGCACTGTAATGAGTTCCATGGTGGATTTTGGTGCTCAGTCTGTGAAACTCAAGTACTGAGAGGAGAATGATGCAATTGCTTGAGCAAGTAAAGTCAGAAGGAAAAGTTGAAGTGACTTGGAGTATTAATGGGTCCCACTGAGGGCCGTTACCAAAAGATTCTCCTCAGGGACTCATTAGGGCAGATAATTGGAGGCCATGATTACAGATAGGCAAAGCACTGTGCTGAGAAAAGTCTGGGTTTGTTGTGCTGAAGTAAAAGGGCCAGGTCCTGACTCCAGCCACTAGAAGGGAATGTCCTGCACTCCCATGTGTGGCTCTGGGCTCCTGCTGGGGATTTGTGGGGTGTGGTGGGCAGTGTGATGCCTCAAGAAGAACAATGGTATGACACCTCCCTGCCTCTGCACAGGGTCTAAGAAAGCAATGAGACCCTTGCAATGACTGTATCTCATCTCCTCAGAAGCTCTATCCAAGGGGACAAAAATGTCAGGGCTGCTGGGGCCTTCTCTTCTTGCCAGCACCCACCTCTTTGGCCTCTCCAGACTTTCCTATGCTGCCCCACACTTTGCCCTATTTCCTTCAAATCTGCAGACACCCATCTCTGTTCTTCACCTTGCTTTCATCCTGGCATTTCCGTGGTTTCACCAATGTCTCGTCAACCCTCACCAGCTGTTCCTTCAAACACAAACCCATGGTCTGATCAAAGACACTCTTTGGGTGACCTCTAGCACCACAGCACAACTCTTTGAGGGACATTTTGTCTTCTTCATGGCCAATGCCAACCTTCCAAGGTGCACTTTCTGGCAGGTTTTTCTCTCCTGCTCTTTCCTACTAATAAAGAAAGCTCCATCAGGGTGGAAACCACTCCTGAAGTAGGCATCCCAACCTGTCATCCTTCTTGCATCCTGTCAACTAACCAGACAGAAGTCACCTCACCAGGATCTTCCAAGCCATGGTCCGGCTGCTGACCTTACAGACTTTTCTGCAGACACACCCAAGCCTTGTGCCTGCTGCTGTCCAGTCATGGACTCAAGCAGAAGAGACAGGACAACCCATATCTGAGCCTTTTTCTGTCTGGGTCCTCCTGGGAATGTAGGCAGAGGGGATCCCACAGTCAGCATGCCAACCCAGTGTCTTCTGCTGGTCTACCAGGACCACTGGCAGATGTCAGCTGAAAACTAGAGTTCCCGAGTATAAGTGTGACCTATCAGCTGCTTCAGACAGAAGTGACCTCACAGTCCCTTTCTGTGACACGTTCCTGCTGCTGCCCTATCAACTGCAGAGACAGAAGTGACCTCACAGTCCCTTTCACAGGCCAATTCCTTCTGCTGGTTTGGGAGATCCTGAGATAGAGCTGAGCTCATCAGAGCATTCCCACCCATCTCCTCCTTGTGGCCTACAAGCTGATCAAATCCATGGCCCCTCACGTTCATCTTTGAATGCAATGTGACTGCACAGCAATGTCACGGTTCCTGACCTGACCCAAGGGAACAAGAACCTATGTTAAGGGTTAGGAAAAGGGTTAAAGGTGAGCAGGTTAATGCACAGGAAGATAGGCTTTGGAAGTTAGTTGTTCATGTTATGGCATTAGGGACTATGGCAAACCTTTCTGGTTGAGAGATTAAGCAGATGTTTAGTGGGAGTGTTTGGTGTTCTGCTTGTGGTGTCAGGTCTGTGGTTAGGGTATGGGCAAGCTCTTTGAGGGTTTTGTTTAGATCTGCAAGAAGACTAGGGATAAATAGAGCATTTTAGTGGTATTGTTAAGGGCAGGGATGAGGATGAGCAAGAGAGGAAAGGTAATGGAAAGGGGTTATGGACTAATTTTGGCTTCAAGGGATATCATGGTCAAAAATTAGAGTGGTGGATTACTGTCAGGGTGTGGAGTGGCATTTAGATTTAGGTATTAATGTAAGAGGTTAAAATAGGGTAAGGGCCTCACATGACTGCTTCAAGTCAGCTTTATGGTGGGATCAACATTACCTGAATATTCTTACCTCTTCAAAATAGCTAGCTTCTGCTATCCAATCTCCTCTTTCCTCCCCCAAATCTCACATCTCTCCTGGCCAGGCTCCTCTTGCCTTCGTTCTAAAGAAGTTTTTGCCAATATCCAACCTAAACCTCCTCTGGCACAACTTTAGCCTATTCTCCCTTGTCCTATAAAAGGGCACGTTGGAGAATAGACCAATGCCCACCTCGCTACAGGAGGATGAGGGGTGGGATGCCTCAGGTGGATCCCATCCAGCCCTACTGACTTGTGTACATCTAAGTGCTGTAGCAGGTCTCCAACCATGTCCTCATGGATTATGAGGCCCACATTCTGCTCCCCATCCCCTTCCACCAGATAAGGGGGATGGGTACCTGGAGAACAACTGGTCTTGCCGCTAAAGACTGAGGCAAAGAAGGAATTAAGCAACTCAGCCTTTTCCTCATCTCTTGTCACTAAGTTTCCCCCCACATCCAGTAAAGGATGGAGATTCTCCTTAGTCCTCCTTTTTGTGTTTCTGTATTTATAAAAACATTTTCTGTTATCTTTAACAGCAGCAGTGAGAGTGAGCTCCAGATGAGCTTTGGCCTTTCTAATTTTGTCCCTGGAGATCCTCACAAGGTCCTTATAGTCCTCCTGAGTGGCCTGCCCTCTTTTCCAAAGGTCCTAAACCCTCTTTTTCTTCCTAAGCTCTAGCCACAACTTTCTGTTCAGCCAAGCCAGTCTTCTTCCATGCTGGCTCATCTTTGGGTACGTGGGTGTCCTGGTTTCAGTTAGAACAGAATTTTCTTCCTAGTAGCTGGTGGAATGCTGTGTTTTGGCTTAGGATGAAAAGAGTGCTGATAACACCCCGATGTTTTAATTGTTGCAGAGCAGTGCTTACACCAAGCCAAGGACATCTCAGCCTTTTGCTCTGTCTTGCCAACGGGCAGGCTGGGGGTGCAGCAAGAGCTGGGAGGGGACAGACCCAGGACAGGTGACCCAAACTAGCCAAAGGGGTATTCCATACTATCTGATGTCATGCTAAACAATATATAGGGGTGGCTAGCTGGGTGGAGGGGGCAGGACTACTCGGGGTTAGGCTGAGCATCAGTCAGCGGGTGGTGAGCAATTGCATTGTGCATCACTTGTTTGTACATATTATTAGTAGTAGTGCTATTATCACCATTGTATTATTATTATTATTATTATTATTATTATTATTATTATTATTATTATTATTTTCCTGTCTTATTAAACTGTCTTTATTTCAACTCACGGGCTTCACTTTCCTTTTCTCTCCCCTGTCCCAGAGAGGGAGGGGTAGGGTGAGCGAACGGCTGCGTGGTGTTTAGCTGCTGGTTGGGTTAAACCATGACAGTGGGGATGGACAGACTGCTCCTGGGCCTTGAAGATTTCCTTCTTGAAGAGTGCTCATCCTTTCTGGACTCCTCTGTCCTTCAGAACTGCCTCCCAAGGCACTCTGCCAACCAGTGTCCTGACCAGCTCAAAGTCTGCTTGTAGAATGCCTCATCTGTCTCCTCATCCTGGTTTGGCGGTCAATAAGATATCCCCACCACGATGCCTGCCTTGTTGGCTTTCCCTCTGACCCTAACCCATAGGGACTCAATATTATCATTCCCAGATTCGAGTTCTGCAATGTCAAAACACTCCCTAATATAAAGAGCCACACCACCACCCCTTCTGTTCTGTCTGTCTCTTCTGAAGAGCCCATAACCAGTCATTGCAGCACTCCAGTCATGGGAGTGGTCCCACCACGTTCCAGTGATGGCAACCAGGTCACAGCATGCCTTTTATTTCTTTTATTTCTTTGCTATTGAGCAATGGCTACAGTTATATTATATTGTACATGCAATAATAAAATCTCTGTTTATGGCCCAGAGGAATTTGGCACTTCAAATGTCACTCAGATGTCACTCTGCCATCTCCAATATCACCTGGTGTCTGCCTCTGAACAGCTCCCTTTTGGCCTCTGTCTCCATTCAAAGTGCTGAAAGCTGAGACAAGCAGCTTACATAGAGCTGCCTGGTTTGTGCCCACCAGAACCAAGGAAGAGGAATCCCAACTCCAGTGGGATTCTGTGAGGCACGGGGAGGCAGCTAAGCCCCTTTCTAGGGGAATGACACAAAGGATGACACAAAGCCTTTTCCACATGCCTCCCTCACCTGGCTGTGGTCTCCCTGTTTCTCAGCACTGCCTTTTTTGCCTACCTGAAGCCCCCGTCTATGTCCTCTTCCTCCCTTAATCTTTTGCTGACAGTTCTGGACTCGGTGGTGCCTCCAGCAGTGAACCCCCTCATCTACAGCATGAGGAATCGGGAGCTCAAGGATGTAGTATGGAAAGTGATGACTGGAGATTTTTCAGAAGGAATAAACTGTCTGTGTTCTTAATGTTAACTGTATACATACCCAGAAATCTTTCTATTTGTTTATTTTTTTTTTTCCTTTTTTACTTTGCTTTACTTCTCATAGTGTTCCCCACAAAGAAATACCATTGTTCATACCTTCCTACACTGTATGTATCTGTCTCATGTGACTCCAAGTTTTTGTATAAATGGTGGGTCAGGCTTTCTGAGTATTTTAACAAAAGAAAGGACCATGCACTGAATTACTTGCCTGATACCCTTCCTTGTAGACCTGTGGTGGAGCTTCAGGGGCACGTGGCAGATTGCAGAGGTGGAGGGGAGAAGGGTCCTGCCACAGCAGCATTGCCAGGGTGCAGCATTGCCAGGCTGAACCTGTGATTGTTCCCTGTTCTTGGACAGCACCCACAGAGATGGTGAATTCACCTGCCTATGTACACAGTGGATGAGAGGGATGATGGCAGACAGGCTTCTTTCAGGAGGAAAGAGGGAGCTGCCAGGAGAGCCCAAGCACTCGGCAGGGACAGTGTGTGCCAGGGAGTCAATAGCATGTGGAGCCCATAGAGCACGGGCACGTCCCAGGTGGAGCCACCCTGAGGTGCTAAATCTGGGTGGGAAAAGGAAAAGCAGAGCTCTGCAACAACAGGGAACACAGCAGGCATAGGGAAAGCTCTCTGTTGAATTGGTTGTTATACCTCTGGTGAAATTTCATAGATTGAATACAGTGAATCACCCCAAAACATATCCTGACATTGGAAGTGAGTTGGACTCGATGATCCTTGTGGGTCCCTTCCAGCTCAGAATATTCCATGAGTCTCTGACTCTGAAGAAGGCCGGCTATCTGTGCCGGCTATCCATGGCCAAGGAACCACTTGTGTGGGAGGCACTCAGTGCCAGTGCCCCCCACCAGCTGGCTCTGCCTCCCCAGCCTGGCTAGCACGGCCCTGCAGAGTGTCCCCATGGCCCTGTGCACCACAGCCCCCTTGCTCTGCAGAGCAGCACCACCAGCTGGGGGCTGTGGGCAGCATGGGCAGGGGCTGCAGGAATAGCTGCTCTGGCCATAGTCTGCAAACTTACTGAGGGTACACTCAATCCCATCATCTAGGTCATTAAGAAACGTATTAAACAAGATAGGCCCCAGTACCAACCTCTGGGAGATGCCACTTGTAAAGGGACACCAACTGGACTTAACTCCATTAACCACAACCCGCTGGGCATGGCCCTCCAGCCAGTTCTTCACCCAGAGAAGACTATACACAGCCATGAGAGATGACCCAAAGGGATTAAATAGATGCTCCAGTAGGTGTTCCAGCCCACCATCCCACTACCAAAAGCACCTCCCAGCCTGCAGCAGAGGAGCCTGCTGGGGAAGACCTGGAGGGCTGTGGGGACCCACCAGCAGGAGCTGGTGCCAAGTCCTGCCCAAGGGTCCAAGACATCTCCCCGTTCACCTCTTTTACCTGATCTTTCCCT
Source organism: Aythya marila (assembly GCF_965140915.1). Classification (NCBI taxonomy): domain Eukaryota; kingdom Metazoa; phylum Chordata; class Aves; order Anseriformes; family Anatidae; genus Aythya; species Aythya marila. Next base: position 2,012,971 of record NW_028137218.1, on the reverse strand, counting down.
GCCTGTGGGTGCTGGGAAGACATCCTTGGGCTCCATGGGGGCCCAAGGCAGCAGAAGGTGGGCACTGCAAGGGAGTGTCTCATGGGGCTTCCCAGAGATCCACTTTGCATGGAAACTGCCTGTGGCTGGCAGGACAGAAATGTCTCTGTCAGTAGGAATAGTGTCCAGAGACCAGGGGCTCTGTCAGCCCCAAAGCCAGACCCTGATCCTGCTGGCTCTAAGATGTGTCCCTTCCCAGCCATTGCATCTTTGAGCTCCTCTCCACTCCATCAGCCTCAGGGAGACACCCTGACACCTGGGCAGGGAAGCACTGGACCTGGGGCAAAGCCCCCAGAGGGTTTTAATATGAACAAATACCAACACACAGCATAAAAACAGGGGAATACCAAGAAGGCAAATACCCATGTGCATCTGCTGACTGCTGGAAAAGGGAGACCAGACAATTCCCTGGCACTCACGGCTCTCCCAGTGGCACTGAGCTCTCCTCCCTCCCAGCTGCACCCAGCTGCTCAACAGGGCTGGGCTCTGCTGGCCTGGGGCTCTGGAACTCTTGTGCACGGGGCTCTGGTGTCACATCCTCGGTGTCCTCATGGGGACATGCCAGAGACACCTCTTCAACATCGTCATAGCCCGTGCTCCCCAGGAAAGGTGACGAGGTGTCTCCCTCAGCTCCAGGGATCCCAGCACTTCTCCGGGAGCGCAGGCTTCCCCCTGTAAGCATCAAGGCAGGCTGTTGTGGTTGGGCCTGTGGGGTGCCCCTCAGAGTTGTTTATCAGCTTCCTCGTCTTTACCAGACTAAGACATTCAGCCCATTCTCCAGCCCCCACAAAATGTCCCAGGACAGGTTCTCCATGGATGGTCAGGCTTTCAATATGGCATGGATTCTCCTAGGCCTGGGGTTGGCATCTAGGAAGTGGCAGTGCTGCATTGCCCTCTCACCTGTGACTGCATCCCTGCGCCCATCTCCTTCCTCTGGTGTCCTGGGCACTTCCCAGTCCCCCTGCCCAGGGACAGGATCCTCCCCAGGGTCAGAAACCTCCCCAGCATCATCATAGCCATCTGCTGGGGAACCTCCGGGCAGGACAGGGACATCTGAAAGGAGAGGGAAGGTGGTGGCAATGAGAAGAGATGTCCTGCAGAGCAGAGGATGGGAGGGTGTGTGGGGACACAGGGCTGACATGCTGCTGGTGTCAGGGTCACAGCAGAGCCTTCATGCTTCCAGCTCTGTTGATAACACTCGGTGTCACTGCTGTCTGTCTGGTCTGTCTGCAGAGAGGAGACATGGAGCCCTTCCTCCCCCCCACCCACCTCTTATCCCTGGGTGTGGCCCCAGACCATCCTCCTCCTCATGTGGCTGGGGTAGGGCTGCATCTGGGTCAGGGACCCCTCTGAAAAGGAGGCTGCAGAGAGCTGCAGTGGGTGCTGTGGGATGAGCCCTGCTGCCCTGACTGGTGGTCAGCACTGCTGGGGATGGGCACCCACAGAGCTGGGGGTGCATGGGGAGGAGACCAGTTCCTTGGAAAGAGACAATTCTCAGAGGGACTCCAACAGCTGCCCTGGGAAAGCCCTTCACTTAGTCCTTGGTTCAGGGCCAGGCAGAGAGGAGCTATCCCCTCTGGGATGGGCAGAGCCGGTGTGGAGGAAGCTCCTCTTTGGGGCTCAGCACCTGGATGCTCTCCCAAAATCCCCACAGCCCAGCGATTTTGGGGACCATGGGCAGGAGCTGCAGGACACAGCCCTGGTCTGGGGCAGGGAGAAAGGGCCCCGCAGATGTGCCTCCACAGGGACCTGCACCCACCTGAGAGACTGAACCTCGGCTGCTTCTCCCACGCCAGGCTGTAAGCGATCTCCTCATACACGGCCTCAGGGAAGGGCTCCCCAGCTCTCCCAGAGCCTGGGGACAGAGGCAGGGCTGATCTGGGGATGGGCAGAGAGGACCCCACTGGGCTCCCTCACCCCGTTCCCTAGGCCAGCACAGGGCTGTCCCCACAGCACAGCCCCGCTGTGTTGTGTTGGCACTGCAGCCACATCCCCAGGGAGGGCAGCATCCCAAATGGAGATGGTCTGGGACAGAGTCAGCCTCGCACCATCCCTTTGGAGACAGCCCTTGTGCCCCTTTGGTCATATCCCAGTGCAGACCCTGCACCAACTTCCCCATTTCTCCTCCCCATGGAGCTGCTCCATCTCTGCCCCACACATCAATAGCACAACCCGTGCTCTGCTGGGGGGTGGCTGATACAACGGTGATGGACTCCACTGCCCCATGCTCCTCCTGCCAGTGCTGCCCAGAGCACTGCCAGCAGTGCATCCTCCCCTTCTCACCCAGCCCAGCTCTCACATTTCTCTTCTCACCCCAGAACTGATGCCTCAGGCTCTGGACTCTCTCCACCCCTTGATGTTGGTGCCCCATGGTCTGTCAGTCAGTGGGGCAGCACATGGGGCAGGAGGCAGCACACGGCTCTGTTTCTGTGCCCCAGAACACCAACACCCCCAGCACCCCCAGCCCTGCCAGGAGGCATCTCCCCCCCAGGACCACTGGGGAAGGACCCACCTCTGCGCCGAGCCCTGGCGCTTCGCACCTGCCCAGCCAGGAGGGCCAGGAGCAGGCAGAGGAGGGACCCCAGGATGATGCAGATGACCACAGGCACCGAGATTCTATCGCTGCTGGTGGTCGGACGGCCCCGTGAGGGATCTGCATGGGCAGAAACATGGCAGGGGCAGCATCAGGCATGGGAGAGGCTGGGGGCAGGACATGCCACTCCTGACCACACAAGGCAGCAGGGGTTGGGGGGGCGGAAAAGGGCTGGGTGATGGGGCAGCTCCCACCCTGCTGGGTCCATCACAGACTTCTCCCAGCTGCTTCGGCTTTCTGGGAGTCTCACAGCCCAGCAAGGAGCCCCTTCCCCTGGCTGTGGGTCACAGCGTGGACATGGACAGCCCCAGCCCTGGGGAAGGACAGCTTACCTGCTTGCAAGGGGGGTGTTGCTGTCCTGGGTGCAGCTGCAGGGGAGCAGAGGAGCTGGGCTGAGAGGCTGGGGCTGTGGCACCAGGCAGCCTCCCTGGCAAATGACCCCAGCATGTGCCACCTGAATTGTCCCTCCTTTGGGGCTGGGCAGGGTGGCAAGGACAGGGCCCAGCACCACTGCTCTGGGCTGCTCACAGGACAGTGCAGGCAGCCCAGGGGATGTGCTGGCACATCCAGCCCCACTGAGGCTGCTCCCCACCCAACACCAGCCCCCCACTCTGCAGAAACACCCTTGCTCAGGCCAGCACTGGGGCCATGCCAGGATCCAGCAGGGCAGATGCCCAAGACAGCTCCTTGCCAAGCCCCCAGCCATGTCTCCCAGCCCCACTGCTCACCTGAGCAATGCACAGCCGCATCTGCCTTATGCTGGCAGGCACCGCTGTCCCCTGGCTGGGCCCAGCAGTCCTGCAGAGACAGCTCCGTTCCCCTGCACTCCATCAGCCACATGGGGCCCGTCCCCTCTCCAGCAGCAGCCTGGCCCAGGGCATAGACCGCGGGGCCACAGCCCAGCTGCCTGCACGCCACCTCGGCATCCCGCATGTCCCAGGCATTGTCACACAGCGTCCCCCAGGTGCCGTGGTGCCAGATCTCCACTCTGCCCGAGCAGCCGTCCTTGCCTCCCACAGCACAGATCTTCTCCCTGTCTGGGGAGGCAGCAATGTCCCATGGCACCAGGACAGCTGGGACAGCCCTGCCAGGTGAGGGGGGCATGTGCAGGGGCAGCTCCCTACCTGTGCAGCTGGTGGAGTTGGGGCATGCAGCCACCTGCGTCCTTTCTGTCCATGTCCAAAAGGAAAGAGAAGTTGGGCTGAAAAGGGCTGCTCTGGGGGTCATGCAGAAGAAAGCAGGGCTGACCTCTGCTTGCACATCCCCATGCTGGGTCAGGGCAGCAGCAGAACCCTGTTCACTCAGGGGACACACACGGCACTGCAGGGAGGACCCAAGTGCTCGGCCCTACAGGGTCCCTGGTTCACAGAGCAGCAGGAGGCTGTCCCAGGAGGGGGGACTCCTGAAAGCCCTGCATGGTCTCCTCTGAGCCCTTGCCTGGAGTTGCCTCTGCATCCCCCAGGGAGCTGCTGGCAGCCCGGCTGTTTGCTGCTGGTAGACATGGGTGGCTCTGAGAGCTGAAGTCACCTTTGTGCCACCAGCAGCAACAGGGTCTCATGCAGAAAGTTGGAACCTCTGGGTTCCTTCTCTGCATTTCACCATGCCCAGTGGGGAACAGGACCTGGTGCCTTGATGGCTCAGATTTACCATTGCAGGTGATGTTGGCCTCTTCTTGGCGGTCAGTACACGACTGCGGATGCCAAGAAGCAGAGGGACACTGCCAGAAGGAGCTGTTTCTCTTCCCACACTCCACGCGATCCAGCCACGTGGTGCCAGACAGCTCAGCATAGCTAGAATCTGTTACCAGTTCCCCTTCATTCCCACAGCCCAGCTCCTTGCACACCAGTGACACTGTCTCGGTGGTCATCGAATTGAAGCAAACGCTGCCCCACGTCCCGTTGTAGAAAACTTGCAGGCGCCCAGAGCAGCCGTCGCTGTTCTCCAGCCTCAGGGCCATGAACTCTGGAAGGAGGAGAGGCCCCAGGGACATCCTTGGATGTCAGCCACTGATGGCCTTGGCCCTACCTGGTTCTGCCCTCACCCAGCCTAACTGGCCCCAGCTCAAAGCCCCACTCCCAGCACAGACCTGAACAGATGACTCCCGCGTCCTCCTTGTGCCTGCAGTTGTGCTGCCCCCAGGCCTCAGCAGGGCAGTCCCAGAGAGCAGCTTCGGCCCCGGAGCAGTTGACGCCATCCAGCCAGATCTGCCCGGAGCCCTCCCCAAACCGAGCAGAGCCGGCTGCCTCCAGGGCCCCTCCGCAGCCCAGCTGGCGGCAAACGACGGTGGCGTCGGCCAGGTCCCATGCGTCGTCGCAGACGGTGCCCCAGCGCCCCTGGTAGTAGATCTCCACTCTCCCGGCACAGCGCCCGGCCCCGTCCACCAGCCGCACCCGCTGGCTCCCTGCAGCAGGGAGAACCCCGGCCGTCAGGGACTGGCTGCCCTCCCAGCCCCACACCTGGGGGACGTGCAGCACCACTCACCCCGGCACACGACCCCCACGTCCTCCATGATCCCTTCTGCCGGTGTGCTCTGAGGCAGGGAGGTGTTGCAGAGGCTCAGGTTAGCCTCGTGCCCTGCACACCGCACCCCACGCAGCCCCACAGGTCCTGGTCCTCGCTCGGCCCTCACGGGGGTGTAGGCTGCCTCTGCCTCTCCGCACTGCAGCTGCCGGCACACCACGCTGGCCTCCTGCATGTCCCACTGCTCATCCAGGACTCTGCCCCACGTCCCGTGCTGGAAGACCTCCACGCGCCCGTCGCACCGGCTCTCTCCACCCACCAACCATACAGACATGTTGCGAGCCGGGCCTGATGAGAGCAGAAATTCAGCCTGGTGCTGCAATAGGGTCCAAAACTTTGTGTGGCCGTGTCACACACCAGGGGCAAATGGACTTTGCAGCACTGCCCAGCACTCACCTGAGCAAATGACAGCAGCAGCGTTCTCCTGGGAGCACGGCGAGGCCCCCAGGGCAGTCACCGGGCACTGCCCCACGTGGGCTTCAGTCCCGTCACAGTGGAACGAGTCTCTCCAGACGGGGCCGGTTCCTCTCCCAAAATGCCCTCCTCCAGGAATGGACTCAGCAAAGCCACAGCCGAGGTGCCGACACAGAACGTGGGCGTCCGAGAGGTCCCAGCGGGAGGCACACAGGGTCCCCCACATCCCCAGCACCTCCACCTCCACCCTGCCCTCACACGCTGTGCTGCCGTTCACCAGCCTGAACCCTGTGTACTCTGGGGACAAAGGAGGGTGAGAGAGGCCACATTTGTGCTCTTGTTCCCACAGGAGCTGCAGGAGAGGCCAAAGGGACAGCGTGCCTTTCTCCTCCTGCAGCACTCTCATTTTAGGGCTGCAGACCACCACCTCACCCCACCCGTCCCCCACCCAGCACAGCCCAGTGCCCACCCTGCTCTCATGCCCCCACCACAGCCCCTGTGGGCACCATCCCACTCCAAGTCCTTACGTGTGCAGGTGACATGAGTGCCATTGCTGTGGGTGCAGGCCTTGTCCTTGGGGGCCCCCCAGGGGCAGAAGAGGATGGTGGATTCATTCCCCACACACTGCAGCTCTCTGTCCCAGACAGGACCGGCCCCTTCTCCCAGCTGAGCTGCCCCATGGACAGACAGGGCTGTGCCACACTGCAGCTCCCTGCACACCACCTCGGCAGCTTTGGCACCAAAGTGGGAGTGACAGACAGCTTTCCACTGGTCCCTGTCGTGGACCTCCAGACTTCCTGAGCAGGGGCTGTCCCCTCCGACCAGCCGCACAAATCCTGGAGCAACCAAGGAGACCTGTGAGTTCCCAGAGCCCTCTGGCACTTCCGTGCCCACCTCCCACCTCAGCCCTAAGGTGGCCACATGCAGAGCCCCACGGCCAGCCCAGCAGCTCTCAGGGGGTACTGATGGCACAAAGAGATTCGGGACCTCCCTGCTGCTTCTCAGAAACCAGCCCAGCACCCATGTCCTCTTTTCCAAGCCCCCAGCCACAGGCACCGCTCAAACTGCTGCTGCCCAGAGTCCCTGGGCTGCCTGGCCCCAGACCCAGCACTGCAGCACCTGCAGCACGTGGGCCCAGGGAAACAGGCCCAGGAACTCAGGGCTACTTCAACCTGCTCTGCCCCACAAGGCTCAGGCCAGTTAGAAGAAATCCTTGGAGCTGCCAAAAAGCCCCTTTTTCCCAGGGGCTGCTGGGGCTCTTGGGGAGCTGCTGTTACATGGGGCACCTCTGGGGAGCAGGTTAAGGGGGGGGTGTCCTCAGGGAGGGATAGTGTGGTGCCCGGCATGCACGTCCCCAGCCACCAGCCAGACAGAGGGCAGGAGAGCAGGCAGAGAGCAGCCCTGGGTTGACACAAGCTCCCGGTATGAGGGCAGGCACCGAGGATAGCCAGGAGGTGCTGGCACAGCCCCTGGGGCACAGGGCAGGCAGGAGACACTGGGCTGCTGGTCAGCACAGCCTGGAGGGGCCGTGTCCCTGGGGGCTGGCTCTCATAGGGTGACCCTGGGACAGAAACAAGGTGCCACTTGCCACCCTGCTCCTCTGCCCAAGCCCAGTGCTCCTGCCCTCTGAGCAGCCCCTCTGCTTTGGCTGAGGTTCTCTTGTCTGCTGGGGGTACAACCGAAAAGTCCTGGGCCATTGCACGCCCTTCCCTGAGGCTGCTGGTGGCTAGGGGAGCTGCTCTAGATTCCCCTGGCATAGGGACCAGCCTGCCAGACAGGGCCTGGTTGGATGGGAGGAGAAAGATGGGAATGAGGCAACACAGTGGGAAAGGGTGGGGGCTTTCCTCTCCGAGCACCAGGAACCTCCCCAGGGCTGGCTGCTCCAACTGCAGTACTGAGCTGGTTCTGGTCAGCTGGGCTGGGCTCTTACTGGGCTTTCACCAGGGAGAGGGAACACCAGCAGTGACAGGGCCAGCTCTGCAATGCGAATGGCCATAGTCTGGCATTCACTTGTTGCATGCTGAAGACATAGCCAGGTCCCTCCTCCTGCACAATACCCAAAAGGTGGGGAAGTAACTGAGCCCTTACCTGAACATATCACTCCAGCATCCACGTTGTGTGAACAGATGGATTCAGACCATCTTTCATGTGTGCAGTCAGAAAGGGCATATTCATTGCCAGAACATAAAACATCTATCATCGAAAGCGGGCCAGATCCTGGTCCAAAGTATGAATACCGAGGAGCTTCAAGGGCAACACCACAGCCCAGCTGCCTACAAACCACTGCAGCAGCATCCTTGTCCCACAAATGACCACACACGGTCCCCCACTCGTCATGGAGTTTCACCTCCACTCTCCCAGCACAGCGACTGCCGCCATCTGCCAGCCTCACCTCCGCAGCCCCTTCAAAGAGCAACACAGGAAGGGTCAGGAGAGCTTTGAACCCCAATCTGGGGGTCTGTGAGTGCCTCCTGCCCAGGCAGAATCACAGGTCCCAGGGTGAGAGCCCTGTCCCCATGGGCTCTCCCTGGGGTGGTGGTGGGGTCCTTCCTCTCCCCATGGGCTGTGCTGGGTTGGAGGTGCCCAGCTCCAGCACTCCAGGGCTATTTGCTGCCCCACAGTTTTTATAACCCCCTCCTGCTATCCCAGTGGCAATCTGCCCCTGCCTGTAACTTCTGCCTCTCATTTCAGTGGTGCCTGAAAACAACCCCACTCCCAGAGGGATCCCAATGACCCTGTTGCTGCCTACTGGTCCCAGGCTGTTGAAGAAAGCAGCTGCCACTTACCTCTGTATGGATGAACCCAGAGGAACAGCCACAGCACCCAAGGGAAAAGGAGTCCCTCTGTCCCCATCCTGAGGCTCCTGTCCTGACAGCACAGCCCTGCTGCTGGAGCTCCTGGGGACACACAATGCAATGGCGATGATGGGAGGGCAATATATCTGTGCAGATGCTGTCCCAGCTGCAGGAGGAGCCAATCGAAGCAGTAGGCACCTTTTTAGACGTTATCAGCACTTATCTCCCCTCCGACGCAGCCCAGCTCTCCAATGAACTTCTCCAGCGCTCTTCATGACCATATATGAGGGACGGCTCCGCTGCGGCTCTCACGTCACTGCGGTGGGAGATCATCGTGGGGTAGGGCTGGGTGTGGGGGCAGATGGCTCTGACACCCCTTGCAGCCTGCTGTGGGAGCATGGAGCATCTCCTAAGCTGTAGCATCCAAGAGCCCAAGGTGCGATTGTCCAGTCGTCTCTGCGCCATGGGATCCAGGGGACTGGTCCTGCAGCGGGGCTGTGTCAGTCTAGGAAGGGACCAGCCCCTGCCCCTGCTACAGCCCCCACTGTGCTGGCAGCAGCAGCTGGGAAAGGCCCTTGGGCAGGACCAGAGCCCCATTATGGGGGTGCTGGCTGTCCCGTCCCTCCCCAGGGAGCCTCCTGTGGGGTCCCGGCAGCAGCCAGAGCTGGTCCAGGGCCTGCCCTGGCAGCAGAGCTGCAGCCCAGAGCCTCAGGCGTCTCCCTGGCTCTCAGCGTGTCACCCAGGGGCCGTTATTCCCCGCGGCGGGTCGGGAGCTGGAGCCTGCCTGCCACTGCAGGTGCACAAACCGCAGCCCACGTGACATGGCGCCCAGGCAGGAAGACGGTGGTTTCCTCCTGGCCCCGTGCCCAGGCATGGCCCTGCGGTGCCTCCCAGCCTCCTCACAGCTCCAAGCCTGGCAGAGTGCAAGAAGTGTTGGGACAATGCTCTCAGACATATAATTTATTTTATCTCTCTCTCTCTATATATACACATATATATACATTTTATGTTGTAAATAAAATACAATTTTTTATAAACATATACAAAATATATATTTTACTTATACATTATTATATTATTTTGTTATATGTTTCATTAGATTACATATTAATATTATATATTATATATATTTCATATTATACATTATATTATGTATATTGCCAATATTATAGATTATATTATATTATATTATTATATTATTATTTTATATATCTTTATTTTACATATAGTATTCTAGTATATTATATCATATTGTTATATTATACAGTATATTATATAATATTTATTTTATTTTATTACATTACATTACATTACATTACATTAATTTGATATATATTATATATATAGTTTATTATATATATTATATTTTCAAATATTTTTAATATATATTTATATTTTTTATAGTTTTTTAGATAAATAAATAAGATATTTTTTTGTCCCGTGGCTGGAGTTGGACTCACTGATCTTTGATTCTTTCCAACGTGGGATATTTCATTATTCTCTCCAACTTACCTCCAGGTGATGCCATAGCATCCTCACCTGCCATGGGCCTTCTCCTGCCCTGTAGTCAGGCAGCAATGACCTCACAAACACCTACACAAGTTCTTGGCCTGTTCCAGCCCTGCCACCTCCTCAGGCACCAGTGACCTCACAGGTACCTGTACAATCCGTGGGCCTTGCCCTGACCTATCAGCTAATTGATCACCAGTGACCTCCCCACAGACCCACACAAGCCATGTGCTTATTCCTGGTCTCCTGGCTTCTCAGGCACCAGGGTCCTCCCAGCATCTAGCACAGGCCATGTTTGCTCTCAGCCAGTTAGTTACACAGGCACCACTGGCATCCAAATGACATCCATAGGCCAGGGGACTGCTCGTGGCCTATCAACTCCTCAGCTGACCATGACCTCAGAAGCACATGTTGCCTAATGGAAGGTGTCCCTGCCTGTAGCAGAGGGATGTGGACTAGATGGTCACTAGGGTTCTTACAACCCAAACCATTCTATGACTGTGATTCTCTGATACCCTTGCAGCTGATGCATACTCACCATGGAAGTATTCAGGCTCCAGTGACCTTCCAAGAACTTATACAGCCATGCACCTGCTCCTGCCCTGTCAGCTACTCAGCCAAGAGTGGCATCACAAGTACATTCCCCAGGCATGGGTCTCCTTCCTGCCTGTCATCTTCTCAGGCAACAGTGTCCTCACAAGCTCTTATGAGAGCTGTGGGCCTGCTGCTGGTCTGTCAGCTCCACAGACACCCCTGACCTGAGCACCACATAGACACCTGTTTGGTTTCTGTTCCCAATGAAGTAGTGTGATGCACCAGTAGACAGGTGCCTGGGGTTTCTGTCGGATTTCAGGAATAATCAAGCATGGGGTGCCATCGCTGACATGACATCATAAGCTCCAAAAGACCCACACAAGCCATTTGCTTATTCCTGGCCTACTGGCTTCTCAGGTACCAGAGTCCTCAAAGTGTCTAGCACAGACCACCCTTACTCTCAGCCTGTCAGCGACTCAGGCACCACTGTTATCACAGGAATATTCACCTGCCATGGGCCTGCTCATGGCCTATCCGATCTTCAGCTGACAGTGACCTCATAAGCACAGATGATCTATTGGAAGATGTCAGAGTCCCTGTCCATGATGGGTGGTGGCTGCTCATGTTCAGCTGGCTGTTGACCAACATCCCCAGGTGCTTTTCTTCTGGACAGCTTTCCAGCCACTCTTCCCCAAGCCTATGCTACTGCATGGGCTTGTTATGATCCAAGTGCAGAAGCATTGTTGAATGTCATGTGATTGGACTCAGTCCATCAATCTAGCCTTTCCACATCCCTCTGCAAAGCCTTCCTACCCTCAAGCAGATCAACTGTCCCACCTAACTTCTTGTCATCTGCAAATATACTGAGGGTGTACTTGATCCTCTCATTCGGATCGTAGATCTAAATATTAAATAAAACTGGACCCAATCCCAAGCCCTGGGGAATGTCACTGATGACTAAGCTGAACATCTGGTCAACTGACACCAACTGGACTGAACTCCCTTCACTCCTTCACTCTTTGAGCATGGCCATTTAGAAAGTTCTTCAACCAGCAAACTGTACACTTGTCCAAGCCATGAGCGGTCAGACGGGTTGTCATTCTGCAGGGCTACTTCTGGTGAGGCTGAGTGCATACTAAGATGTAGCTCCTTCTTTTAGGCTTTTACTAATGCCCTGTTCTCGGTCCTTTCAAACCAACTAAGCATGAATCTGGTGCTTGTGATGAGCTGGTGCTCGTGATGAGCTGGTGCTCAGCTCGTGTTCCAGTTACTTGCTATATCATGTATCATTGTCCCTGAGTTTGTACAGCACTGGCATTCTTGCACTCCCTTTTACCTCTGTTTGCTTGAGTCTGCGGTGTCAATGGTACTTCAGGAAGACTGGGAGGGGAGTGGCTTCAGGGGAAGCACGAGGTTGCTTCTGTCACAGTGGGACTTTGGTCTGCCTGCACAGTTCAGTGGCTCAATCTGTGACACAGCCAGGAGTTCCACACTTCAAGGGAATTGCAAAGGTAGTTCCTTCCTGAAGGGCGATGCCATCCTGAGTCCTGTCCTTGCCTGTGCAACATCTATCAAAGGGTCAATATACGTTTGTCCTCAGAAGAAAGGCCCCATCACAAGGGGCTGCCTAGAGCTGGGCTCCTCTCCACAGTTCTGACCTGGAGTCTTCTCCTGCAGGGCCTCTCCCTGGACTGCATCCTCCTTCAGGCCACATCCACCTGCTTCCACATGGGGTCTTCCATCAGCTGCCATGTGGACATCTGCTCCAACATGGTGCACCATGGGCTGCAGGGAAACTTCTGCTCTGCCACCTGGAGCACTTCCACACCCTATTTCTTCATTGACCTTGGTGTCTGCAGGGTTGTTTCTCTCAGCTTCATGAGGCCAAACTGCTTCAGTTAAGTGACTAAACAAAAAGAATGCAGGATTTGGGGATTAGGTGTTCAGGTTAGGGTTTAGGGATTAGATCTTGCCTTCCAGGGTTAGTGGTTGGGCAGAGTATTAGAAGGAGGCCTGTGTTTACTGCGTTGGCTTCTAGTCTGTGTCTAGTGTAGAGACTATGTTATGTTACGTTGGGATTTTCTTCAGGGCTCTGTTGAGGAATCATGTTAAGGCTGGAATTCAATGCTAGGGATGAAAGGCTGAAGAATAGGGTGAGAAAAAAAAATAGAAACAAATAAAAAGATTTCTGGGTCTGTATACAGATAACATTAAGAACACAGGCAGTTTATTCCTTCTGAAAAACCTCCATTCATCATGTTATAAATGGCTCAGGATTCAAATTAGGATTAAATAAAAAAAAAATAGGATTTATTAAAAGAATATAAAGGAATAGAGGTAAGCAAACAGCGCTGGGTGCACTGGGAGTGTCCGCTCCACCAGGACACACACCAGTTACATCAAGCAGCTGATTTTTATGCTCCTAGACTAATACATATTCATTACTACTTCTAAAAAAATAGATTATTATAATTAGCTTCCGGGGTCCAGTCCCTCCTACTGGAGCATGCGCAGTCTCCTCTGGGGGTCTCTTCTGGGGGTCTCTAGGGGTATTTCATGCTGAAGGCTCGTAGTCTTCCTCTCCCCCTTTGTACTTACTTGGCACCATGCCAAGTTTATAGAACATTCTCTGCAGGTCTTGTCTCCCAGCCGTCCTTCAGCTTCTTTTTCCTTCCTCTTAATCTCCTGGCCCCCCTAACCGTTCCGCATAGTATCCCATAACAGTCACTAGTTATTATCAGTTGTTCTGAAACTCCCAGACATCAAACACAAACAGCTTTCTTATTGACGCTTCATGAGTAATTAAAACATTCTTCCCCAGCCATTCACAGACACATCTATAGCAGTGTTAAGTTAATCTCGAAGAAGACAGGAAAAAAAAGGCTGTAAATGTTAGAAATAGAAGTCCGGAATAACAAAAGCAAACAGGTTCATAAATTTAAGGAGTATTTTCTGAAGACTTGATAAATTGACTAGAATGAGGGGGAGACTGGGACACAATGCATCTGTGGTTCAAGAATTAAATTGCCAGTGCAGGGCCCAGAGGCAGACAGGATTCAAACAGAATTGTTCTTTATGGACACGAATTGTTAAAACATTCCTCACAATCACTTTCCACATGGCTTACTTCAGCTCCTGATTCCTCATGCTGTAGATGAGGGGGTTCACTGCTGGAGGCACCACCGAGTACAGAACTGCCAGAAAAAGATTCAGGGAGGAGGAGGACATAGAGGGGGGTTTCAGGTAGGCAAAAAAGGCAGTGCTGAGAAACAGGGAGGCAACAGCCAGGTGAGGGAGGCATGTGGAAAAGGCTTTGGGTCGTCCCTGCTGTGAGGGGATCCTCAGCATGGCCCTGAAGATCTGCATGTAAGAAAGCACAAGGAAAACAAAACACCCAAAGGCTCAACACACACTAGGCACAAGAAGCCCAACTTCTCTGAAGTAGGCATTTGAGCAGGAGATCTTGAGGATCTGGGGAATTTCACAGAAGAACTGGTCCAAGGCATTGCCTTGGCAGAGGGGGAAGGAAAAGCTATTGGCAGTGTGCAACACAGCATAGAGAAAGCCACTGCCCCAGGCAGCCATGTACACACGATTTCTGCTGTCCATTATTGTCCCGTAGTTTCAGCTGAGTCAAACCAGGCATCTCATATTTTGTTTGCAGTTCAGAGGCTCGAAGGGGGCTTAGCTGCCTCCCCGTGCCTCACAGAATCCCACTGGAGTTGGGATTCCTCTTGCCTTGGTTCAGGTGGGCACAAACCAGGCAGCATGTAAGCTGCTTGTCTCAGCTCTCAGCACTTTGAATGGAGAAAGAGACCAAGAGGGAGCTGTTCAGAGGCAGACACCAGGTGATATTGGAGATGGCAGAGTGACATCTGAGTGACATTTGAAGTGCCTAATTCCTCTGGGCCATAAACAGAGATTTTATTATTGCATGTACAATATAATATAACTGTAGCCATTGCTCAATAGCAATGAATAAATAAAATAAAAATAAAATAATAAATAAATAAATAAAATAAATAAAAAAGAAATAAAAGAAATAAAAGGCATGCTGTGACCTGGTTGCCATCACTGGAACGTGGTGGGACCACTCCCATGACCGGAGTGCTGCAATGACTGGTTATGGGCTCTTCAGAAGAGACAGACAGGACAGAAGGGGTGGTGGTGTGGCTCTCTATATTAGGGAGTGTTTTAATGTTGCAGAACTTCAATCTTGGAATGATATTGTTGAGTCCCTGTGGGTCAGGGACAGAGGGAAGGCCAACAAGGCAGGCATCCTGGTGGGGATATCTTATTGACCGCCAAACCAGGATGAGGAGACAGATGAGGCGTTCTACAAGCAGACTTTGAGCTGGTCAGGACACTGGTTGGAAGAGTGCCTTGGGAGGCAGTTCTGAAAGGCAGAGGGGTCCAGAAAGGTTGAGCACTCTTCAAGAAGGAAATCTTCAAGGCTCAGGAGCAGACTTTCCATCCCCACGTGCCCAAAGGTGAGCCAGCATGGAAGAAGACTGGCCTGGCTGAACAGAGAGTTGTGGCTAGAGCTTAGGAAGAAAAAGAGGGTTTAGGACCTTTGGAAAAGAGGGTAGGCCACTCAGGAAGACTATAAGGATGTCATGAGGCTGTGCAGGGACAAAATTAGAAAGGCCAAAGCTCATCTGGCACTCACTCTCGCTACTGCTGTTAAAGATAACAAAATGTTTTTATACATACAGAAACACAAAAAGGAGGACTAAAGAGAATCTTCATCCTTTACTGGATACAGGAGGAAACTTAGTGACAAGAGATGAAGAAAAGGCTGAGGTGCTTAATACCATCTTTGCCTCAGTCTTTAGCGGCAAGACCAGTTGTTCTCTGGGTACCCATCCCCCTGATTGGTGGAAGGGATGGGGAGCAGAATGTGGCCCTCATATTCCATGAGGACATGGTTGGAGACCTGCTACAGCACTTAGATGTACACAAGTCAGTAGGGCTGGATGGGATCCACCTGAGGCATCCCACCCATCATCCTCCTGTAGCGAGGTGGGCATTGGTCTATTCTCCCACGTGCCCTTTTATAGGACAAGGGAGAATAGGCTAAACTTGTTCCAGAGGAGTTTTAGGTTGGATTTTGGTAAACACTTCTTTACAACGAAGGCAGGAGGAGCCTGGCCAGGAGAGTTGTAAGATTTGGGGGAGGAAAGAGGAGCTTGGACAGCAGAAGCTAGCTATTTTGAAGAGGTAAGAATATTCAGGTAATGTTGATCCCACCATAAAGCTGACTTGAAGCAGCCATGTGAGGCCCTTACCCTATTTTAACCTCTTACATTAATACCTAAATCTAAATGCCACTCCACACCCTGACAGGAATCCACCGCTCTAATTTTTGACCACAATATCCCCTGAAGCCAAAATTAGTCCATAACCCCTTTCCATTACCTTTCCTCTCTTGCTCACCCTCATCCCTGCCCTTAACAATACCACTAAAATGCTCTATTTATCCCTAGTCTTCTTGCAGACCTAAACAAAACCTTCAATCAAACAACTTGCCCATACCCTAACCACAGACCTGACACCACAAGCAGAACACCAAACACTCCCACTAAACATCTGCTTAATCTCTCACCCAGAAAGGTTTGCCATAGTCCCTAATGCCATAACATGAACAACTAACTTCCAAAGCCTGTCTTCCTGTGCATTAACCTGCTCACCTTTAACCCTTTTCCTAACCCTTAACATAGGTTCTTGTTCTCTTGGGGCAGGTCAGGAACCATGAGATTGCTGTGCAGTCACATTGCATTCAAAGATGAACGTGAGGGGCCATGGATTTGATCAGCTTGTAGGCCACAAAGAGGAGATGGGTGGGAATGCTCTGATGAGCTCAGTTCTGCCTCAGGATCTCCCAAACCAGCAGGAGGAACTGGCCTGTGAAAGGGACAGTGAGGTCACTTCTGTCTGAAGTATCTGAAAGGTTACACTTATACCTTGGATCTGTACTTTTTGGCTGACATCTGACAGTGGTCCTGGAAGGCCAGCAGAAGGCACGTGTTTGGCATGCTGACTGTGGGATCCCCTCTGCCTACATACCTAGGAGGACCCAGACAGAAAGAAGGCCTGAATGTGGGTTGTCCTGTCCCTTCTGTTTGAGTACACAACTGGACAGCAGGAGGCACAAGGCTTGGGTATGTCTAAACAAGAAGCTGCAAGGCCAGCAGCAGGCCCATGGCTTGGAAGATGCTCGTGAGGTGACATCTGTCTGGTTGGCTGACAGGCCGCAAGAAGGCCAATGGGTTGGGATGCCTACTTTAGGACTGGTTTCCACCCAGGTGGAACTTTCTTTATTAGTAGGAAAGAGCAGGAGAGAAAAACCTGCCAGAAAATGCACCTTGGAAGGTTGGCATTGGCCATGAAGAAGACAAAATGTCCCAAAAAAAAGAGTTGTACTGTGGTGCTAGAGGTCACCCAAAGAGTGTCTTTGATCAGACACTTTGATCAGTTTTGTGTTTCAAGGAACATCTGCTGAGGGTTAATGAGACATTGGTGAAACCACGGAAATGCCAGGATGAGAGCAAGGTGGTGAACAGAGAAGGGTGTCTGCAGATTTGAAGGAAATAGGGCAAAGTGTGGGGCAACATAGGAAAGTCTGGAGAGGACAAAGTGGTGGGCACTGGCAAGAACAGAAGGCCCCAGCAGCCCTGACTTCTTTGTCCCCTTGGATAGAGCTTCTGAGGAGATGAAATACCATCATTGCAAGGGGGCACATTGCTTTCTTGAGACCCTGTGCACAGGCAGGGAGGTGTCATACCACTGTTCTTCTTATGGCATCACACTGCCCACCACACCCCATAAACCCCAAGCAAGAGCCCAGAGCCAGACACGGGAGTGCAGGACATTCCCTTCTAGTGGCTGGAATCACGACCTGGCCCTTTTACTTCAGCACAATAAACCCAGACTTTTCTCAGCACAGTGCTTTGCCTATCTGTAATCATGGCCTCCAATTATCTGTCCTAACAAGTCCCTGAGGAGAATCTCCTGGTAACAGCCCTCAGTGGGGCCCATTAATACACCAAGTCACTTCAACTTTTCCTTCTGACTTTATGTTCTCAAGTAGTTGCATCATTCTCCTCTCAGTACCTGATGTTCACAGACTGAGCACTAAAATCCACCATGGAACTCATTAAAATGCAGAAACACCTAAGGAACCATATGTCTTCCATAGTTTTATTCAAGTCTTCAAGACTTGGACAACTAATTGGGGAGCTTTCATAGTGTAGTTGAGGAGGAAGATTTCAAAAAGCACCTAATAAAAGTCTCTTCTCATTTTAAAGGATGAATTTTGTTGCATTTCAGTTTTGAGCATCTTTCTTCAATTGATATTAACCCAGGGCTTCCCCTATGGAGACGTCCATAGGGAGGAAAAGCAGAGTCTTGAGGCCTGACAGTGCATGGACAACCTTGCTCCTCACCACCCCAACCCTGACACTTCTCTCATTGGCCACCTGGTGCTTGTATCACTTTCCCTTACACCACACTTCTGCACTGAAGTCTGCAGCTGGCTGTTACAGCCCCCTTGCACCAGCTCCCACCTGCTTTCCTTAGAGACCTGTCTACATACAGAAGGGTTTTTCCTTATTTTAAAACAAACAACAAGAAAACATGCAGCAATTTTCCAAACAGCAAAGCAAGCTCCTCATCTTGTATGTCTCCAGTCAGATTTATAGGTATTAAGATTAGTATGATTCCTTATGATCTTAATTCCATGATAAATGATGAGGAGCTTGCTACAGAAACCATTAGGCAGACTGCTAATCGATGGGCAACCTTGAACTCAGTGAAGCTCAAAGCAGCAACTGGGTCAGTGAGAGCGGTCTGAATGATCAAAGAGTAAGGGGAGGACAAAGCAGGAGAACCATGGGAAGTGCATAGGTCCAGACAGGCATCTGGAAAGGGGACATTCAACAGGGATTGTTTATTCGAGATGGGTGAAAATACCTGGAAGATGAGGGTGTACACCATGATGGAGAAAGCGATGCCAATGCAAGTACAGGTGAACATCAGTATTTCTTCTCCTATGATGAATATAGATCCTGAAAATTCACCTGAAGGATGTAGATCCTTTGGGGCCAGCCATGGCTCTGGAAATGGAGGTCCATGAAGCTGTAGGACTCCTGGTCTCTTGCCTGGGAGATCCCCAGCACAGAGTGCCTGTGTCCCACAGGTCCAGCCCCAGTCCCCAGGCCAGCACAAGAGACCTGGCCCAGTGTCGTGGTTTAACCCGGCTGGCAGCTAAACACCACGCAGCCGTTCGCTCACCCTCCCCCCTCCCTCTCTGGGACGGGGGAGAGAAATGGAAAGTGAAGCCCGTGAGTTGAGATAAAGACAGTTTAATAAGACAGGAAAATAATAATAATAATAATAATAATAATACAATGATGATAATAGTACTACTAATAATAATATGTACAAACAAGTGATGCACAATGCAATTGCTCACCACCCGCTGACCGATGCCCAGCTTAACCCCGAGCAGTCCGGCCCCCTCCCCCCGGCTAGCCACCCCTATATATTGTTTAGCATGACGTCAGATGGTATGGAATACCCCTTTGGCTAGTTCGGGTCACCTGTCCTGGGTCTGTCCCCTCCCAGCTCTTACTGCACCCCCAGCCTGCCTGTTGGCAGGACAGAGCAAAAGTCTGAGGTGTCCTTGGCTTGGTATAAGCACTGCTCTGCAACAATTAAAACATCGAGGTGTTATCAGCACTCTTCTCATTCTAAGCCAAAACACAGCATTCCACCAGCTACTAGGAAGAAAATTAATTCTGTTCTAACTGAAACCAGGACATCTATCCACCCCTTATTCCATACCATTTATGTCATGCTCAGGTTACACTCTTTTCCATACATTCTAATTAGTCACCTATAGTAGTCATAGTAGTGATAACATACAGTATTATATAGCAATTAACATGGTACAATTCAGTTCATGGGCTATTCTCACCCAGTATTAAATCTCCTTGAGGTACACACCGGACCTCTCCGTTCTTTTGCATCACCCACCAAGTGTATCCAGGTCCCTGAGCGAAAACAATTCCACGAATGGGTTTGCCTTTTCCTGAGGCAGGAGTAGCCCAGACTGTTTTACCCAGCATATTTTTTACATGCACTACAGGAACTTTATCCCCATCTACAGTACGTAACAGGTTTGATTGGGCAGGTCCAGCTCGGTTGGCAGATCCCCTAGTATTGACTAGCCAGGTGGCCTTTGCCAAATGCGTATCCCAGTTTTTGAATGTCCCAGCGCCCATTGCTTTCAATGTAGTCTTTAACAGTCCATTGTATCGTTCAACTTTCCCGGAGGCTGGTGCATGATAGGGGATGTGATACACCCACTCAATACCATGTTCTTTGGCCCAAGTGTCTATAAGGTTGTTTCGGAAATGAGTTCCATTGTCTGACTCTATTCTTTCTGGGGTACCATGTCGCCATAGGACTTGCTTTTCAAGGCCCAGGATAGTGTTCCGGGCGGTGGCATGAGGCACAGGGTATGTTTCCAGCCATCCGGTGGTTGCCTCCACCATTGTAAGTACGTGGCGCTTGCCATTGCGAGTTTGAGGGAGTGTGATGTAATCAATCTGCCAGGCCTCTCCATATTTATATTTCAGCCATCGTCCTCCATACCAAAGAGGCTTTGACCGTTTGGCTTGCTTGATTGCAGCACATGTTTCACAGTCATGAATAACCTGTGCTATAGCGTCCATGGTCAGGTCCACCCCTCGGTCACGAGCCCATCTGTATGTTGCATCTCTACCTTGATGGCCTGAGGTGTCATGGGCCCATCGGGCTATAAATAATTCACCTTTATGCTGCCAATCCAGATCCACCTGAGCTACTTCAATCTTAGCAGCCTGATCCACCTGCTGGTTGTTTTGATGTTCTTCAGTAGCCCGATTCTTGGGCACATGAGCATCTACGTGACGTACTTTCACAGCCAGGTTCTCTACCCGAGCAGCAATATCTTGCCACAATGCAGCAGCCCAGATGGGTTTGCCCCTACGCTGCCAGTTGTTTTGCTTCCATTGCTGTAACCATCCCCACAGGGCATTTGCTACCATCCATGAATCGGTGTAGAGATAGAGAACTGGCCATTTTTCTCGTTCAGCAATGTCTAAAGCCAGCTGAATGGCCTTCACTTCTGCAAACTGACTCGATTCACCTTCTCCCTCAGCAGCTTCTGCAACTCGTCGTGTAGGACTCCATACAGCAGCCTTCCATCTTCGATGCTTCCCCACAATACGACAGGACCCATCAGTGAACAGGGCATATTTCTTTTCATTTTCTGGTAACTGGTTGTACAGTGGGGCTTCTTCAGCACGACCCACCTCCTCCTCTGATGATATCCCAAAGTATTTACCTTCTGGCCAGTCCATAATCACTTCCAATATTCCTGGGCGACTGGGGTTTCCTATTCGAGCCTGCTGAGTAATTAGTGCAATCCACTTGCTCCATGTAGCATCAGTTGCATGATGCGTAGAAGAGACCCTTCCCTTGAACATCCAGCCTAGTACCGGCAATCGGGGTGCTAGGAGGAGCTGCGCTTCAGTACCGACCACCTCCGAAGCAGATCGAACTCCTTCATATGCTGCCAGTATCTCCTTTTCAGTTGGAGTATAGCGGGCCTCAGACCCTCTGTATCCCCGGCTCCAAAACCCCAGGGGCCGACCTCGAGTTTCCCCAGGTTCTTTCTGCCAGAGGCTCCAGGTGGGGCCGTTCTCCCCGGCTGCAGTGTAGAGCACATTCTTTACATCTGGTCCTGTTCGAACTGGCCCAAGGGCTACTGCATGGACTATTTCCTGCTTAATTTGTTCAAAGGCTTGTCGTTGTTCAGGGCCCCATTCAAACTCATTCTTCTTACGGGTTACTTGGTAGAGCGGGTTTACAATCAGACTGTAATTTGGGATGTGCATTCTCCAAAACCCCACAACACCTAGGAAAGTCTGTGTTTCTTTTTTGTTAGTTGGTGGAGACATAGCTGTTATTTTGTTGATCACATCCATTGGGATTTGACGACGTCCATCTTGCCATTTTATTCCTAAAAACTGGATCTCTCGTGCAGGTCCTTTGACTTTGTTTTGTTTTATGGCAAAACCAGCTTTCAGAAGGATTTGGACTATTTTCTTCCCTTTCTCGAAAACTTCCTCTGCTGTGTCACCCCACACAATAATGTCATCGATGTACTGCAGGTGTTCAGGAGCTTCCCCCTGCTCCAGTGCAGACTGGATCAGCCCATGGCAAATGGTAGGGCTGTGTTTCCACCCCTGGGGCAGTCGATTCCAAGTATATTGGACTCCCCTCCAAGTGAAAGCAAACTGTGGCCTGCACTCTGCTGCTAGAGGGATGGAGAAAAATGCATTAGCGATATCAATTGTGGCGTACCACTTGGCTGCCTTCGATTCAAGTTCGTACTGAAGTTCCAGCATGTCCGGCACTGCAGCACTCAGTGGTGGCGTCACTTCGTTCAGGCCACGATAGTCCACTGTTAGTCTCCACTCGCCATTAGACTTTCGCACTGGCCATATGGGACTATTGAAAGGTGAATGAGTCTTGCTAATCACTCCTTGGCTCTCCAATTGACGAATTAGCTTATGGATGGGAATCAGGGAGTCCCGGTTAGTGCGATATTGCCGCCGGTGCACAGTTGTGGTAGCGATTGGCACTTGCTGTTCTTCGACCCTCAGCAACCCCACAACAGAGGGGTCCTCTGAGAGACCAGGTAAGGTAGATAATTGTTTAATGCCCTCTGTCTCTAAGGCAGCTATACCAAAAGCCCACCGGAACCCTTTTGGGTCCTTGCAATATCCTCTTCTGAGATAGTCTATGCCAAGGATACATGGAGCATCCGGGCCAGTCACAATACGGTGCTTTTCCCACTCATTCCCAGTCAGACTCACTTCAGCCTCCAATACAGTCAACTGCTGAGATCCCCCTGTCACTCCACAAATATAGATGGGCTCTGGTCCTTTATAGCTCGATGGCATTATAGTGCATTGTGCACCGGTGTCTACTAAAGCCTTATACTTCTGTGCGTCTGATGTGCCAGGCCATCGAATCCACACAGTCCAATAAACTCGATTATCCCTTTCCTCCCCCTGGCTGGAGGCAGGGCCTCCCTAATCCTGGTCGGAATCTTCTTCGTTTCTGTGTTTGAAGGACTGTCTGCTGGAAGTTGGAGCAGCAAACTTTTCAGAGAATCCCTTCTTCCTGATTGTTTTCTTTTGCAACTCACGTACCCGTGCCTCTAGGGTCGCGGTAGATTTTCCATCCCATTTTCTCATGTCCTCTCCATGGTCTCGTAAGTAAAACCACAGGGTAGCACGGGGTGAGTACCCACCATATCGTCTTCCTTGTGTGGATGAACGACTACCCCTGATAGCTGAGACACTGCTCTGTACAGGTATGGAGGAGAATAATCTCTCTTCAAGTTGGTGAACCTTTTCAGAAAGTTTCTCCACAGTGTTCTCTTTTGGTTGGTGGACACTGGTTGGTTCAGGTGGGGATGAAGATAGATTCTCTTTAAGTTGGTGGAACTCTTCAGAAAGTTTCTCCACAGCTGAGACGCAGGCCTGTAAGGAAGAGGAGAGACTTTCTTCGTACTGCCGGAGTTGTTTAGCCACTTCATCCACTGTGGGTTCCTCATCCTCTTTCCAGGCCATTATTGCCAATGAGCTGGCATATGATGATGGTGCACTCCGTACAAACTTCCGCCACAGGGGTCGCGTACACCTGACTTCATCTGGATCTTTGGATGTTTGTCTGAGGTCTGGATCCTCATAAATCACTTCCCGTATGGCTAATTCCCTCAGATACTGGATTCCCTTCTCCATAGTGGTCCACTTGCCTGGTAGACATAAAAGTTCTTCCTTGAAGGGATACCTTTCCCTCACAGCTGAGAGGAGACGCCTCCAGAGGCTGTGAGATTGTGCTCCATCTGCAATTGCTTTGTCAATGCCTGCATCTCTAGCAAGGGATCCCAGTCGCTTGGCTTCCCTGCCATCTAATTCCACACAATTGGCTCCAGTGTCCCAGCATCGGAGCAGCCAGGTGACAAGCTGCTCACCTATACAGCGACCAAAATCTTTTCGCACATCTCATAACTCACACTCGTTTAGGCTTCGGGTAGTTACTGTTGATTTTTCGGCATCCTCATCTTCCTCCTCCTGAACCCTTGATGGCCCAGCGTCGTCGTCGTCTCCGTCGTCTCTATACCTAGATTTGGCAGAAGATTCTCTGCGTTCTAAACGACCTGAATCTCTATACCATTTTTTCACCTTCTCTACAGGGGCAGCTTGCACTGCTACTGCTCGTTTCTCTGACCTTGTTATAGGGTCTGCCACAGAGGTTGGAATACCCTCTGCAGGGTCAACTTGCACTGCTACAGCTCGTTTCTCTGACCCAGCTACAGGAGCTGGAGCGGCTGCAGGAGCTGAAGCAGCTGCAGGAACCGGAGCTGGAGCAGCTGCAGGAGCTGGAACTGGTGCGGCTGCAGGAACCGGAGCTGGAGCAGCTGCAGGAGCTGGAACTGGTGCGGCTGCAGGAGCTTGAACTGGAGCAGCTGCAGGAGCTGGGACTGGAGCAGCTGCAGGAACCAGAGCTGGAGCGGCTGCAGGAACTGGAGCTGGAGCGGCTGCAGGAACTGGGACTGGGGCGGCTTCAGGAGCTGGGACTGGGGCGGCTTCAGGAACTGGGACTGGAGTGGCTTCAGGAGCTGGGACTGGAGTGGCTTCAGGAGCTGGGACTGGAGCGGCTGCAGGAGCTGGGACTGGAGCGGCTGCAGGAACTGGGACTGGAGTGGCTGCAGGAGCTGGGATTGGAGCATCTGCAGAAGCTGGGACTGGAGCGGCTGCAGAGTCCACCGTAGGGGTCACAGTGGCCGTTGGATCTGTCACTAAGTTGATAGCAGTATCTATGGCAGCTCGATAGGCGTAAGCCAGGCCCCAGCATGTTACAATGATTTGTGTTACTTTGGAACTTCCCGAATCGCGACACCTTTTATTCAAGCATTCTGCCAGTTTTTGAGGATTTTGCACTTGTTCAGGGGTGAATTTCCAAAACACTGGGGGTGCCAACTGGTCTAGATGCCTGCCCATATCCTCCCATACTCCCTGCCACCCACAACTATACTGCCTCCGGGCAGATCTCCGGATGAGCTTCCTAAGTAGTTGTTTAACTTTGAGCAGAACCTGAAGTGCATTCAGGAGGCAGAACAACAGGACTATGCTGGTCTGAGTATCCCAAGGATATTCAATATCTTGGAGAGCTATTGTAATAAACTCGGAGGATAAGAGGGTGGTGAAGGAGGAAGGGAGAGTGATCAAGGAGGGTACAGGGGTGGTGAAGGAGAAAGGGAGAGTGATCAAGTAAGAAAAATTATCTTCCCCTTTCCCCTCCACAGATTGACTCCCTAATGAAAAAAGGCAACAGATACAATTGCTAATAGTTTCCAAAATACAGTTTCCAAAGTATAGAATCGAAGATGTTACTGAGTACAAATACCAGGTTAGAGTCATGGCCAGATATTTCATCATCTCATAAGCCACTGATACAACACACAGTACCATAATGGTCTGAAACCAGGGCACAGGGCAGCTCCAGATTCCCCTCCAGGATGACATTTGCCATCAGTCCCAGCACATCTGGGACACTCCCAGGCCAGTAAAAGGCCAGCTACTATTTGCTAGGCTATGTGCAACCAAGAAGACATCTCACAGTCTTTCAGTGATCTCTAGGGGACTCTGATCCATGGTGAAGCCCAGAAAAGTAACAGGCCTGTCCAGAGAAGGTGTCCTGGGTTGTATTTCTGACACTATCTTTGGAAGACGAGCGCAGAAATGTGGCAGAGATGCCACTGTGGAGACATCAGGACTGTCACCAAAGTACACGAGATCTGAGGGCTAAGAGAAATGCAAAGGAACAAGAGAACAAAGTGGAAGCCAAAAGAGAGCAGCAGGGAAACAGCCATTTCCTGCTGCTGGCCATGGCCATGGCTCCAGGGAAGCAGCAGCCCCGACCTGCAGGCCGCAGAGAGGCAGAGCCCAGTGGGCAGTGAGGGACAGCCCCAAAGGCCACTGGGGCTGCTCCTCCATGTGGCAGCTGGGCTCTCGGTCTGAGCTCTTCGTGCATGCTGGGGCTGCTCCCCCAGGTGCAGAAGAGATAGGAGGAGATGGGACATGAGACCAGTAAAATTCTGCTCTCTTCTTTATTGTCATTATCTGCACAAGAAGCCCAGTTCTATAAGTACATTAGAGCATTGGGTCAAAACTTAAAAAACAAACAAAAACAACAACAACAACAACAACAAAAAACATAGGAGACACTAAGAATAAAAGTCAAATTCACCAGCTTTAGACAGTATTAATAAATAAATAAAATTAAAGACAATTGTCCTAACAGTTTATTTCAGAAAACATCAGTGTCCTGAAATGATTGTAGGCACATGATTAATGTAGAAGAAGAATGTCTGGAAAGACTTGCTTGAAGCATGTATTCAAAGAGTTTCCTCACTGCATCCCTGAGCTCCTGGTTCCTTATGAAGCAGATGAGGGAGGTCACTGCTGGAGGCACCACTGAGTACTGAACCACCAGCAAAAGATTCAGGGATGAGTACAGAACTGTCACCAGCAGGTCCGTGGATGGGGTGGAGAAAGAAGGGAACTTCAGGTAGGCAAACGAGCCAGTGCTCACAAACAGGGGGACCAGAGCCAGGTGAGGGAGGCACGTGGAAATGGACAGTGGCAGTGTCCACCCTGTTGGTCCTCCCAGTGTCTCCTAGGAGGCCAGCACATCCCAGACCCTCCCCAGCTCTCCACACCTGCCTCTAGTCTCCCCAGCTAAGCCCAGCCCAGCCTGGCCCAGCAGAGCAGCCTAGGCTGGGATGGCAACAAAGCAGCAAATGGAGAAGTGGGGGGTCAGTGCAGTGTCCCTGCTGCTGCCATCTGCAGGAGATACCCCCGTACACTACTCACCAGGGAAGCCTGCAACCACCCAGGCCAGCCTTATTCCCCAGAACAGCACCACACTGCTGGCCCTGGGGCTCCTCAGGCACCACCACTGCACACACACAGCACCCTGCTCTGCTCCCAGGACATCCCATGTCCCACACAGTCTTGTCCCAGGCCAGCACGTCTGGGCTGGCCTGAGCAGCCATTCCTGCAGCCCCTGCCCATGCTGCCCATAGCCCCCCAGCTGACGGTGCTGCTCTGTAGAGCGAGGGGGCTGTGGTGCATGGGGCTGTGGGGGCACTCTGGAGGGCCGTGCTGGTCAGGCTGGGAAGGCAGAGCCAGCTGGATGGGGGCACTGCCACTGACTGCCTCCCACACAAGTGGTTCTTTGGCCATGGAGGGTGCACACAGATAGCTGGCCTCCTTCAGAGTCAGAGACTCACAGAATAGCCAAGATGGAAGAGACCCACAAGGATCATTGCATCCAACTTATTTCCAATGTCATTAGATGTTTTGGGGTGATTCACTGTATTCAGTCTACAAAATGTCAACTGAGGTATGGCAATGCAGCAGACTGCTTTCCCTGTACCTGCTGTGTTCCCTGCAGTTGCAGAGCTCTCCTTTGCCTGTTCCCACCCAGATTTAGCACTATATCTATACTTCAAAAAGTTATCTTTACTTTGCAATATCTGTGGGAGTAGCTTTGGGAGAAGAGCTGAGCCTTCAGGCACTGCCCTCAGCAGATCCTTCTATGCTGCAGATGCTGGTACGGAGCCAGCTGTATTAGAGAAGTGCCCCTGGCCTGTCCCTGCCTGTGGACACAGAACTGCCCCAGAGCAGCACAGTGAGCAAGAGACAAGAGCAATGAGTCCTCGCAGCAACACAAGGGCTCTGTAGGAGAGTACTAGGTGAAAGGGAGAGCAGCTTGGGAAAGAAGAAGCTCTGGGGCTCCTTGGCAGTGCTGCTGTACCAGGACACTTCTTCCCTCCACCCCTGCACACAGCCAAGTGCCCCTGCAGCTTCACTGCAGGTCTCTGAGGGAGGATCTCGGGCAAGCATATCACTGCAGGGTCGTTTTTTTTAATTTAAATACACAGAGAGCCTGCCTCCTTGTTTACACCAAGTCCGGGAGTCACATGGGACATGTAGATACTTAAATGAAAGAATATGAACAAAGATATTTCTTTGTGGACAATAATTTCACAAGCAATATAAAGAAAAATATATACTCAAACAAAATAAAAAACTAACAAACAAACAACAAAAAAACTAACCTGCATCTGGGCCTTTAATGAGTTACATTATGAATGATATGCAGAAAAAGAACTAGACAGTGGGTTCGAGAGCATCCTCTGCAAGTTTGCAGGTGACACTAAACTCAGTGGTGCAGTTGATGCAATAGAAGGGAGGGATGCCATCCAAAGGGATCTGAACTAGCTTGTGAAGTGGGTCCATGAGAAACTGAAGATGTTCAGCAAGTCCAAGTGCAAGGCGTTACACCTGTCTCAGGGCAATCGGACACGAGGACAGACTGGAAGAAGAACACATTGAGAATCATAGAATATCCTGAGTTGGAAGGGACCCTTAAGGATCATCAAGTCCAACTCTTGACACCGCACAGGTGCAGCCCTGCAGAGAAGATTCTTGTTCTCGTGGACATGAACTGTTCAACATGAGCCATCAGTGCGAGCTTGCATCCCAGAAGGCCAACTGCATCCTGGGATTCATCAAAGGATGAGTGGCTAGAAGGTCGAGGGAGGTGATTGTTCCCCTCTACTCTGCTATTGTGAGGCCCCACTTGGAGTACTGAATCCAGGTTTGGCGCCCCAGCACAAGAAGGATGTTGATCTGTTAAAACAGGTCCAGAGGAGGGCCACAAAGATGATCAAGGAGCTGGAGCACCCCTCCTATGAAGGAAGGCTGAGAGAGTTGGGTTGGTTTAGCCTGCAGAAGAGAAGGCTTTAGGGTGAATTCATTGCCTACAAACCACCTGTCTGAGCTGGAGCAAAAGCCCAGTGCAGGGAACGGTGGTTACAAGGGGCTGTCTGTGATGATTGCATCTTCTCAGTAATTAAAGGGGGCATAAGAAAAGATGGAGAAAAACTCTTTGCTCAGTCAAATAATGACAGGACAAGGGGGAATGGTTTTAAACTAAAAGAGCAGAGATTTTGATTAGAGGTTAGAAGGAAATTCTTCACTCAGAGGGCGGTGAGGCACTGTAAGAGGTTGCCCACAGAACTTCTGGATGCCCCATCCTTGGAGGTCTACAAGGCCTGGGTGGATGGGGCCCTGGCAAACTTGATCTAGTGGGTGACATAATTGCCCATGGCGGGGGGGGGGTTGGAACTAGATGATCTTTGAGGTCTCTTCTAAACCAGGCAGTTCTATGTTTCTATGATTCTAAGACAGGCAGTTTATTCCTCCTGAAAAACACTCATTCATCACTTTCCACACCGCATCTTTCAGCTCCTGGTTCCTCATGCTGTAGATGAGGGGGTTCACTGTTGGACTCACCACCGAGTACAGAACTGCCAGCAAAAGATTCAGGGAGGAGGAGGACATGGAGGGAGGCTTCAGGTAGGCAAATATGGCAGTGCTGGTGAAAAGGGAGACTACGGCCAGGTGAGGGAGGCATGTGGAAAAAGCTTTATGTCGGCCCTGCTGTGAGGGGATCCTCAGCACAACCCTGAAGATCTGCACATAGGACAGCACAAGGAAGACAAAACACACAAATAATAAAGAGGCACTAACCACAATAAGCCTAGCCTCTTTGATATAGGCATCAGTGCAGGAGAGCTTGAGGATCCGGGGAATTTCACAGAAGAACTGGTCCAGGGCATTGCCTTGGCAGAGGGGAAGGGAAAAGGTATTGGCAGTGTGAAGCACAGCATAGAGAAAAGTACTGCCCCAGGCAGCTGCTGCCATGTTGACACAAGCTCTGCTGGTCATTATTGTCCCGTAATGCAGGGGTTTGCAGATGGCAATGTAGCGGTCATAAGCCATGATTTTAAGAAGAGAAAACTCTGCTGTGACAAATGTGACAAACATAAAGACCTGGGTAGCACAACTGAAGAAGGAAATGGCCATGGTGTCCCACAGGGAATTGGCCATAGCTTTGGGAACAGTGGTGGAGATGGATCCCAGGTCGATGAGGGCGAGGTTGAGGAGGAAGAAGTACATGGGGGTGTGGAGGCGGTGGTCACAAGCTACGGCGGTGAAGATAAGGCCGTTGCAGAAGAAGGCAGCCAGGTAGATGCCCAGGAAGAGCCCAAAGTGCAGGAGCTGCAGCTCGTGTGTGTCTGCAAATGGCAGGAGGAGGAACTCTATGGGGAAGCTGCTGTTGGACATTTGCTGCTTGTGGGCATAGCAGCCTATTTATGGAGGAATTTAAAGAGGCAAGTTAGATAGTGTTTTCTGAGCAAAACCTAAGCCATATCTCATTGAAACATCCTCAACAAGACACACTTCCTTTCCAGGGAAGAATACATGCTTCTGCCTGGACCTTTTGATTTGGTTGCCTAAGAATGCCTAAGAGATCAGGTTAGTCAACTTTGCTCTCTGGAAGGGTCAGTACTGCCCTGTAGGTACATGATAAAAACCACCGGGGACTGGTGGTGGTCTCTGAGACAGGTACCTGCCCCAGGTAGCAGGCTCTGGGAAGCAGACAGACTCCCCCCTACTCTTCTGGTTGGCCTCCTTCCTCCCACAGCTTCTTCCCGCAGTGTCCTGGGCAGCTCCCCAGGCAGGCTGAGTACTGAGCCTGGCAGGCAGCAGAGGCCCTGCCCCGGCACACAGCCCCTGGGGCACAGCAGGGACCCTGCTCTGCACCACAGCCCTGGCCAGTCCTGCCTGCACGCCGGATGTACAGCCTGCAGCTGGCCCTGTGAGAAGGAACCCTCATGTCCTGTCCGTCTGACAGCTTTGGCAGGTAATCCCTGCTTTGGACCTTGTCATTTTCCTCTTATCCAAAAAAACTCCTCCTGAGTCCTGAGTCCCCCTGAAAGCTCTCATAGGCTGTGGGTTTTTCCAGCAAATCTGGAGATGGCACCAGGAACAACAGCTGTGCTGCCCTGAAGCCAGAGACTTACCCTGTTCAGGGCTGTGAAGATTTCTCCTGCAGAGAGCTCTCAGCATCCCCCCTCCACACTGCCTTTAACATCTCCCTCCCTTCTCTCACTGCCCTTGTCCCCTGCAGGCAGTGCCCCCAGCCCTGCTGCGCTGTGCAGAGGAGCTGCTCCTGGGCAGAGCTGTCTCTCTGCAGTGCTGCCCGCTTGCCAGGAGCTCCCCTTGGGCCCAAGAGCCCGGCCCAGCTCAGCAGCACAGGGAGCTCTTGACAAGTCCCTGGGCCTCCACGGAAATCAACGTTGAATCACACTCAGGCAGTCTTTTGGGATACAACCACTGCTCTAAAGTTTTGATCGGGACTTATTTCCAGTGCTGTCTTTGCTCCTAATTCCATAGAAGATGTTGGCAGGAGAATCATCTATTCTTGTCCCATTATGTGACCAGACATCCTCAACGTGAAAGGCAGGGAGAATACCACCTCTTCCAAGCACTTGGAGATATTGGTGGGATGCTGTGGAGTGTGTGTGGGGGAAGAGATGACACGACTTTTCCACAGAAACTCAAATCTCTCTGTCTACATATGCTATAAAACCACTTGTCAGCCCACAGAGTCAAGAAACATACAATGCTTTGGGTTAAAGGGACCCCAAAGACCATCAAGTTCCAGTCCCCCCTGCCATGGGCAGGAACAAATCCTACTAGTGTTGCTCAAGGTCCCATCCATCCTGGCCCTGGACACTATCAGGGAGGGGGCATCCAACACTTCTCTCAGCAACCTGTTCCAGTCCCTCACCAACCTCCCAGTGAAGATTTTCTTCTTTAGATTTAATGTAAATGTACTGTCTTGTAGTTTAAAGATATTGCCCCTTTCCTAGAGCTACAATCCCTGATAAAGATTCTATCCCTATCTTTCTCCTATTTTTCTCCCCCGGTTCTGTTAAGGAGAGTCAGGAAGACAGTGGCTGCGTTGTGCTTCGCTAACAGCTGGGGATAAACCACAAAACATCTGAGGACACAAACCTGACTGACAATTGATAAAGGAGGCAGTGAGGGAACCAGACATGGTCAATCACACTGACTGAAGATAGCACGGGAGAGAGAGAAAATATTTATTCCAGTGAGATTATCTGATCAGGGATTTGTTGGTCTGGAAACCAATAGAAAAGGGGGAATGCTGGTTAAAGGGTATGAGAAGAGGCTGAAGACACTTGGGTTGTCTAGTCTGGAGAAAAGAAGGCTGAGGGGTGACCTCATTGTCCTCAACATCTTCCTGAGTGGGGGAAGTAGTGAGGGAGGTGATGATCTTTTCTCCTTGGTAACTGACCACAGAAGGTATGGGAATGGCACAAAGCTGCACAAGAGGACGTTCAGATGGGACATCAGGAAAAAATTTTGTACTGTGAGGGTAGTTAAGTGTGGAACAGGCTCCCTAGAGACCTGGCTGATGCCCCATGCCTGTCAGTGTTCAAGAGGCATTTGGAAATTGCCAGAAATTGATCAGGGATTATTTTTTTTCCTATATATATGCCCATAGCTATGTATATTTATATTCATAACTCTGAATATTACTATAGAATCATAGAATATCCCAAGTTAAAAGGGACACATAACGATCATTGAGTCCAACTTCTAGCTCCACATGGGTCTACCCAAATATTTTTATAAACAATGTGGATGTAGGACTAGAAGGTGTTTTGAGCTAATTTGCTGATGATACTAAACTTGGAGGAGTTGTTGACTCCATTGAAGGTGGAAAAGCCTTGCAGAGATAGATTGGAGAGCTGGGCAATCACCAACTGCATGAAGTTTTAAAAGAGAAAGTGCTGAGTCCTGTAGCTGGGATGGGGCAACCCTGGCTATGCTTACAGACTGGGGGACGAGACGCTGGAGAGCAGCCCCACAGAGAGAGATCTGGGGGTTGTGGTTGACAGCAATCTGAATATGAGCCAGTAGTGTGCCCTGGCAGGCAGGAGAACCAACCGTATCCTGGGGTGCATCAAGTATGGCTTTGCTAGTTGGTTGAGGGAAGTGACTGTCCTGCTCTACTCTGCGCTGGTGTGGCCTTGCCTCGAGTACTGTGTGCAGTTCTGGGCACCACAGTACAAAAAGGACATGAAACTATAGAAGAGAGTCCGAAGGAGGACAATGAAGATGGTGAAGGGCCTAGAGGGGAAGATGTATGAGGAGCGGAAGAGGTCACTTGGACTGTTCAGCCTGGGAAAGAAGAGGCTGACGGGAGACCCCATCGTAGTCTACAGCTTCCTCACGAGGGGGAGTGGAGGGGCAGGTGCTGATCTATTCTTTTTAGTGACCAGCAGGACCCGGCACTTGGTCTTCTTAAACTTCATGCAGTTGGTGATCACCCATCTCCCTAATCTGTCCAGATCTCTCTGCAAGGCATTTTCACCCTCAACAGAGTCAACAACTCCTCCCAGTTTAGTATCATAATCAAATTAGCTATAAACACCTTCTAGTCCTACATCCAAATTATTTATACAAACATTTAATTGAACTGGCCCTAAAACGAAGCCTTGAGGGACCCCACTGGTGACTGGCTGCCAACCTGATGCAGAGCCATTTACCACAACCCTTTGAGTGCTACCCGTCAGCCAGTTATTCACCCAAGGTATGATATTTTTGTCCATCTATATGCTGGACATTTTGTCCAGTAGGATCATATGTGAAACTGTGACAAAAGCTTTACTGAAATCCAAAAAGATCACATCAGCTGGTTTCCCTTGATCAATTAGATGGGTGATCTTATCATAAAAGGAAATCAATTTTGTCAAACAGGACCTACCTCTCATGAACCCATGTTGACTGGGACCAATGACTGCATTGTCCCCCAAGCACACTTCATTAGCTACCAGAACAATCTTCTCCGTACTTTTACCAGGCACTGACATGAGACTAACAGGCCTGTAGTTACCAGGGTCTTCTTTCTTGTCCTTCTTGAAACTGGCACGACATTTGCCAACTGGGACCTCTCCACATTCCCACGACTCTTATAATAATTGAGAGAGGCCCTGTGATAATGTCAGCCAGCTCTCTGAGCACTCTGGGATGAATCCCATCCGGACCCATTGTCGTGGTTTAACTCGGCCAGCAGCTAAACACCACACAGCCATTCGCTCACCCTCCCCCTTCCCTCTCTGGGATGGGGGAGAGAAACGAAAAGTGAAGCCCGTGAGTTGAGATAAAGACAGTTTAATAAGACAGGAAAATAATAATAACAACAATAATAATAATAACAATGATGATAATAGTACTACTACTAATAATGTGTACAAACAAGTGATGCACAATGCACCTGCTCACCACCTGCTGACCAATGCCCAGCCTAACCCCGAGCAGTCCCACCCCTTCCCCCTGGCTAGCCACCCCTATATATTGTTTAGCAATACCATCGTCAGATGGTATGGCATACCCCTTTGGCTAGTTTGGGTCACCTGTCCTGGGTCTGTCCCCTCCCAGCTCTTGCTGCACCCCCAGCCTGCCCATTGGCAGGACAGAGCAAGAAGCTGAGATGTCCTTGGCTTAGTATAAGCACTGCTCTGCAACAATTAAAACATCGGGGTGTTATCAGCACTCTTCTCATCCTAAGCCAAAACATAGCATTCTACCAGCTACTAGGAGGAAAATTAACTCTGTCCTAACTGAAACCAGGACACCCATGAACTTAAATGGATCCAGGTGTAGCAGCAAATCACACACACTTTGAGGGTCAGTTGGGCGTTTATCATTCCCACTGTCACAGTTCTCCGGCTCAGGGCACCCAGGGTCCTGAAGCCCATCCTCGGCATTGAAGACGGAGGCAAAGAAGGCATTAAACATCTTTGCTTTTCCTATGTCCTTGTCTGTGAAGTGACCTTCCCCATCAAGTAGAGGATCTATATTTTCTCTGGTCCTCCTTTTTCTATTCATATATTTAAAAGAAAACTTCTTATTGTCACCCACAGATGTGGCCAGCTTCAACTCTAAGTGGGCTTTGGCCACAGGAATCTTCTCCCTACAAACGCGAACAGCATCCCTGTAGTCCTTCCACTTTGCCTGACCTTGCTTCCAACAGCCATACACTTTCTTTTCATCCCTCTGCTCCAGAATAAGATCCCTGGTCAGCCAAGCTGGCCTTCTTCCCCACCTTCTTGACTACCTGTGTTTTTAGGATGCAGTGTTTAAAGACCGACCAGCACTGATGGATGCCGACACCTTCAAAAGCAGTTTCCTAGGGGACCTTGCTAACTAGTCCTCTGAGCAGCCTGAAGTCTGCTCTCCCCATATCCAGGGCTGAAGTTTTGGTAGCAGTTTTCCTCCTGTCACAAAAATTTTAAGCTCAACCACTTCATGGTCACTATGACCAAGACAGCCACCAATTTCCACAGCCCCCACAACACTCTCTGTGTACTCCAGCAACAGATCTAGGAGGGCATCTTTCCTAGTTGTCTCCCTTAACACTTGCACCAAGAAGTTATCATGGCAGTGCTTTAGGAACCTCCTGGACCTGCTTGTGTCAGCCTTGTGATATTTCCACTTGACATCTGACAAGGTTTTGCACTCCATCACTTAGCTTATCACCGGCGGGCCTTATTTTATCCCTTTCCCCCTTCAACTCTGGTTTAAAGCCCTGTCTATCAGCCCCGCTAACTCCTGGGCAAAAATCCTTCTCCCCCTTTGAGAGGGGCGCATCCCATCTGATGCCAGTAGGCCCAGTGTCGCATAGACCTTCCCATGATAGAATCATAGAATCATAGAATCATAGAATATCCTGAGTTGGAAGGGACCCTTAAGGATCATCAAGTCCAACTCTTGACACCGCACAGGTCTACCCAAAAGTTCAGACCATGTGACTAAGTGCACAGTCCAATCTCTTCTTAAATTCAGACAGGCTCGGTGCAGTGACTACGACCCTGGGGAGCCTGTTCCAGTGTGCAACCACCCTCTCTGTGAAGAACCTCTTCCTGCTGTCCTTTCTGGCTCCTGGTTGCTCCCGAGTGGCCTCAGTGCAGGAAAGAGCCTTGCCTGCATCAATGCCCTCTCCGCTACAGAACACATCTGCCCTGGAACCGATCTCCTTATTTGTGATCACAAGTTTGTGATTTCTTTATTCTGGAATGCCTGGTAGAGTTTCTGGGAAGTTTTCAGTAGTATTCTTGTACCAGCTGTACTCCAGGTTCCCTTGGGGAAGAACATTGTTTTGAGAATTACCCCACTCACTGGGTAACCTTGAGAAGCAGGGATTACAAACACCAGAAAGGCCTCAAAACACAGGATTGTCATACATTCTGACTGCACAGTCCAGCCCCTTCTCCCCTGAGTCAGAAGGGGCCTCTAGAGGTGTCCACTACCATCGTCTTCTCTGAGCAGTGATAGCTTTACAGGTAGATGACATTAGCTCTCAGCATCCCCCCCTCCACGCTGCCTTTAACATCTCCTTCCCTTCTCTCAGCCACCCTTGTCCCCTGCAAGCAGTGCCCCCAGCCCTGCTGCTGCGCTGTGCAGAGGAGCTGCTCCTGGGCAGAGCTGTCTCTCTGCAGTGCTGCCCGCTTGCCAGGAGCTCCCCTTGGGCCCAGGAGCCCGGCCCAGCTTAGCAGCATAAGAAGCTCTTGACACGAGGGAACTCCAGGGAAATGATTTTGAATCAGGCTGAAGCAATCCCTGATGTTCCCTCTCTGAGCTGGGGAGAGACACTTACTTCCAGCAGTGTCATTTCTCCTACTGGGAGAAGATTCATCAAAGAATCACCTTGTCTTCTTCCACTTTTAGGCAGGACACCCAGAATGTGATTGGCAGGGATCACATTTTCCCATGCTGAGGGAAGTGATCACAGGGAGTCAATTGATGCATCTCATTCTGAGTTTGATGTCCTAGGCCTGTAAAGGGGGCCAGAACCTTCCTTATGAGACACAAACCCACACAATTTGGGATTTCTTTCACCTCTGCTCAGATATGTAAAAAATAATATAGGCTAAACTCCCACAGTAATTACAGGAGATAGAGAAGAGCAGTGAGTTGTTCAAATGTAAACACCACTTGACATTTGAGGTGCACAAAGGTGTCTGTCTTAGCGGTAATCCTTTAAGTTAGGACTTCAGAGACTGGGAATGTAGGTATTAGAGTTTTGTCAGTGCAGACTGCCTAAAAATGTGGCCTCCCTTTGTGCCTTGTCACTCACCTGGGAGCTGTCCCTTGTCATTTAGCTAAATAATATAAACCTCCCCTTTAACATATCTCTCTCCTCCCCAAAATTGGGAGTAGATTAATGGAGAAGTGGTAATTTAGAGACAGTATTTTCTAAAAGGTGTTTGAGAGCTTAGGCACATGAGTGGACTGCCTGTGGTGTAAATGCCTGAAGTAACTAGGAAAATAAAACTAACATTCCCATTTTTAAGGAAAAGGTACAGCATTGAAGAGGCTTTCAGGGTAGGGCATAACTGCATTACCTGAGCGTTTCCTGGGCTCCCAACCTTAGATGCTATCGCGCTGGGGAAACTTGGTGTGCTAGCTCCAAGGAACAGCACAGAACGTAGAGTGGAGTGGAGACACCACGGCTAGGCTCTGTAATCAGGTGGGGCCTCGATTGTTCTTGTGCACAAAGCTGCACTTTTTGCCACCCTGAGCCAAAGACCTGTCATGTTTTGACAAATGCTGGACCCTAGTGTACTTTTTGCTCATTATAATATCATTATAATACCAAAACACACCTCCATCCCAAAAGCTACCCGCCTCCAAGGTGCGACCACCCCTCACTGAGCATGCGCTCTGAATTTCTCGAAGGCTATTACTTTAAACGGAGACGGGAAAACTTTACACCAATCATAACTAAGATATGCTTGACTAGAGCCACTCAAGCTCCACCTAAAACATAGAAAATAATATAAAATGGCCCAAGAGAGAGGGGATGTTAGGGAAGATACCACCATCAGGGGAGATACCATCCCAAGGAAATACAACATCCTTAGGACCTCCTGACTCCTGGGATCAGTCAACGGGCTGAGCCTCTCTTCCCCCCTCATTGGGACGCCTTTGGGTGACATCTGAATACTTGCTTATAAATCTCTATAGAGTCTTTGATCCTTTTAACGCGTTTATTTCTAGGCTGCGCACCTGTGACACCTGTGACACCTGTAACACCTGTAACATCTATAACATCTATAACACCTGTAACATCTGTAACACCTATAACACCTGTGTATTTCATACATACTAGCTTGCTTTTGCGGACAGTCACTATCGCCGGCAATCCAAAAGGACCTGATTATCTGTTGCTGTAATAAACCATACTTGATTGCATTGTGATAACTCTCATTGAGTGCAACGAGGGTGAGCGTGGTTATCCGTGATACTGCAGTGTTCTGAATCTAACCAGACCCCCAGACAGTTAATGCATTTTTGGTGAATGTCCGAATGGACCCCCAGATGGTTAATGCGTTTTTGGTGAATGTCTGAACAGACCCCCAGACGGTTAATGCGTTTTTGGTGAATGTCTGTCTGGACCCCCAGACGGTTAATGTGTTTTTGGTTAATGTCCGACTGGTTCAGTACCCTGAATCTGACCGGGCCCGTAACGGTTAATCAGCTACACCCCTTAACTCGACACCCACGCCAGGTGAGATTTGGGGTTAGGAGTAAGAGTAGTGGATTCCTTGCAGAGAGAGGGATAGCATTTAGATGTAGTGGTAAGGCTTACAGTTACTGCTTAGAAATATTGCCAGGGCTTGACGTGGATGTTTTCCTAGTAAGTGTTGCAGCAGCACAGCCTTGCCTGAACCCCTCTCACCTCTTCCAGATCTTTCCTTTCTGTTAGCCAAGTCCCTCTTCTCTCCCCCAAATTTCCCACCTTTATTCACCCAGATTTCCCCTGGCCTCCCCAAAGGAGTCACCCTGTTGGGGGCAGCTTCCTGAAAGCCTTTGTGACCTCAGAGGCTCTGCCTCCCTGCTGTTGTCCAGACAGGGGCTGGGACAGAAGTGACCTCACAGCCAGCATCCAAAGGGTCACAAGGAGCTGTTGTGCTCAGGAAGCCTCTTTCTAGCCCACCCAGGAGCACCAGATGCATGTCCTGCACAATCCCTCGGGTACTCTGCCTGCCAACCAGCTCATGCTTCAGAAGGTCTTCTACATGTCCAGACTCACGTTTCCTCATGCAGCCTTTAGCAACTCCATTGCATCCTAAAGGAAATGCCCACCCATGTGTGAAAAGTGATTCAAGAACTTTATATATACTTTGGGAAAACATATTTTAGGCAAATTCTGCAGAGAAGGAGTTGACATGACAGTTATGATGACTAGGATTGCTTTATTCAGATGGTATTCTAGGGGACTGTACCTCCAATGGGAAGTGAACTTTAGACTCTCTCTGTCCCACTGGAATTCATGGCTGGCTCCCTTAGGGAAGAGCTTATGGCACTTGGGCTCATTCAGGTTCATCTCACCACACCCACACCGGGTGCAGTCTCATATGGACAAGGGAAACATGGACTCCTGATGTAGTCATTTAGTGTCCATATCCAAAGGAAGAAACCATCTGTGTGAGCTGGGGCGAGAGCCCAGTGCTGGGAATGGTGGTTACAAGGGGCTGCTCTTGGACCTGAGGCAGCATGTGCCAGGGTGTCCAGAGAACAAGGTCTAAGCCCAGCCCCTGCTCTGCTGGTCCTCCCTGACTCTCCCAGGAAGACAGCCTTTCATGCTGTGGATACAGGCCGGTGAAGTCAAAATCTCATGGGTGCTGGGCACCAACAGGCAGGAATGGAATCATCCCTCCCTGCCTAAAATATGATCCTGGGACTCCTATCTTATCTGCCTGAGCCCACAGAGAAACAAGCAAAGCCAGGAGTCTCTTTCAAGTCTATTCCTTTGAAATATCCATGAGAGCATTTCTGGCAGAAGAGCTGGGCTTTCAGGCACTGCCCTGAGCAGATCCACTTTTATACTGGAGATGCTGGTATGGAGCAAGCTGTGTTAGAGAAGAGCTCCTGGCCTCTCCCTGCCTGTAGACACAGGACTGCCTGCAGCAGCACGATGAGCAAGTAACAAGTGCAATCAGTCCTTGCAGCAACACAAGAGCTCTGTAGGAGAGTGTGGGAGGTGAAATGGAGAGCTGATTTGGACAGACAAAGCCCTGGGGCTCCCTGGCGTTGATGCTGTGCCAGGATTCTTTTCCCCTCAACCTCTGCACACAGCCAAGTGCCACCACCTTTCTCTGAGGAAGCATCTCAGGCAAGCAAGTCACTGCAGGAACCATCTTTTTATTTAAATACACATTAAATATTTAATTGCCCATTAAATACACCTATTTTATACCAAGTCTCAGAGTCACATGAGACATTCAGTAGTGAACTGAAAGAGGAAATAAAAGGATTTTTTTATTTTTTAAAATATATCACCACATAAGTAAAGCAAAAAGCAAAAAAAAAAAAAAAAGATAAAAGAAAAAAAAAAAAAGAAAAACGAAAAAAAGAAAACAACAAGATCTTCCTTGGCCTTTAATGAGTTACATTAAGAGTGATATGAAATGGACATGCAGTTATTTGCTTCTCAAAAACTCCAGTCATCACTTTCCACACTGCATCCTTCAGCTCCTGGTTCCTCATGCTGTAGATGAGGGGGTTCACTGCTGGAGGCACCACCGAGTACAGAACTGCCAGCAAAAGATTAAGGGAGGAGGAGGACACGGAGGGGGCTTTCAGGTAGGCAAATGTGGCAGTGCTTATGAACAGAGAGACCACAGCCAGGTGAGGGAGGCATGTGGAAAAGACTTTGTGCCGGCCCTGCTGCGAGGGGATCCTCAGCACGGCCCTGAAGATCTGCACATAGGTCAGCACAAGGAAAACAAAACAACCAAATAATAAACAGACACTAACCACAATAAGCCCAACTTCTCTGAGGTAGGCATCTGAGCAGGAGAGCTTGAGGATCTGGGGAATTTCACAGAAGAACTGGTCCAGGGCATTGCCTTGGCAGAGAGGGAGGGAAAAGGTATTGGCAGTGTGCAGCACAGCATAGACAAAAGTAATGCCCCAGACAGCTGCTGCCATGTTGACACAAGTCCTGCTGGTCATTATTGTCCCATAGTGCAGGGGTTTGCAGATGGCAATGTAGTGATCATAGGCCATGATGATGAGAATAGAAAACTCTGCTGCGACATAGACAGCAAAGAAAAAGACCTGGGTAGCACAACCTGCATAGGAAATGGCCCTGATGTCCCACAGGGAATTGGCCATGGCTTTGGGGACAGTGGTGGTAATAGTGCCCAGGTCGAGGAGGGCGAGGTTGAGGAGGAAGAAGTACATGGGGGTGTGGAGGTGGTGGTTGCAGGCTACAGCTGTGAGGATGAGGCCGTTGCCCAGGAGGGCAGCCAGGTAGATGCCCAGGAAGAGCGCGAAGTGCAGGAGCTGCAGCTCGCGTGTTTCTGCAAATGGCAGGAGGAGGAACTCTGTGGGGAAGCTGCTGTTGGACATTTGCTGCCTCTGGGTATGGATGCCTTTCACTGGAGGAAAAATAGTCACATTAGTGAGACTTGTCTGAGTAAAACTGCTACTGTGTTTCAGAGATTCCTCCTCATCAAGATACACTGTGTCTTCCTTATGAGCTCTGTTTTATTCTCTCTGAGGTGCCTCAGTGTCCAGGAAGATCCTCTGAGGGCTTAGCAGAAGTCAGGACTACCCTACAATATCTGGTGAAGGGCGCTGGGGATGAATCTGTGGTGCCCAGTGGCCAGAGGCACCTCTGTTTTCAGGTTCCAAGCAGGACATCCAGCAATCCCATGAGGAACACTAAAGGTGGTTTTGGTGTTCTCTGTAAGGAGAGGGGTGTGAAGAGAAATTCTGAGGCTCTTCATTGACCTACAGTTCTTTTTCAGTGTCATGCTCTGAAAGCCTCAGTGAAGGACACAGCCTGACAACTCCATTATCATGCCCCATGACTCTCCTTCAGGGCATGTAAAAGAAATGAGAAACACCAGAGATTTCCTTCCCTTCCATTAGTGCATGTGCTGGTCTTTCCTTTTGTTCTCGCCTAAGGTTGCTCCTGGGGTGCTGTGGATCTGTGAGCAGCCTGCCCAAGGCAGCAGCCTCTGGACACCAGCAGGACCCTGCCCTGCTCCTACCAGCCACAGCTTCAGCCCACAGCTCCCTGGGCAGCTCCTCTGCAGGCTGAGTGCTGAGCCTGGCAGGCAGCAGAGGCCCTGCCCCAGCACACAGCCCCTGGGGCACAGCATGGACCCTGCTCGGCACCACAGCCCTGGGCACCCTGCCTGCAACCTGGCTTCACAGCCTGCCACCAGCCCTGTGAGAAGGAAACCTCATGTCCTGCCCCTCTGACAGCTTAGGCAGGAAATCATTGATCCAGGAAACAGACCCATCCTCTGCACTGGAGAAGCCAGTATATAAGCCAGGAAACCTATATTACTGTAGTTTAGAGCCACAGATCCCTCGGGACTACCAGCCATGGAACTGACAACTGTAGAAGAGACCCCTAGGATACTTGCATCTGCATTGCCCTGCAGACAGAGACTTACCCTGTTCAGGGCTGTGAAGATTTCTCCCGCAGTGAGCTCTCAGCATCCCGCCTCCACACTGCCTTTAACATCTCCTTCCCTTCTCTCAGGTGCCCTTGTCCCCTGCAGGCAGTGCCCCCAGCCCTGCTGCTGTGCTGTGCAGAGGAGCTGCTCCTGGGCAGAGCTGTCTCCCTGCAGCACTGCCCGCTTGCCAGGAGCTCTCCTTGGACCCAGGAGCCCAGCCCAGCTCAGCTGCAAAGCTCCATCCCAAGGCCTCACTGTCCCTGCCCTCTCTTGTGTCCCTTGAGATGTCTGTCACTGGGCCTCCAGGGAACCAACTTTGAAACAGGCTGACGCAATCCCCTATGATCCCTCCGTCAGATGAGGAGTGACACTTACTTTCAGCAGTGTCGTTTCTCCTATCAGGAGGAGTTGCATCAAAGAATCACCTTGTCCTCTTCCACTTTTAGGCAGAACACCCAGACTGTGACTGGCAGGAATCCCATTTTCCCAAGCTGAGGCAAGAGATCACAAGGACTCAGTTGAGACATCTCATCCTCAGTTTGTTGTCTTAAGGCTCAAATGGGGCCCAGAACTTTCAATACAAAAAGTTGGGATTT
The DNA here is from genome assembly GCF_965140915.1 of Aythya marila. NCBI lineage: Eukaryota > Metazoa > Chordata > Aves > Anseriformes > Anatidae > Aythya > Aythya marila. The sequence continues at coordinate 1,970,416 of NW_028137218.1, read as the reverse complement.
CTCTTAACTTCTTCTCAAGTACAGTACTTCTGAGGTGCCAGACGTTGTATAAGATAGATTCCATGAGAACTTCAGAGACTGGTAATGTAAGTATTAGCATTTTGTCAGGGTATGCCTCCTAAAAATATTGCCTTCCTTTTTGCCTTTTCCCTAACATGGGGTCTTTACCTTTAGCTAAAAAGATATATAAAACTCCCCTAGAACATCTCTCTCTCATCCCCCTCTAAGGGACATCCCCTCTCTGACTTCTCTTCTCCAAGCTAAACAAGCCCCGCTCTCTCAGCCTATCCTTGTATAAGAGATACTGCAGTCTCCTCATCGTCTTTGTAGCCCTCCTCTGGACTCTTCAGTAGTTCCATGTCCCTGTACTGGGACAGTTCCATGTTCCATGTACTGGGAGGCCCAGAACTGGACACAATACTCCAGTTGAGGCCTCATCAGGGCTGAGTAGAGGGGGAGGATCACCTCTCTTGACCTGCTGGCAACACTCTTTGAAATGCACCCCAGGATACCGTTGGCCTTCTTGGCCAAGGGAACATTGCTGGTGCAAGGGAACATTGCTGACTCATGGCTAACATGCTGTCTACCAGGACTGCCTTGTCCTTCTCTGCAGAGCTGCTTTATAACAGGTCACCGCCCAACCTCTACTGGTGCATGGGGTTATTCCTCCTAGGAGAAGGACCTTGCACTTGCCTTTCTTGAACTTAATGAGGTTCCTCACTGCCTTGCTTTACAGTCTACCGAGGTCCCTCCAAATGGCGGCACAGACTTCTGGAGTATCAGCCCCTCCTCCCAGTTTTGTATCTTCAGCACATTTGCTAAGGTTGTACTCTGTTGCATTGTCTAGGATGAGTAAGTTGAACAAGACTGGACCCAGTACTGACCCCCGGGGGACAGCTGGGGATGTTCAGCCTGGAGATGAGAAGGCTCCGGGGTGACCTCATTGCAAATTTTCAGTACTTAAAGAGGGCTTATTAAAAAGATGGAGGGCTTTTTTTTTTATTATTTTATTTTCTCAATCACTTAATGACAGGAGAAGGGGGAATGGTTTTAAACTAAAAGAGGGGAGATTTAGGTTATGGGTGAGGCTCACATGGGTTTCTTTGTGGAACTATTGGAGAGCGTCCAGAGGACTACAGAGATGATGAAGGGCCTAAGGGGTAGACGTATGAGGAGCGGCTGAGGGCACTTGGCCTGTTCAGCCTGGAAAAGGGGAGGCTGAGGGGAGACCTCATCGTGGTCTACAGCTTCCTCATGAGGGAGAATGGAGGGGCAGGCGCCAAATTATTTTCTTTGTTTATTATTTTATTATTTTCAGTGGTTGCCCACTGGAACAGGCTCCCCACGGACATAGTCACGGCACCAAGCCTGCTGAAGTTTAAGAAGGGTTTGGACAGTGCTCTCAGTCATATGGTCTGAATTTTTGGGTAGACTTGCGTGGTGCCAGTAGTTGAGCTCGATGATCCTTATGGGTCCCTTCCAACTCGGGATATTCTATCATTCTGTGATACACCAGCCATGTGCCTGAAGGCGGCCTATCAGGCCCTTAGGCACAATACTCCAACACCCACCTGCACAGCCATGGGCCTCCTCTTGAGATCCTGAGGCACAGGTGACCTACCTCAGAAGAACATCCCCACCCATCTTCTTGAGCCCTATAACCTGCCCAGATCTATATCAGCCTCTTGGGGCCAACCTGATTTGATTACATGATCAGAGTGCAGGGATTTGGGAGTTAGGTCTTCAGGTTAGGGTCTAGGGATTAGATCTTGCTTTCCAGGTTTAGGGATTTGTCCGAGTCTTAGAGGGAGGCTTTGGTGTTCTGCTTTGGGTAGCCAGTTACTGTTTAAGGTATGGACTAGATTTTTGGTTACGGTTTTATTATCTGCTTTGTTCGGGGATGAGGGCTGCTATTAAAACTGTGAATTTAATAATAGAAATTAAAGGCCTGAGATAAGGGTGATCAATAGGTTAAGACTAATGGTAACAGGAGATGTGTTTGGAGTTTGAGTTCAAGGTAGGATTTGATGCTGGGGATTAGAGCAGTGGATTTGTTCAGGGTGAGGGATGGCATTTTGGGTAGAACTACATGTATGTCCTAAGGTTGCAAGTAAGAAATATTGCCAAACTTGAATATTTTCCAGCATCAGCACCCTTACCTGAAACCCTTTTCTCTCTTCCAAATCTTTCCTTTCTCTTAGCCACTTCAGTCTTCTCTCCACCAATCTGCCACTTTATTTTCCTGGCCTTCCCCTGGCCTCCCATACGTGTCATCTTGCCGGGGGCAGCTTTCTAATGGCCTTTATGACCCCGGAGGCTCTGCCTCTCTGCTGTTGGCCAGCCAGGGGCTGGGACAAAAGTGACCTCACAGCCAGCATCCACAGGGCTACAAGGAGTAGTTGCGCTCAGGAGGTCTCTTCCCAGCCTACGTCCTCCCCCCCCAGGAGCAGTGGGTGCAGGGGATGCCCTGCACAGTCCCTCATGTTTCCCCACGTAGCATTTAGCAACACCAGTGCATCCTGAAGGAAATGCCCATCTCTGTGTGGAAAAATGAATCAAGAAATGAATTTTAGGAAAATGGTGAGAACTCTACAGAGGAGTTGGTGTGAAAGTCATGATGTCTAATTTTGCTTTATTTAGCTGGTTTCTCAGGAGACCATACCTCTAAAGAGAGGGGACCTTGAGACTCTGTCTGTCCACATGATAGCAGCCTTAGGGAATAGTTTCTGGCACTTGTGTTCACTCAGGTTCATCTCACTGCACCAATACTATGGGCTGTCTCATATAGACAGGGCAAGCGTGGATTCCTGATGTAGTCATTTGGTGTCCTTCCACGTCCTTCCAAACCGCCTGTGTGAGCTGGGTCAAGAGCCCAGTGCTGGGAATGGTCTTTGTGAGGGGCTGCTCTGGGACCATTGCCCTGGGGCAGCATCTGCCAGGGTGTCCAGAGAACAAGGGCCCAGCCCAGCCCCTGCTCTGCTGCTCCTCCTTGTCTTTGCCAGGAGACCAGCACAGCCCAGACCCTCCCCAGCTCTCCACACCTCCCTGTCCTCTCCCCAGCCAAGCCCAGCAGAGCGGCCCAGGCTGGAATGCCCCCAAAGCAGCAAGTGGAAAAGTGGAGGGCAGTGGCAGTGTCCCTGCTGCTGACATCTGCAAATTACCTCACCTCCTCGCCTTCCCCTTGTAGAAGAGACACACAAAGCTCATTGAGTCCAACTCATTTCCAATGGCAGAGATATTTTGGGGTGATTCATTCAATCTAGTCTTTGAAATTTCACCAGAGGTTTAACAACTAATTCAGCAGACTGCTTTCTCTGTGCTTGCTGTGTTCCCTGCAGTTGCAGAGCTCTCCTTTGCCTGTTCCATCCCAGGTTTAGCATCTTACCTCTGGGTGGCTCCACCTTGGACATGCTCATGCTCTGTGGGCTCCATGCCCTGTTGACTCCCTGGCACACACTGCCCCTACCAATCCCCTGGGCTCTCCTGGTGACTTCCACTTCTCTCCAGAAAGACACCTGCCTGCCTTCACACCTATTGCATGCTGTGGATACAGGCAAGTGAAGTCACCATCTCTATGGGTGCCAGACACCAGCTGGCAATTCTGAAATCAGCCCTCCCTGCCTAATAGCTGATCCTTGATGATCAGCTGATCTCGTCGCCCTGAGCCCACAGAGAAACAAGCAAAGCAAGGAGCCTCCTTTGAGTCCGTTCCTTTGCAATATCCATGAGATGAGATGTGGGAGAAGAGCTGAGCCTTCAGGCACTGCCCTCAGTGCCAGATCCCCTTTCATATTGGAGATGCTGGTACGGAGCCAGCTGTGTTAGAGACCCTGGCCTGTGGACAAAGGACTTCCCCACAGCAGCACAATGAGCAAGCAACAAGAGCAATCAGAACTCACAGCAACAGAAGGGCTCTGAAGGAGAGAGTGGGACATTAAAGAGAGCACCTCAAGACAGACCAAACCGTCAGGATCCCTGGCAATGCTGCTGTGCCAGGACTCTTCTCCCCTCCACCTCTGAACACAGCCAAGTGCCTCTGCAGTTCCCCCACAGGTGTCTGAGGAAGGATCTCAGGCAAGAAAGTCACTGCAGGGTCCTTTCTTTTATTTAAACATACAGAGAGCCTGGCTCATTGCTCCCACCAAGTCTTGGAGTCACCCAAGGCAGGTAGATACTGAAATGACGGGGAGGAAAAATGTTATGTCTTTGTGCCTTTGCAGACACAATCATAAGCAAGGCAAACAACAACAACAAACAGCAAAGCGCACTCACAGAAAACAAACATTTGGGAATATAATGAGTTACATTAAGAGTGATATGCAGAAGAAAACAGGCCATTTATTGCTTCTGAAAAACTCCAGTCATCACTTTCCACACTGCATCCTTCAGCTCCTGGTTCCTCATGCTGTAGATGAGGGGGTTCACTGCTGGAGGCACCACCAAGTACAGAACTGCCAGCACAAGATTCAGGGAGGAGGAGGACATAGAGGGAGGCTTCAGGTAGGCAAATGTGCCACTGCTGATGAACAGGGAGACCACAGCCAGGTGAGGGAGGCATGTGGAAAAGGCTTTGTGCTGGCCCTGCTGCGAGGGGATCCTCAGCACAGCCCTGAAGATCTGCACATAGGACAGCACAAGGAGAACAAAACAGCCAGATGCTAAAACAGCACTAACCACAATAGGCCCAAATTCTCTGAGGTAGGCATCTGAGCAGGAAAGCCTGAGGATCTGGGGTATTTCACAGAAGAACTGGTCCAGGGCATTGCCTTGGCAGAGGGGGAAGGAAAAGGTATTGGCAGTGTGCAGCACAGCATAGACAAAAGTAATGCCCCAGGCAGCTGCTGCAATGTTGGCACAAGTTCTGCTGGCCATTACTGTCCCATAGTGCAGAGGTTTGCAGATGGCGATGTAGCGGTCATAGGCCATGATGGTGAGAAGATAAAACTCTGCTGAAAGAAAAAAGAAAAAGAAAAAAACCTGAGCAGCACAACCTGTGTAGGAAATGGCTGTGATATCCCACAGGGAATTGGCCATGGCTTTGGGAACAGTGGTGGTAATAGTGCCCAGGTCGATGAGGGCGAGGTTGAGGAGGAAGAAGTACATGGGGGTGTGGAGGCGGTGGTCGCAGGCTACGGTGGTGAGGATGAGGCTGTTGCCCAAGAGGGCAGCAAGGTAGATGTCCAGAAAGAGCGCAAAGTGCAGGAGCTGCAGCTCGCGTGTGTCTGCAAATGGCAGGAGGAGGAACTCTGTGGGGAAGCTGCTGTTGGACATTTGCTGCCTCAGAGCATGGATGGCTGTCAGTGGTGGAAAAGACACAGAACAAGTTAGAGAAATTTCTCTGAGCAATACCTATAGCTATAGATTATATTTCATCAAAACCTGCTCAGCAAGACAGACTACTCCTTCCCTTTGAGGAAGATGTGCTCTTGCCTCTAGCACTCAGTTTTACTTCCTAAGTGTGTAGAGAGACCAGACAGATCCTGTGTGGGCTCAGCCAGAGTCAGTACTGCCCTACAGCGTCTGCTGAAAACCAGTGGGGATGGATTTCAGGTGCCCACTGGACAAAGGTGTCTCAGTATTTTAGGTGCTGAGAAGGACATCCAAAAATCTGTCACAAAACAATGAAGTATATAGGTTATAGAGTGTGGAGGAAAACTGTGAGATTCCTCACAGACCTACAGATCTCTTTCAGTGGAATAATCTAACAGCCTCAGTGACTGACACAAGCAGACAACTCCATTAGTGTTTTCCTGACTGCTCTTTAGGGCAGGAAAACGAAAGCAGAAACTCTAGAGAGTGCCTTCCATGCAGATAGTGCACGAGTTGGTCCATCTTGTCAAGAATCACTGCCAGAGATGCCCTGGGGGTGCTGTAGAGCTGAGAGCTGCCTACCCCAGGAAGCAGCGTTTGGGCAACAGCAGGACCCTGCCCTGCCTGCCAGGGGAAGGGGTGCTTCTTCCACCCAAAGCTTCTCCCCGCAGCACCCTAGGCAGCTCCCCCGGTAGGCTGAGTGCTGAGCCTGGCAGGTAGCAGAGGCCCTGCCCCAGCACACAGCCCCTGGGACACAGCAGGGACCCTACTCTGCACCACAGCCCTGGACACCCCTGCCTGCAACCTGGCTGCAGTCAGCCCTGTGAGAAAGAAACATCATGTCCTGTCCTTCAGTTATTTATGGCAGATAATCACTGTTCCGGAGCTTGTTGTTCTCCTCTTATCCAAACACTGAGAGTCCTCCTGAAAGCTCCCATAGGTTGAGAGATTTGCCAGCAAATCTGGAGATGGCACCAGGAACAACAGCTGTGCTGCCCTGCAGCCAGAGACTTACCCTGTTCATGGCTGTGAAGATTTCTCCCACAATCAGCTCTCAGCATCCCCCCTCCACACTGCCTTTAACATCTCCCTCCCTTCTCTCACTGCCCTTGTCCCCTGCAGGAGTGCCCCCAGCCCTGCTGCTGTGCTGTGCAGAGGAGCTGCTCCTGGGCAGAGCTGTCTCTCTGCAGTGCTACCCGCTTGCCAGGAGCTCCCCTTGGTCCCAGGAGCCCGGCCCAGCTCAGCAGCACAGGGAGCTCTTGACAAGTCCCTGGGCCTCCAGGGGAATCAACTTTGAAACAGACGAGTAATCACTCATATTCCCTCCCGCTGCTTCTGAAGGAAACTTTTCCAGCACTGTTATTCCTCATACACAAAAACTATGAGGTCCAAGAATCACTTTTCCATGTCCTGGTTTTAGGCAGAACATTCACACAAGGATAGGGAGGGACCTGCCTTCCCCCTGCTGAGAGAAGTGTTTCAGCTGAGTAAAACAAGGCATCTACTTCTTTATTTGCTGTCCAGAGGCTACAAGGGGGCTCAGCTTCCTCTCCCGTGCATCACACAACCCACATGAGTTGGGATTACTCTTGACCTGGTTCAGGTGGGCACAAACCAGGCAGCTGCATGTCAGCTGCCTGTCTCAGCTCCCAGCATATTGAATAGAGACAGAGAGCAGAAGGGAGCTGTTCAGATGCAGACACCAGGTGACATTGGAGGTGCCAGGGTGACATTTGAGTGATGTTTCAAGTGCCAAATTCTTCTGGGCCGTAAGCAGAGATTTTATTGATGCATGTCCATTATAATACAGCTCTAGCCATTGTTCAATAGCAAAGAAACAAAAGGCAAGCTATGACTTGGCTGCCATCACTGAAACTTGGTGGGAGCACTCCCATGACTAGAGTACTGCAATGTCTGGCTATAAGCTCTTCAGAAGGGACAGGCAGCACAGAAGGTCTGGTGGCATAGCTCTATATTAGAAAGTGTTTTGATGTTGTGAAACTCGAGGCTGAGAATGATAATGTTGAGTCCCTGTGGGATAGGGTCAGCGGGAAGGCCAACAAGGCAGGCATCCTGGTGGGGATATCTTATAGACTGCCAAACCATGATGAGGAGACAGACGAGGAATTCTACAGGCAACTGGCAAAAGTTGCAAAATCATCAGCACTTGTTCTCATGGGGGACTTCAACTTCACAGATATATCCTGGAAATGCAATACAGCTCAGAGGAAGAAGTCCAGGAGGTTTCTGGAGAGAGTGGAAGATAGCTTCCTGACGCAGCTGGTTAGTGAGCCTACCAGGGGAGGTGCCCTGCTAGACCTTCTCTTCACAAACAGAGAATGACTGGTGGGAGATGTTGCAGCTGGGAGCTGGCTTGGGCAGAGTGACCGCGAAATGTTAGAGTTCTCCATTCTTAGTGAAGTCAGGAGAGGGATCAGTAAAAACACGGTCTTGGACTCCCAGAGGGCAGACCTTGAGCTCTTCAGGACACTGGTTGGCAGAGTCTCTTGGGAGGCAGTTCTGAAGGGCAGAGGAGTCCAGAAAAGCTGGGCACTCTTGAAGAAGGAAATCTTAAAGGCTCAGGAGCAGTCTGTCCTTATGTGCCCAAAGACGAGCCAATGTGGAAGAAGAGTGGCTTGGCTGAACAGAGAGTTGCTGCTAGAGTTTGGGAAGAAAAAGAGAGTTTAGGACATTTGAAAAGAGGGCAGGCCTCTCAGGAGGGCTATCAGGATGTCATGAGGCTGTGCAGGGACAAAATGAGAAAGGCCAAAGCTCATCTGGAGCTCACTCTGGCTACTGCTGTTAAAGATAACAGAAAATGTTTTTATAAATACATAAACAGAAAAAAGAAGACTAAGGAGAATCTCCATCCTTTACTGGATGTGGGAGGAAACTTAGTGACAAGAGATGAGGAAAAGACTGAGGTGCTTAATGCCTTCTTTGCCTCAGTCTTTAGGGGCAAGACCAGTTGTTCTCTGGGTACTCATCCCCCAGATCTGGTGGAAGGGGGATGATCTGGTGGAACTAGCTGCTGTGCGTCAGAGAGGCTGGGAGTCCAGCAGCAGTGCCATGGGCTGGAAGGATCACAACCAGCTCACTTCCACCTGGGCAGATTCTGGCCCAAGAAGGGAGTGTTTTATAAGCATGGTATTACAAGGGCAGTGGTGCCTCAGAAACTTCAGTAAGTTCACAGTGTCCAGTAGGAAGCAAATGGCTGTTAAACAGCCCGTGAGTTGACTTCTTTCTGAAGCAGCTGACAGGTCATCCCTTGACTCCTGGCTGGGATCTGTGCCTTTAGGCTGACATCTGCTGATCTCCATGACAAGCCAGCAGATGCACCTGCTCTGCACATAGTTTGTGAGATCCTCTCTTCCTAAGTCCCTGGCAGGCCCCATAGAGGAAGAGGTCTTGAAGAGGTTTTGTCGTGTCAGAAGTTTCAGCTTTTGCCTAATTCATCCTTCAGGACTGCTTTCAGGTTTTGATACAGAGGGGGCCACTGCCTCTCAGATGTCTGGGGGAACACAAAGCCTTCATGAGGGCAGGGAAAAAGTTACCCTGGGTCCATAGGAGCCATTCTAGAACCAAAACATGTAGGCAGGAAGCGCACTTTTGTGGTGTTGCAGAGCTGCTGGGCACATTGCACAGGGTGCTCTGACAGCCTTTGTGTCCTTCACCATGCTGCCTTAGGAGATGCTTCTTTCTCAGGAACAGGGTAGCCAACAGAGGTGAGGCAGATACTCACAGGACCCGCGGGAACGGGGTTAAGCTGAGGCAGGGGAAATTTAGGCTTGACGTCAGGAGGGGGTTCTTCACAGAGAGGGTGGTTGCACACTGGAACAGGCTCCCCAGGGAAGTGGTCACTGCACTGAGCCTGTCTGAATTTAAGAAGAGATTGGACTGTGCACTTAGTCACATGGTCTGAACTTTTGGGTAGACCTGTGCGGTGTCAAGAGTTGGACTTCATGATCCTTAAGGGTCCCTTCCAACTCAGGATATTCTATGATTCTATGATTCTATGATTCTATAGGTCACTGGTGAAGGAACTGTGTTTTTGTGCCATCACCAACGCGGATTACAAAAACACTTCCACATGTAATGGTAATACATCCCACCCCATATATACCTTCATGTGGGGAAACAGAGAGGGAGATGACAGCCAAGGGACACATTTCGGTTGGGAAGGTGCAGCCCAGCAGAGACAAGAAGTCAAGGCAGTGGGGTGGGGGAGGCCAGGAGAGGCAGCCCAAGGAGTGGTGCTGCTTGTGAGGACACATTTGTGCCAGCAGCCTGAGTGGGCAGCAGCTGTCTGGAGGCGAGGGGAGGCCAGGAAGCGCATGTTAAGAGGTCTCCTGCCAGTAGAGACAAGGTCAGGGCCGAGGCCAAGAGGCGAGGCAGGCCCAGGGCAGGGGGCTGCAAGGGCCATGCTGAGCTCCCTGCCGGGCTGGGGTCAGCCACGGCTCAGGAAATGGAGGACCCTGAGTGGTGCTGCTGTGCAGAGCCAGGGGGCTGTGGTTCCTGAGGACCCCCGGAGGATTCTGCCCTGCCTGTTTTTCTCTGGGTGGTCAGCAGACCCAACTCCATGGGGATCTCTGCTGCTGAGCCCCTTTCCATCTGCCCTAGTGTCTCAGCAGCACAGGGCAGTACTTGCAGCATTATGGGTTGTCTCTAAGGTCACAAATGGCAGGCAAGTGCTGCACCAGACCTTGCCCTTGAGTCTCCAAAGAGGGTGTCCTCAATTAATCTGCATCTTATGGGCCTTTGCCTGCTGGCAGTTCACTTCTTCTCATGGCATTGCAGAGCCCCCATAGCCCATGGACTCCTCAGATTCAACTCTACCAGACCCTTCTTTTGATGGCCACTCAGATGCAGTTCTAGTCACTACACATGGAACACACTGTCCCTGAGTTCCCCTGACATCTCCTGGCAGCTCCAGATTCCTCTCCAGGCAGACATCAGCCATCGGCCCTACTGCAGGGGGCACAGTGCTATGTAGATGAGTCCAAAAACGGTTGTTGTCTAATTGGGCAAATGCCACCATAAATGGTGCAGGACTTGGTTGCTGTCAGACCACCCTGGGACTTTAAGCCGGTGTCCTTCATTCGATGAACTTGCCCAGAAAACAAGGAGCAGGGAGCAACCCCTAGGCTCTGCCTCTAACAGCAGCACTGGAAGAGGTGTCCAGGCTTCTGGGTTTGCCTTCTGAAGCCCCTTTTTTTACTGTCATGCTAGCAGGGAGGCCAGCTCTGTCACTGGCACGTTCCCTTCTGCTGCCTACAGTCACAGGACTGCCACAGGCAAAGGACTGTCACCAAGGTACACAAGGTCCATCTGTGGGATAATAGAAAGTGGCAAGGAAAAGGTGGAGACTGTGGAAGTGAAATGACAGCAGCAGTGAAAAGGCCTTGTTCTGCTGCAGTCATGGCTCCAGGGAAGCAGCAGCCCTGACCCAAAAGCAGCAGAGAGGCAGAGCCCAGCAGGCAGTGAGGGGCAGCCCAAGGGCCACCAGGGCTCACTCCTTGTCCTGGTTTCAGTTAGGATAGAGTTCATTTTCCTCCTAGTAGCTGGTAGGGTGCTATGTTTTGGCTTAGGATGAGAAGAGTGCTGATACCATGCTGATGTTTGAATTGTTGCAGAGCAGTGCTTACACCAAGCCAAGGACTTTTCAGCTTCTCACTCTGTCCTGCCAGTGGGCAGGCTGGGGGTGCAGCAGGAGCTGGGAGGGGACAGACCCAGGACAGCTGACCCAAACTAGCCAAAGGGGTATTCCATCCCATCTGACGTCATGCTAAACAATATATAGGGGTGGCTAGCGGGGGTGGGGGGTGGGCTGCTCGGGGTTAGGCTGGGCATCAATCAGCAGGTGGTGAGCAATTGCATTATGCATCACTTGTTTCGTACACATTACTAGTAGTAGCACTATTATTATTACTATTATAATTATTATTTTCCTGTCTTAATAAGCTGTCTTTATCTCAACCCACAGGCTCCACTTTCCCATTTCTCCCTTCACAGAGAGGGAAGGGGAAGGGTGAGCGAAATGCTGTGTGGTGTTTAGCTGCCGACAGGGTTAAACCACAACACTCCTTCATGTGGCAGCTGGGCTCTGGGCCCTGAGCCCCTCCTGCATGCTGGGGCTATTCCCCCAGCTCCAGAGCAGGTGGAAACAAACAGGAGCTGAGACCAATGAAGTTCTCGTGGCTTCTTTTTTATCTGTATCTATAGAAGAGACCCGATCATAGCTCCAGATGATGATTGTCTCAAAGTAAAGAACAAAATAACAGGTAGGAGGCTAAGAATAAGCTTCTCTAGATCAAAGCAAGAAATGGAAGAAAAACACAATAAGAGAAAATAAAGGAGTAATAGAGAAAACAAAAGATTTTCCTCAGTTTCTGAAATAAATTAGGAACTTTAAAGCACATTATTGATTTGAAGAAGCATGTATTCCAAGAATTTCCAGACTGCATCCTTGAGCACCTTATTCCTCATGCTGTAGATGAGGGGGTTCACTGCTGGAGGCACCACCGAGTACAGAAATGACACCACGAGATTTAGAGTTGGGGAGGAGAGTGAGAGGGGTTTCAGGTAGGCAAACATGACAGTGCTGAGAAACAGGGAAACCACGGCCAGGTGAGGGAGGCACGTGGAAAAGGCTTTGTGCTGGCCCTGCTCAGAGGGCATCCTCAGCACGGCCCTGAAGATCTGCACATAGGACAGCACAATGAAGACAAAGCAAACTAATGCTAAGGAAATACTAAACAGAAGTGTCCAGACTTCTCTGAGGTAGGCATCTGAGCAGGAGAGCTTGAGGATCTGTGGGATTTCACAGAAGAACTGGTCCAGGGCATTGCCTTGGCAGAGGGGCAGTGAAAATGTATTGGCCGTGTGCAGGACAGCATTGAGAAAGCCACTGCCCCAGGAAGCTGCTGCCATCTGGGCACAAGCTCTGCTGCCCAGCAGGCTCCCGTAGTGCAGGGGCTTGCAGATGGCAATGTAGCGGTCATAGGCCATGACAGTAAGAATGGAATACTCTGCTGTGAGAAAGAAGGCAAACAGTAAGACCTGTGCAGCACATCCTTGAGAGGAAATGGTCCTGGTGTCCCAGAGGGAGTCGGCCATGGCTTTGGGGACACTAGTAGAGATGGAGCCCAGGTCGAGGAAGGCGAGGTTGAGGAGGAAGAAGTACATGGGGGTGTGGAGGCGGTGGTCGCAGGCTACAGCGGTGAGGATGAGGCCGTTGCCCAAGAGGGCAGCCAGGTAAATTCCCAGGAATAGCCCGAAGTGCAGGAGCTGCAGCTCGTGTGTGTCTGCGAATGGCAGGAGGAGGAACTCGCTCACAGAGCTGCTGTTGGACATTCTCTGACTTTGTCAAGGCTGTCTGTTGAAGAGGAGAAAGCAAAACAAAGTTAGAACATAATTCTCTGAGGAAAACCTAATGCAAGTCTTATAACACCCCCAAACAGAGCCTCTCTCTTAGCACGAGAACTGTTCTGCAGCTCTCTTGCTCGAGCTGCAGCTGGTGTTGGCTGAGGGAGGCACTGGGAGCAGGGGCTGCTTTGGGCTCTAGAGGAGTCCTTCCTACTGTACAGCACGAGGGAAAAAGGAACATAGTGAAACAGGTTCAGTCCACCTCTCAGATCATTGAGCTTTGCAGTACTCTTGCAAACATCTCCAACCACAGTGCAGAGCAAAGTAGGATTTTCTTTGCTTTATTTTCTAGTAGTTACCCCTGTAATGATTAGGACGACAATCATGCTCAGGTGTTTCCCTGAGAAGAAACTGGAGGCAGCTGAGAGCAGAGAAGTCCCAGTCCAAATGCAGCTTGGCAGAATCCTTACCTTGTCTCTGGGTGCCAGACCACAAACTCAGCCCTTCCTTCCTAGCTAGGGGTGCAGAGGCCTCACTCCAGGTGCCCACATACAGCCATCCAGCAACACAGACATGACCTTAGCATGGAGGTGTCTTCTCCTTGGGGCGCTTTGGTACAGGGTCAGAAGGAGCTTGGGAGTTTCTCCTCATCTGGGCTCTGCCTGCTGTGCTGGCCCTGCATGTCCCACAGCCCATGGGCTGCAGGGGGGAGAGGAGGCCAGGGAGGGGCTGCTCCAGGGGAAGGCGTCTGCACTGCAGGGCATGGCCGCGTGGTGCCCGAATCCCCCCTGCCATGGCATTTCTAGCAACAGCTCCTTCTGGCCAAATCCCCCTCTCTCTGCTGCCTGCAGCTGTCCCTGCCGGGAGCTGCTGTTCTGCGCCCACCTCTTCTTTCCCCCTGCCTGTGCTCACAGACCCCATCCCACATGGATGTGCTCAGCGCTGCCCTGCAGCACCCTGCCACCAACAGGGCCCTGCCAAGGGGCACCTCCATGGCTGCAGGAGCTACGGGGCAGCTGACAGAGAGCCCGGCATGGCCAGCCAGGGCAGGGTGTTCTGGGATGACTGGGGGCACCTGCCTTAGGGCACTCCAAGGGGCTTCTGCCAGACTTCCTCACCTCACAGTGCAAACCAGCAGGAATCTCAAAGCCTACAACATTGTCCACTGCCCTCCCTGAAACAAGACCCAGGAGGAGACCCTTCTAGGACCTGCAGCTGCATGGCCCTGCAGCCAGAGACTTACCTTGTCAAGGGTTGTGCAGATTTCTCCTGCAGTCAGCTCTCAGCATCCTCCCGCTCTTAACTGCCTCCAAGCCCTCTCTCCTTCTGTCGTCTCCCCATGCCACCTGCAGTCAGAGGCCCCAGCCCTGCTACACTGTGCAGAGGAGCTGCTTCTGGGCTCAGCTGTTTCTCTGCATCAGGGCCCTCTTGCCAGGAGCTCTCTCTGTCCCAGGTGCCTGGCCCAGCTCAGCAGCAGAGGCCCAGCCCAAGGCATTGGAATCACCCCTCTGGTGTCTTTGGTGATGAGTCCACGAACCTCAGGTACTGACAGCAAATTGAAGAACTCTTTCAAGAAGTCCAAGTCAGATGTAAGTTTCCTAGAGTTTCCCTCCAAGGGCCAGAACTTACATAGCCTCCCTTGGAGCTCATTAGAGCCAAACAGTGGAGGCAGTGAGGCCAAGGAGGCAAAGGCAATGTGAAATTGACACTGATCTTTGGAAAAACTGGATATGTTTCACCAAGCACAAAGGCTGAGCCTTGATCCCTGGCCTCTGAGAAGGGAGATCCTTTCCCTTTACATTATATATTGCTCAGGGATCTTCCTGAAGATGGGGATGTGCATTGTCAATAGCAGGACAATGGTGCGACACCTCCAATGTATTGATGGCATCACTGAGTGGGCTAACATAGCAGAAGTATTTGAGAAGGGGAAGAAAATAATTCAAATCCTTCTGAAAGACGATTTTGTTGTAAAAAAGTAAGGTCATAGAATCATAGAATTATAGAATATCCCGAGTTGGTAGGGATCCATAAGGATTATCAAATCCAACTCCTGGCACTGCATGGGTCTGCCCAAAAGTTTAGACCATGTGACTAAGTGCACAGTTCAATCACTTTTTAAATTCATACAGGCTTGGTGCAGTGACTATGTCCCTGAAGAGCCTGTTCCAGTGTGCAACCACCCTCTTGGTGAAGAACCTCTTCTTGATGTCCAGCCTAAACTTCCCCTGCCTCAGCTTAACACCATTCCCGTGGGTCCTATCACTGGTGTTTACAGAGAATAAGTCACCTGCCTCTCCACTCCCCCTCATGAGGAAGTTGTAGACCCCAATGAGGTCCCCTCTCAGCCTCCTCTTCTCCAGGCTGAACAGGCCCAATGACCTCTGCCACTCCTCATACGTCTTCCCCTCTAGGCCCTTCACCATCTTCTTCACCCTCCTCTGGACACTCTCTAACAGTTTAATGTCCTTCCTGTACTGTGGTGCCCAGAACTGCACACAGTACTTGAGGTGAGGCCAGACCAGCGCAGAGTAGAGAGGGACAATCACCTCCCTTGACTGACTAGCGATGCTGGGCTTGATGCACCCCAGGATACGGTTGGCCCTCCTGGCTGCCAGGGCACACTGCTGGCTCATATTCAACTTGCTGTCTACCACGACCTCCAGATCCCTCTCTTTTAGGCTGCTCTCCAGCGTCTCATCGCCCAGTCTGTACGTATAGCCAGGGTTGTCCCGTCCCAGGTGCAGGACCCGACACTTGCCTTTGTTAAACTTCATGTGGTTGGTGATCGCCCAGCTCTCCAATCTGTCCAGGTCTCTCTGCAAGGCCTTTCCACCCTCAGCTGACTCCACAACTCCTCCAAATTTGGTGTCATCGGCAAATTTCCTCAAAACACCTTCTAGTCCTACATCCAACTCATTTATAAAGACATTGAAGAGGACTGGCCCTAAAATGGAGCCTTGAGGGACCCCACTAGTGACCATCTGCCAGCCAGATGTGGCCCCATTTACCACAACCCTTTGAGCCCTGCCCGTCAGCCAATTGCTCACCCATCGTATGATTTTTGTTAAGTTCTATGCTGGACATTTTGTCCAGTAGGATCCTATGGGAAACTGTGTCAAAAGCCTTGCTGAAGTCCAAAAAAATCCCATCATCTGGTTTCCCTTGGTCAACTAGATGGGTGACCTTATCATAAAAGGAAATCAGATTTGTTAGGCAGGACCTACCCCTCATGAACCCATGTTGGCTGGGACCAATGACTGCATTGTCCCCCTGGTGCACCTCAATAACTTCAAGAATCATCTTCTCCATAATTTTACCAGGCACTGATGTGAGATTGACTGGCCAGTAATTGCTAGGGTCTTCTTACTTACCCTTCTTGAAAATTGGCACATTTGCCAGCTTCCACTCTACTGGGACCTCTCCAGATTTCCAACATCGTTGAAAAATAATTGAGAGAGGTCCCACAATGACATCAGCCAGCTCTTTAAGCACCCTGGGATGGATGCCATCCAGACCCATGGACTTGTATGGATCGAGGTGGAGCAGCAAATCCTGCACACATTCAGGGTCGGTTGGGAGTTTGTCATTCCCACCTCCATGGTCCTCCAGTTCAGGGCACCTGGGGTTTGGAAGCCCATCATCAGCATTGAAGACAGAGGTGAAGAAGGCATTAAACATCTCTGCTTTGCCTTTGTCCTTGTCTGTGAGGAGACCTTCCACATCAAGTAGTGGACCTATGTATTCTTTGGTTCTCCTTTTTCTGTTAACATATCTAAAAAAAAAAAAAAAACATTTTTATTGTGTCTCACAGACATGGCCAGCTTCAACTCTGGTTGGGCTTTGGCCCCACGAATTTTCTCCCTACAAACACGAACAGCATCCCTGTATTCCTTCCTTGTCACCTGACCCTCCTTCCAGCAGTCATACACTTTCTTTTTCCATCTAAGCTCCAGTAGAAGATCCCTGTTCAACCAGGTCGGCCTTCTGCCCCACCTGCCTGACTTCTGATATTTTGGAATTGCCTGATCTTGTGCTTTTAGGAGGCAGTGCTTAAAGATTGACCAGCACTGATGGACGCCAATGCCTTCAAAAGCAGCTTCCCAGGGGACCTTGCTGACTAGTCCTCTGAGCAGCCTGAAGTCTGCTTTCCCCATATCCAGGGCTGAAGTTTTGGTGGCACTTTTCCTCCTGTCACCATAAATTCTAAACTCAACCACTTCATGGTCACTATGACCGAGATGGTTGTTAATTGCCACATCTCCCACAAGACCCTCTCTGTTTTCCAGCAATAGATCAAGGAGGGCACCTTTCCTAGTTGGCTCCCTTAGCACCTGCACCAAGAAGTTATCATCTAGGTGCTTTATGAACCTCCTGGACTTGCTCGTGTCAGCCATGTGGTGATCCCAGTTGACATCTGGCAAGTTGAAATCTCCCATAAGGACAAGGGCAATTGATTTTGGGGCATCTCTTAGTTCTGCAAAGAATAATTCTTCAGTGTTGCCATCCTGGCCGGGTGGTCTGTAATAGATTCCCACAATTACATCCTCTTTATTTGTTCATCCCTTAATCCTTACCCAGAGGCTCTCAACTTTGCCATCCCCAACTTGAAGATCCATGCAGTCCAGCCCATGCTTCACATACATCGCCACCCCGCCACCTCGCCTACCCTGCCTGTCCCTCCTGAAGAGCCTGTAAACATCTATTGCAGCACACCAGCCACAGGACTCATCCCACCAGGTTTTGCTTATGCTGATGATGTCGTAGCTGTGGGACTGGGCTTCTAGCCCAGTCTTCTAGCTCATCCATTTCTAACCCAGACTTCTAGCTCGTCCATTTTATTCCTTATACTGTGTGCGTTCATGTAGAAGCACTTCAAATGCACCTCCCTACACACATCACCTTGGGGAGCCAACCGAAGGACCTCACCGGCACACAGTCCCTCTGATTCTAGTGCACCATCCCGTAGTTCATCACTGACATACCTGCTTTTATCCCCTTCCCCCGTTTAAAGCCCTATCTATCAGCCCTGCCAAAGGTCAAGAGACCTAGTCAAGAGACAAGGTCAAGAGACCTGCAGAGGTGATCCTGATGCAGACTGGTCGGGATCAAGAGACAGCCGCTTGGGGATGGGCTGGGCGTCAGTCAGGGTGTGCTGAGTAATTGCCTAGAGCATCTCTTGCTTTGTACATTCAATAATAGTAATAAAAATATTTATTATTATTAATCATAAATGATAATATTATCATTATTTTTCCTCTTCCTTTTCTCTCCTATTAAACTGTCTTTATCTCAACACACAAGTTTTTCACAGAATCAGAGAATCACAGAATCATTTAGGTTGGAAGAGACCTCCAAGTTCACCTAGTCCAA
The DNA here is from genome assembly GCF_965140915.1 of Aythya marila. Classification (NCBI taxonomy): domain Eukaryota; kingdom Metazoa; phylum Chordata; class Aves; order Anseriformes; family Anatidae; genus Aythya; species Aythya marila. Next base: position 1,952,368 of record NW_028137218.1, on the reverse strand, counting down.
CCTCTGACCTAACACTAACAGTCCCCACTAAACCATATCCCTAAGCTCTACATCCAAACGTCTTTTAAAGACCTCCAGGAATGGTGACTCAACCACTTCCCTGGGCAGCCTCTTCCAATGCCTAACAACCCTTTTGGTAAAGAGGTTCTTCCTAATATCCAACCTAAATCTCCCCTGGTGCAACTTTCACTCATTCCCCCTTGTGCTATCACCAGGCATGTTGGAGAACAGACCAATTCCCACCTCGCTACAGCCTCCTTTAAGGTGCCTTTAGAGAGAGATAAGGTTGCCCCTGAGCCACCTCTTCTCCAGGCTAAACATTACACCTGTTGTACTACAAGCTCCCATGGGTCAGATCCTCATTTTGAGAATTACCCCGCTCACTGTGTAACCTTGAGGAGGAAGGATTTACAAACACCAGCCTCAAAGACCTCAAAACACAGGATTGTCATGCACTCTGACTGTACAGTCCAGCCCTTTCTTCCCTGAGTCAGAAGGGACCTCTGGAGGTGTTCACTACCATCATCTTCCCTGAGCAGTGATAGCTCTACTGGTAGATCAGGTTAGTTAGTGTTTTCTGCAGATCGGTATTGAAAATCTCTGGGCCTATGACCCAGTGCTGATCCACTGTCTTGATGTCTGTTCCCCTAGTACAAACAATGAGGCCAGCGGAAGGGTGGAGCTGGTCGAATTTCAAAGATCAGTTCCCCTTGGGCAGTGGTGAATGGCTGTCCCTGTGCTCCCCACATGTGATCCTCAAGCTGGTAGTGCTGCTGTGCAGAGGAAATGGGCTGTGGTGCTGTGGGGTGAATCTGCATGGCCGCGCTGGTCAGGTTGGGAAGCAGACCCAGACAGGTCCAGATCACTGGGCTGGACCAGACAGAGGTACTCTGCGAAGGGGGAAATGAATCATTGACCAGCTTCCCTTCACTCTGCCTGCTTCAGGTCCACTCTCTTCTCTGAGACTGCAGAGTTGCAGGTTCATTATGAATAACTGGCTTTAGTTCTTTCCCTGTGGCTGAGCTCACGGTGGGAGATCTCTCACTTTCAGAGGGGCTGCAGTCAGTGCCCATGCCATGCTCTGCTGTTCCTGGAGGTACCCTGGGCTCTGCAGGCAGCTGCAGATTCCCCTCGTGAAGGACATCATCTACAGGTCAGATGTGGGAACAGCCCTGGCTATGTAATGCAGTGACCATTTGCTGCCTCTCCTGTGAGCAGACACCTATGGGTGAGTCTTAAATCTAGCCCTAGGTCTCTGACAGGTCACAGTGTAACAATGAGCCATTCCCTCCTGAACCTAACAAGGAACAGACCCTAGTAGAGAGCTATTTTTTGGCACAGGCTTGAGTAGGAAATTCCAGCCTTCAGGCAGTCCACATGGGTTATCCTGTTTATTACAAAGTTTTTATGAGATAATTCACTGACTCACAGTTACAAGTACATGCAGAAAGCATCCATATGACACAGAGCGGTTTCATGCATTCATTGCAGTGGGAGGAATCCAAATATTTATGTGGGAATACAAGAAGCAAAATCAGTCAATATGACAATAAGGAAAAAGCAATTTAATAAATAATGATAAAAACAAAGAAGAAAAAAGAACATTTTGGAATGGGATGAACGATTTTCATTTCTGTAGAGTGAAGGAAACTTTATGAGTACTAAAAAACATCCCCCAAATCAGTTTCCTAACAGCATCCATGAGCTCTTTGTTCCTCATGCTGTAGATGAGGGGGTTCACTGCTGGAGGCACCACCGAGTACAGAACCGCCAGCAAAAGATTCAGGGATGAGGAGGACTTGAAAGGGGGCTTCAGATAGGCAAACACAATATTGCTGATGAAGAGGGAGACCACGGCCAGGTGAGGGAGGCACGTGGAAAAGGCTTTGTGCCGGCCCTGCTCTGAAGGGATCCTCAGCACAACTCTGAAGATCTGTACGTAAGAAAGCACAAGGAAGACAAAACACCCAAAGGCTAAGCAGACACTAACCACAACAAGCCCAGCTTCCCTGAGGTAGACATCAGAGCAAGAGAGCTTGAGGATCTGGGGAATTTCACAGAAGAACTGGTCCAGGGCATTGCCTTGGCAGAGGGGAAGGGAAAAGGTATTGGCAGTGTGCAGCACAGCATAGAGAAAAGTACTGCCCCAGGCAGCTGCTGCCATGTTGACACAAGTTCTGCTGTCCATTATTGTTCCGTAGTGCAGAGGTTTGCAGATGGCAATGTAGCGGTCATAGGCCATGACGGTGAGAAGATAAAACTCTGCTGTGACAAAGACAACAAACATAAATACCTGGGTAGCACAACCTGCATAAGAAATGGTCGTTCTGTCCCAGAGGGAGTTGACCATTGCTTTGGGAACAGTGGTGGAGATGGAGCCCATGTCGATAAGGGCGAGGTTGAGGAGGAAGAAGTACATGGGGGTGTGGAGGCGGTGGTCGCAGGCTATGGCTGTGAGAATGAGGCCGTTGCCCAGGAGGGCAGCCAGGTAGATGCCCAGGAAGAGTCCAAAGTGCAGGAGCTGCAACTCGTGAGTGTCTGCAAATGCCAAGAGGAGGAACTCTGTGGGGAAGCTGCTGTTGGACATTTGCTGCCTCAGGGCATCTTTGCCTGTCCATGGAGGAAAATGCAGAGTCAAGTTAGGCAGGCATCTCAGAGCAAACCCCAACTCCTTCACTAACATAAGTCACCATTCCCTGAGCTGTAAGAGTATCACAGTGCAGGACACAGGCTCCTCTCCTCTTCTGGAGGTCCAGCTGAGGAGATGGTGGTTCATGCCCTAAAACCCCAGGCACTGTGACTGGCTGGCAGAGGAGAGCAGGAGCTTGCTGCACAGAAGGTTCCAGCACTTCAGGCCTGGCAGGGAGTGCCTGAATCCTACTTCCCTTGGTGTTTCAGGCAGTAGCTCCCTCTCCCTCCCTGCCCAAGTCTCTCATGCCTTGAGCTATCTCTGCTGGCAGATGCTTCCTGTCTCCACATCTCCTCCCTGCCATTGCTCACAAACCCCATCCCACCCGTTGTGTGTTCGGCTCTGCCCGGCAGACACATCCTGCCCCAGGACACCTTTCGCAGACAACTCCCCAAGTTCAGAGGCAGGAGCAGCTCTAAGCTAATAGAAGTTAAAAGAACTGGGGACTCAGTGTTGTCATCAGGATGGAGAAATAAATTGCCATCACCATCTGCCACCCAGCAAAGCAAGAGGAGAAATCTCAAAGCACAGAATGCTTCCCTTCAAGAATCGCTTGCTCTGACCTTTGTCTTGCAGAGTCCACTCTGAGATGCCCTGGGAGTGCTCTGGAGCTGGAAGCAGCCTGCCCCAGGCAGCAGCATCTGGGCACCAGCAGGACCATGCCCTGCCCTGACAGAGGGACTCCTTCCACCCACAGTTTATTGCTGCAGCACCCTGTACAGCTCCCCAGGCAGGCTGAGCCTGGCAGGAGCAGAGGCCCTGCCCCGGCACACAGCCCCTGGGGAACAGCAGGGACCCTGCTCTGCACCAGAACCCTGGGTGCTCCTGCCTGCACCCTGGCTGCACAGCCTGCAGCTGGCTCCATAAGAAGGAATCCTCGTGTCCTGTCCCTCTGAAAGCTTTGGCAGGCAATCTCTGCTTTGGAATTTGTTGTTCTCATATAAAAAGAAACTCTAAGGGTTCTCCTTAAATATCCCATAGGCTGCAGGATTTGCCAGCAAATCTGGAGATGGCACCAGGAACAACAGCTGTGCTGCCCTGAAGCCAGAGACTTACCCTGTTCAGGGCTGTGAAGATTTCTCCTGCAGAGAGCTCTCAGCATCCCCCCTCCACACTGCCTTTAACATATCCCTCCCTTCTCTCACTGCCCTTGTCCCCTGCAGGCAGTGTCCCCAGCCCTGCTGCGCTGTGCAGAGGAGCTGCTCCTGGGCAGAGCTGTCTCTCTACAGTGCTGCCTGCTTGCCAGGAGCTCCCCTTGGGCCCATGAGCCCGGCCCAGCTCAGCAGCACAGGGAGCTCTTGACAAGTCCCTGAGCCTCCAGTGGAATAGACAGGACACTTACTGCCAGCAGTGTCTTTTCCCCTATTTCAAAATAAATGTTTGACACGAGATTCATCTTTTCTTGTTCTGTTATGAGAATGGAGAGCCACAAGGTGACAGGCAGGCTGCATTCCATCTCTTCTAAGCACTTATTAATATTCAGAGGGAGGAAACATTTTCACAGATATCCCTCTGTCTACATAACCTACATAACCAATTGCTGGGCTGCAGGATCACCATATCATAGAACTCTTTGGGTATGAAGGGACCTTCAAGACCAGCAACCTGTTCCAGTGACTCACCATCATTTGTGTGAATAAAGGAGGCAGTGAAGGGAAGCAGACCTGGTCAGTCACAATGAATGGTGAGAGCATGGGACAGAGAGAAAACGTTTATTCCAGTGAGGTTATCTGATTAGGGACATTTTTAGTTGGGGAACCAAGAGAAAAGGGGGAATGCTGGTAAAAGGCCTGTCCTGTGAAGACAGCCTGTGGACTGTTGGGTAGTCTGAAGAAAAGAAGGCTGAAGGGTGACCTCATTGCTCTAAATAACTTCCTTAGGAGGGGAAGTGGAGAGGGGGGTGCCGGTCTCTTCTCCCTGGGAACCAATGGCAGGACATGTGGGAAAGGCACAAAGCTGCACCAGCGGCTGTTCAGACTGGGCATTAGGAAAATATTCTGTACTGTGAGGGTGGTCAAACACCAGAACGGGCTTTCTAGAGACCTGGTTGATGTCCCATGACAGTCAGTGTTCAACAGGCACTTGGATCATAGAAACATAGAATCAAAGAACATTTTGGTGAGGAAGAGATCTTAAAGATCATGCAGTTCTAAGCCCCCTGGCATGGACAGGGATGTCACTCACTAGATCAGGTTACCCAGTGCCTCAGCCAGCCTGGTCTTGAACACCTCCAGGAACAAGGCATCCACACCTTTCTGGGCAACCTCTTCCACTGTCTCACCACCCTCTGATTGAAGAATTTCATAGAATCATAGAATCATAGAATATCCTGAGTTGGAAGGGACCCTTAAGGATCATCAAGTCCAACTCTTGACACCGCACAGGTCTACCCAAAAGTTCAGACCATGTGCCTAAGTGCACAGTCCAATCTCTTCTTAAATTCAGACAGGCTCGGTGCAGGGACCACTTCCCTGGGGAGCCTGTTCCAGTGTGCAACCACCCTCTCTGTGAAGAACTCCCTCCTGACGTCCAGCCTAAATTTCCCCTGCCTCAGCTTAACCCCGTTCCCGCGGGTCCTGTCACTAGTGTTAATGGAGAAAAGGTCTACTGCCTCTCGACACCCCCTTACGAGGAAGTTGTAGACTGTGATGAGGTCTCCCCTCAGCCTCCTCTTCTCCAGGCTGAACAGGCCCAGTGACCTCAGCCGTTCCTCGTATGTCTTCCCCTCCAGGCCTTTCACCATCTTCGTAGCCCTCCTCTGGACACTTTCCAACAGTTTCATGTCCTTTTTATACTGTGGTGCCCAGAACTGCACACAGTACTCGAGGTGAGGCTGCACCAGCGCAGAGTAGAGCGGGACAATCACCTCCCTTGACCTACTAGCGATTATTAGGAGAATTTCCTCCTAACCCGTAATCTAAATGTCCGCTTTTAGTTTGAAACCTTTCCCCCCTCATCCTGTCATTATCTGACTGAGCAAAGAGTCTCTCTCCACCTTTTTATAAGGCCCCTTAAATACTGAAAGGCAACAATGAGGTCCCCCCACAACTGTAGGCAGAAGAGCCCCAGATCTCTCAGCCTTTCTTCATAAAAGAGATGCTGCAGCCCTCTGATCAACTTCATGGCCCTCCTCTGGACCCGCTAACAGGTCAACATCCTTCTTGTCTGGGGGCCCCAGACCTGGACACAGTATTCCAAGAGGGGCCTCACAAGAACAGAGTAGAGGGGGACAATCACCTCCCTCGACCTGATAGCCAGGCCTCTTTTGATGCAGTCCAGGATGCTGCTGGCCTTCTGGCATGCAAGCACACACTGTCAGCGCATGTCAAGCTTGTCATCGGCCTCTGCTCTGCTCAAGGAAGGGGATATGGCGGGTACACACCACGTGCCACCCCATGGTTTTACCTGCATGACCATGGAGAGGACATGAAAAAATGGGATGGCAAATCTACCTTGACCCTAGAAGCACAGGTATGCGAGTTGCAACAAAAACAATGGCCAAAGGGGGGGCCTTCCATATAGCAGAAAATTGCTGCTCCTATTTCCATCCGACAGTCCCTGAGACACACTGACAACTACTAAGAATAGGGCTAGAGGGGCCCTGCTTGCAGCCAGATGGAGGGAAGGTACAATCTTATTTATTGGCCTGTGTGGATTTGATGGCCTGGAATCATAGAAGCATAGAATCATAGAATATTCTGAGTCAGAAGGGACACACAAGGATCATTGAGTCTAACTCCTGGTACCAGACAGGTCCACTCAAAAATTCAGACCATGTGACTAAGTGCACAGTCCAAACACTTCTTAAACTCCGACAGGTTTGGTGCTGTGACTACTTCTCTGGGGAGCCTGTTCCAGTGTGTGTGACAACACCCTTAGTGAAGAACCTCTTCTTGATGTCTAGCTTAAAATCCCCTGCCTCAGCTTGACACCATTTCCGTGGGTCCTATCACTGGTGATTAAGGAGAATAGGTCAGCACCTGCCCCTCCACTCCCACTTGTGAGGAAGTTGTTGACTGTGATGAGATCCCCCCTCAGCTTCCTCTATTCCAGGCTGAACAGGCCAAGTAACCTCAGCCGCTCCTCATACGTCTTCCCCTCTAGGTCCTTCAACATCTTCGTTGCCCTAGCAATGCTGTGCTTGATGCACCTCATGATAAAGTTGGCCCTCCTGGCTGCCAGGGCACACTGCTGGCTCATATTCAGCTTGCTGTTAACCACAACTTCCAGGTCCCTCTCTGTGGGGCTGCTCTCCAGCATCTTGTCCCCCAGTCTGTAAATATAGCCAGGGTTGTCCCATCCCAGGTGCAGGACCTGGCACTTGCTCTTGTTAAACTTCATGCAGTTGGTGATCGCCCAGCTCTCCAGTCTGTCCAGATCTCTCTGCAAGGTATTTCCACCCTCATCAGAGTCAACAACTCCTCCCAGTTCAGTGTCATCAGGAAATTTCCTCAAAACAATTTCTAGTCCTGCATCTAAATCACTTATAAAAACATTGAAGAGGACTGGCCCTAAAATGGAGCCTTGGGGTCCCCACTAGTGACTGTCCACCAACCTGATGTGGCCCCCATTTACCACAACCCTTTGAGCCCTACCCATCAGCCAATTGCTATCCCATTGTATGATGGCTTTATTTAGCTCTATGCTGGACATTCTGTCCAGTAGGATGCTATGGGAAACTGTGTCAAAAGCTTTACTGAAATCCAAAAATGTCAGACACACAAGAGTATAAGGCTCAAGTGGACGCTGGAGCTAAGTGTACTGTAATGCCATCAAACTGTAAAGGGGCAAATCCCATTTGTATTTCTGCACTGACAGGCGGATCCCAACTGGTAACAGTATTGGAGGCTGAAGTGAGTCTAACTGGGAAGGAGTAGCAAAAAGCACCCAGCTGGGACTGGCCTGGAGGCTCTGTACATGCTTGGTGTAAACTACTTCAGGAGAGGGTACTTCCAAGATCCAAAAGGGTTCCGGTGGGCTTTTGGCATGTCTGCCTTGTCAACGGAGGACATTAAACAGCTGTCTGCCTTGACCTGGTCTCTTCCAGGACCCTTCCATTGTGGGTTTGTTGAGGGTTGAAGAACAGCAGGTGCTGATGGTTACCCCAGCGGTGCCTCTGAGGCAGTATCATGCTAACTGAGACTCCCCGATTCCCATCCACATGATGGTTCATCAAGTGTAAAGCCAAGGGGAGAACAGCAAGACTCACTCACCCTTTATTAGTCTCATATGGCCAGTGGACTATCGTGGCCTGAATGAAGTCATGCCACTGCTGAGTGCTGCAGTGTCTGAGATATGACTTCACGGTAGAATTTGAATTTAGGGATTAGCGCAATGGATTTCTTCAAGCATGAGGGATAGCATTTAGGGTAACATCAGGTTCCTAGTTAGAAATATCGCCACTGGCCTAACATGAATATTTTCCCAGTGAGTGTTGAAGCAACAGCAGCCTTACATGAACCCCTCCTAACTCTTCAAAATATTTCTTTTCTGTTAGCCAAACCCCTCTTCTCTCCCCCAAATCTCACACTTTTATTCTCTCAGTTCTTCCCCTGGCCTCCCCAAATGTGTCACCCTGTTGGGGCAGCTTTCTGATGGCCTTTTTGACCTCAGAGCCTCTGCCTCCCTGCTGTTGGCCAGCCAGGGGCTGGGATACAAGTGACCTCACAGCCAGCATCCATAGGGTTACAAGGAGCTGTTGTTTTCAGGAGGCCTCTTCCCAGCACACCCAGGAGCAGCAGGTTAAGGGGATGCCCTGCACAATCCCTCAGGTACTCTGTGGGTGAAGCAGCGCATGCTGCAGAAGGCCTCCCACATGTCCAGACTCACGTTTCCTCATGCAGCCTTTAGTTTCTCCAGGGCATCTTGAAGGAAATGACCACCTCTGTGTGGAAAACTGATTCAAGAACTGAATATATAGTTTAGGAAAATGTTGAGAACTCTGCAGAGAAGGAGTTGGTGTGAAAGTCATGATGACTAGCATTGGTCATATCCATATCCAGTGAACAAGGACCCAGCCCAAACTGCTCTGTGGTTCCCCCATCTCTCCCAGGAGGCCAGCCCAGCTCAGCCCCTCCCCAGCTCTCCACACCTCCATCTCCTCTGTCCAGCCCAGCTCAGCCCAGCAGAACAGTCCAGACTGTGCTTGCCCCAAAGCAGCAAATGGAGAAGTGGATGTCAGTGGCAGTGTCCCTGCTGCTGCAATCTGCAGGACATTGTCCACCCCCAGGCAGCCTGTGGCCCCCCAGGCCAGTCCCTCTCCGAGACACAGCACAGCACCACACTGCTGGCCCTGGGGCTCCTCAGGCAACACAACTGCACACACACAGCACCCTGCTCTGCTCCCAGGACACCCCATGTCCCACACAGCCTTGCCCCACAGCAGCACAGTGAGCAAGCAACAAGAGCAATCAGTCCTCACAGCAACACAAGGGCTCTGAAGAACAACATGGGAAGTGAAAAGGAAAGCAGCTCAGGACAGACCAAGCCCTCGGGCTCCCTGGCAGTGTTGCTGTGCCAGGACTCTTCTCTCCTCCACCTCTGCACAGAGCCAAGAGCCCCCGCAGCTCCATCATAGATCTCTAAGGAAGGATCTCAGTCAAGCAAGTCACTTCAGAGTTCTTTCTTATATTTAAAGATGAAGAGAGCCTGGTTCCTTGTTTACACTAAGCCTTTCAGTCACAAAAGACAGGTAGATGTTTAAATAGCAGGGGAAGAAGAACAAACATTCTTTGCAGAAAAAGCTATTGGAATTGAAGAAAATAAAGAAGAAATACACGCACACAAGCAAATATAAATAAATAAATAAATAAATAAACTGCACCTGCACCTCTAATGAGTTGAATTATGAGTAATATGCAGAAGATAACAAACAGTTTATTCGTTCTGAGAAACATCCAGTCACCAGTTTCCCCAATGAATCCTTCAGCTCCTGATTCCTCATGCTGTAGATGAGGGGGTTCACTGCTGGAGGAACCACTGAGTACAGAACTGCTAGTAAAAGATTCAGGGAGGAGGAGGACATGAAAGGGGGCTTCAGGTAGGCAAAAAAGGTAGTGCTGATAAACAGGAAGACAACAGCCAGGTGAGGGAGGCACGTGGAAAAGGCTTTGTGCCTTCCCTGCTTTGAGGGAATCCTCAGCACAGCCCTGAAGATCTGCACATAGGACAGCACAAGGAAAACAAAACATCCAAATGCTAAAACAGCGCTAACCACAAGAAGCCCAACTTCTCTGAGGTAGGCATCTGAGCAGGAGAGCTTGAGGATCTGGGGAATTTCACAGAAGAACTGGTCCAGGGCATTGCCTTGGCAGAGGGGAAGGGAAAAGGTATTGGCAGTGTGCAGCACAGCATAGAGAAAAGTACTGCCCCAGGCAGCTGCTGCCATGTTGACACAAGTTCTGCTCTCCACTATTGTTCCATAGTGCAGGGGTATGCAGATAGCAATGTAGCGGTCATAGGCCATGATGGTGAGAAGAGAAAACTCTGCTGAGATGAAAAAGACTAACAGAAAGGCTTGGGTAGCACAACCAAAGAAGGAAATGGCCCTGGTGTCCCACAGGGAGTTGGCCATGGCTTTGGGGACAGTGGTGGTAATAGTGCCCAGGTCGATGAGGGCGAGGTTGAGAAGGAAGAAGTACATGGGGGTGTGGAGGTGGTGGTTGCAGGCTACAGCTGTGAGGATGAGGCCGTTGCCCAGGAGGACAGCCAGGTAGATGCCCAAGAAGAGCCCAAAGTGCAGGAGCTGCAGCTCCCATGTGCCCCCTAATGCCATGAGGAGGAATTCTTTGGGAAAGCTGCTGTTTGACATATGCCGCCACTGGGACCTGTGCATGGATGAAAAGACAATGACAAGTTAGTCAGATGTCACTGAACAAAACCCATTCCTTCCCTCACATAAATCACCATTCTCTCAGCTTGCATTTCAGCTATGGAAGTGACACTGCACGGCAGGTTCTCTTAGCCTCATTATGGTGTATCACAGTGCAGGACACAGGCTTCTCTCCTGTTCTGGAGGTCCAGATGAGGAAGAGGTGGCTCATTCCCTAAAACCCCTGAGGGCAGATGCTGTGCTGGGTGGCAGAGAAGAGCAGGGAGTTGATGCAGAGAAGGTGCCTGCACTGCAGGCCTGGCAGGGAGTACCTGAATCCCCCTTCCCTTGGCATTTCAGGCAGCAGCTCCTTCTCCCTCCCTGCCCAGGTCTCTGCTGCCTGGAGCTGTCCCTGCTGGCAGCTCCTTCCCTGTCCCCACATCTCCTCCCTGCCATTGCTCACAGACCCTATCACACCTGCTGTGTGCTCAACTCTCCCCTGCAGACACCCCCTGTCTCAGGGCACTTTACAGGGACATCTCCCTATTTTAGGTGGCTAAGAAGCAGCTCTGACCTGTCCTGAGAGCCCTGCAGTGCTGGAAAGTGAAAGAAGAGACCCTAGAGAGTGCCTTCCATTCAGGTAATGCAGGACTTGGTCTTCCCTTTCAAGAATCAAACCCAGAGATGTACTGTTGCTCTTGTGGAGATATGAGCAGCCTGTCCCAGGCAGAAGCCTCCTGCCAACAGCAGGACCCTGCCTGCTGCAGAGTGCACCTTCCACCCACAGCTTCTCCCCGCAGTGTCCTGGGCAGCTACCTGCACAGGCTGAGTGCTGAGACTGGCAGGCAGCAGAGGCCCTGCCCCGGCACACAGCCCCTGGGGAACAGCAGGGACCCTGCTCTGCACCACAGCCCTGGACACCCCTGCCCGCACCCCTGCATCTGGTCCCACAAGAAGGAACACTCATGTCCTGTCCCTCTGACTGTATGGACAAGTAATCCCTGCTCTGGAACTTGTCGTTCTCCTCTAATCCAAAGAAACTCTGAGAGTCCTCCTGAGAGTTCCCATAGGCTGCAGGATTTGCCAGCAAATCTGGAGATGGCACCAGGAACAACAGCTGTGTTGCCCTGAAGCCAGAGACTTACCCTGTTCAGGGCTGTGAAGATTTCTCCTGCAGAGAGCTCTCAGCTTCCCCCCTTCACACTGCCTTTAACATCTCCCTCCCTTCTCTCAGCCACCCTTGTCCCCTGCAGGCAGTGTCCCCAGCCCTGCTGCGCTGTGCAGAGGAGCTGCTCCTGGGCAGAGCTGTCTCTCTGCAGTGCTGCCCTCTTGCCAGGAGCTCCCCTTGGTCCCAGGAGCCCGGCCCAGCTCAGCAGCACAGGGAGCTCTTGACAAGTCCCTGAGCCTCCAGTGGAATAGACAGGACACTTACTGCCAGCAGTGTCTTTTCCCCTATTTCAAAATAAATATTTGACACGAGATTCATCTTTTCTTGTTCCGTTATGAGACCGGAGAGCCACAAGGTGACAGGCAGGCTGCATTCCATCTCTTCTAAGCACTTATTAATATTCAGAGGGAGGAAACATTTTCACAGATATCCCTCTGTCTACATAACCTACATAACCAATTGCTGGGCTGCAGGATCACCATATCATAGAACTCTTTGGGTATGAAGGGACCTTCAAGACCAGCAACCTGTTCCAGTGACTCACCATCATTTGTGTGAATAAAGGAGGCAGTGAAGGGAAGCAGACCTGGTCAGTCACACTGAATGGTGAGAGCATGGGACAGAGAGAAAATGTTTATTCCAGTGAGGTTATCTGATTAGGGACATTTTTAGATGGGGAACCAAGAGAAAAGGGGGAATGCTGGTAAAAGGCCTGTCCTGTGAAGACAGCCTGTGGACTGCTAGTTAGTCTGAAGAAAAGAAGGCTGAAGGGCGACCTCATTGCTCTAAATAACTTCCTCAGGAGGGGAAGTGGAGAGAGGGGGTGCCGGTCTCTTCTCCCTGGGAACCAATGGCAGGACATGTGGGAAAGGCACAAAGCTGCACCAGGGGCTGTTCAGACTGGGCATTAGGAAAATATTCTGTACTGTGAGGGTGGTCAAGCACTGGAACGGGCTTTCTAGAGACCTGGTTGATGTCCCATGACAGTCAGTGTTCAACAGGCACTTGGATCATAGAAACATAGAATCAAAGAACATCTTGGTGAGGAAGAGACATTAAAGATCATCCAGTTCCAAGCCTCCTGCCATGGGCAGGGATGTCACTCACTAGATCAGGTTACCCAGTGCCTCAGCCAGCCTGGTCCTGAACACCTCCAGGAACAAGGCATCCACACCTTTCTAGGCAACCTCTTCCATAGTCTCACCACCCCCTGAGTGAAGAATTTCCTCTTAACCTGTAATATAAATCACCTCTTTTAGTTTGAAATCTTTCCCCCTTCATCCTGTCATTATCTGACTGAGCAAAGAGTCTCTCTCCACCTTTTTATAAGGCCCCTTAAATACCGAAAGGCAACAATGAGGTCCCCACACAACTGTAGGCAGAAGAGCCCCAGATCTCTCAGCCTTTCTTCATAAAGAGATACTGCAGCCCTCTGATCAACTTCATGGCCCTCCTCTGGACCTGCTAACAGGTCAACATCCTTCTTGTCTGGGGGCCCCAGACCTGGACACAGTATTCCAAGAGGGGCCTCACAAGAACAGAGTAGAGGGGGACAATCACCTCCCTCGACCTGATAGCCAGGCCTCTTTTGATGCAGCCCAGGATGCTGATGGCCTTCTGGCCTGCAAGCACACACTGTCAGCGCGTGTCAAGCTTGTCATCGGCCTCTGCTCTGCTCAAGGAAGGGGATATGGCGGGTACACACCATGTGCCACCCCATGGTTTTACCTGGATGACCATGGAGAGGACATGAAAGAATGGGATTGGTAATCTGCCTTGACCTTAGAGGCATGGGTATGTGAGTTGCAAAGAAAAATAATGGCCAAAGGGGTACCTTCTGAGAAGATTGCTGCTCCCATTGCCATCACAGTCCCTGAGACACACTGACAACTACTAAGAATAGGGCTAGAGGGGCCCTGCTTGCAGCCAGATGGAGGGAAGGGACAATCATGTTTATTGGCCTGTGTGGATTTGATGGCCTGGAATCATAGAATCATAGAATATCCCAAGTTGGAAGGGACACACAAAGATCATCCACCAACAGTTTCATGTCCTTTTTGCACTGTGGTGCTCAGAACTGCACATAGTACTCGAGGTGAGGTCGCACCAGCATAGAGCAGAGTGGGACAATCACTTCCCTCGACTGACTAGCAAAGCCATCCTTGATGCACCCCAGGATACAGTTGGCCCTCCTGGCTGTCAGGGCACACTGCAGGCTCATATTCTGCTTGCTATCAACCACAACCCCTTATGCCTTTCCATTCCTGTCAGCCTTGCCATATCTATGTTGTATACAGGGATGGTTTTGTGCTCAGCAGGCACACAGCTCTGTTCAACAGAGAGACCCCTCCAGCAGCCTGAGGGAACTGAGGTGGCTGCAGCTCTCTGCCCCTCAGTCCAAGCTGAGATGGGCAGAGTGTGCACTCTCGGGAGGCTCACACACAAGCCCACATACACAACACATAGGCATCAATACATGGCAGGACACAGGTGAATGCAGGCAGGCACACTCAGCATTCACACAACCACAAACAGCAGGAGAAGTCTTATCCTGATCCCCTCTCTGGCTGAGTAGGAAGGAGGCCTGACAGTTGGAAATATAAAGCGGTAGTGTGTGCATGTGCATGTTTGTGTGTCCAAGGTAGATATGCCAGCAGCTGGGATCAGACACTCAGCCTGCCCAGGACAAGTTCCTGGCTCCCAGTCTCCCCAGCTGAAGTCACTGGGACATATGAGCCCCCATGGCTGCAGCCCCACTGTAGCTGCTGGCACACATCATCCCAATCTCACACACACACACATTTAAGTCCACTGAGTCCATACACTGCCATGTCTCCTGTTGCTGACTACATGGGCACTCTGATGCCCTGGTTCTAGTCCAGCTGCTGCACTTACCCCTGTGTATAACCATCAGGTGACCTACAGCCCTTGGCAGTAATCCCCTTAGTCCAAATGGTGATGTGAAGAGCTGCTGCCAGTGATGCATCTGGATGGGTTTCCTGCCTGGACACTGGGCTGACAGCCCTTCCACAGTAGCCCTGGAAGGAGCTGGGACAGGATTTTGTTTCTTCACGAGCCTGTGACTTAGGTTCCCACTTGCCAATGTGCTCTGTGCTCTCCTGGGCTCATGGAGATGGGCTTTTGTTGAGCTGAGGGCTCTCCTGTGATGGGCCTGGAAGCAGCCAGGGCAGGGCATGAACTGAATTACTCATCCTGACATCATTTCCTTGGGCCTTCATTTTGTGTGCAGATGTGCTTCTTATCACACAGCCTAACGCAATCCAGCAAGAACATAAACCTCTGGAGACTTCTGCATGTGGAGGTCACATGTATATGATGGTGGTATTACATAAGATATGACAGCAGAGAACTCAAATTACTTTTCAGAAATGCATCATGATTAGGGGAAAAGCTGTGCTGTTGCACGGGCCATGGCTTCCTTCAGGGCCAGCATCACGGCCTTGTTTCTAAGACTGTAGATGAATGGGTTTAAGAATGGGTACAGGACAGTGTTCAGCAAAGCTACAATGCTGTTGGTCTCCAAAGAAACGTGATCTGAGGTGGGTGTGTAGAGAGCTATGCAGCTTCCATAGGCAATGGCCAAGGTGGTGAGATGGGAAGAGCACGTAGCAAAAGCTTTTCTCCTCGCAGAGGCTGTTGGCATTTGTAGAATACAGAAAAATATGCTTGTGTAAGATGCCAGAGTTAGACACAAGGAAGACAGCATGATAAACAATATGAAAACTGATTCTGTTTTCCAAAGCAGGGTGACATCAGAGCAAGACAGTTGGAATAAAGGGGTGTTGTCACAAAAAAAATGCTGGATGTTCTTCAAACCACAGAAAGTGAGCTTGGAGAGCAGCACCAAGTGGTAACTCAAGAATGTGAAGCCCATGACCCAAACAGCAGCAACCAGCTGGATGCAGAGCTGATGCTTCATGATGGCAGCATAACGCAAAGGCTGGCAGATGGCAACATAACGGTCAAAGGACATGACAACAAGGAGAACAAACTCTGCAGCACCCAGGGCAAAATAGAAGGAGGACTGGGCAAAGCATCCACCTACTGAGATAGTTCTCCTGCCAGAGCTCAGAATTACCAACAGTTTGGTGCTTGTGGAAGACGTAAACCAGATTTCCAGGAATGCCAGATTGCCAATGAAATAGTACATGGGGGTTTGCAGGCGGCTATCCATACACACCAGGAAAATGATGGCTGCATTCCCCATCACCGTTGTCAGGTACATGAGTAGAAGGACCATGCAGAAAAATAGCTGTAGCCTTTGATCAAGCCCTGAGAAGCCTGTGAGGATGAATTCAGAAATGACAGTTCCATTGCCTACTCCCATGCCCAATTTCCATTCATCCTGCTGAGGCAAGAACATGGCAAAACCAAGTAAAATAATTTCATGGTCTGGATGCAAGGTTATCTCCTTCCTTCTCTCTTTCCTTGCTTGCAGGCTTCCTATAAAACAGAGAGAGAAGGAGATTCTGTTGGACCTTCCTTACACTCTGCCTTTTCCATTTCATATATCATGCAGAGTCCTACAGGAATTTCTTGTCTTCTTTCCAACTTTGTCCATCAGCCACAAATTATTCTTTCTCAAGAGCACAGGACCAATAAGGGGTTGTTAGCGATTGCACCCTGTTCCCGGGAAGGTCCTCATTTACTCAGAACAATTGCAAACACCCATTGTAACAATGTTTCGAAAGGAAATCTCATCTTCTGCACAAATATTTTCTATTTTGTAGATTCTAAACCATGAATTCAAATATGTATATTGGAAGTTATTCTCTCTCCTCTTCAGTACTTGCCTTTTTGGACTACCAGCAGCTGAGGATCCCCTGGTTTATTTCAGGACAAAGAAATTTCAGGTCTCTCTTTTGTAATGCTGTGATTTCTTCTTTGTCATCTTCCCTTATTTCTTTAGGAAAGAAGAAAAATGGGGACCAAGTGTAGCTTGCCTTTTTTAGTACTGTAAAGTAAGGCCAAAATTCATTATGGTCCCACCAGGTCCGTAGAAACATCTATCACAATCTCATCTGACTTCTTTCTGCACTGAAAAGCAGATATATCCAGAATTGGTCTTCGTTCTTACTATCAGACATTCTCAACTAAATGCCTTGCTTTTCTGAGAGGTGGAAAAATCTTGTCCTCTTCAAAAGCTTAAGGATAGTCCTTGTAGTACAAAGAGGAAGTGCCTAAAAAAAGCAAAGTGCCAAGTACTACTGTGTAGGCTTATATTTCAGTTGACTAAAAGTCACATCCTTCAGGTTGAGCTATTTGACTTACTCCCATCCCGTCAATGCTGAGAGAGAGAAGAGCATCTGAAAGAGATCCCTCACCTTTATTTTGCATGGCAGTTCTAGGCTGGGACGACCCAGACACAAGCACTTTCTCTTGTTTCATTGATTGTTGGGGAAGCCTCAGGAGAACAAGTTCTCACAGGCACCAGGAGTGAAGAAGGTTAAACTCATTACTCAAGTCTCTGATGACTGTAGTAAATTACTCTCTTCTGTAAATCAAAGTACTCCTCTAACAGGAAAATAAACAAAACTAAAACAAAAACCACAAGAGAAACTTGTTCAGCAAAGACAGACATTTTCTCCTTCACCTTTCCCTATGTGTTTAGACATAGAAAGGATCAGAGCAGATGACTGCAAAAAGTGACCACCTCAAAACACAAGGGTGGGGGAGGAGATGATGGGTTTGAAGCAGTGAAGTAGTTTCTCCATGGGCTGTGTTGTCCCCTCAGGACCTGTCCCAGGGCAGAATGGGTGCACTTAGGCAGGAAAATGGAAAGCTCAGAAGCGGGGAGTTTTAAGGACTTTTAAGCATGGGGTTTGGGCTGGTCTTAGACCCCAAGTGCCCTGCCTTGCTCTTTGCCTCTAGACTGGCAAAGAGGAATCTGTGCACTGGCTTCATCTGGAAAACTTGTTGAGATTAACCCATTAGCTGTAATAGTTTTAGCAGAAGCTCAAGCCCAGTCACCAACAGCAATATGTTGTGGTTTAGCCCTGATGATCAGCTAAGCACTGAGGGGATCTGATCCAAGACTTTTTCCCATGCAATGAGGAAAAATAAGAATGGGAGGCAGTGACGGGAAACAAGTCTGGTCAGTCACGTTAATCATAAGATCACAAAAACATAGAAAGATTTGGTTTCCAAGGCACTTTAAAGATCAACCAGTTCTAACTGCCCTGCCATAGGCAGGGGCACCTTCCACCAGACCAGGTTGCTCAAAGCCCCATTAAGCCTGGCCTTGAATACTTCCAGGGATGGGGCACCCACAGCTCCTTTGGTCAACCTGTTATAGTGCCTCATCACCCTGAAAAATCAATTTTTTTCTGAATATCCAATCTAAAACTACCCTCTTTTAGTTTAAAAGCTACCTCTGTTCTGAATGGAAATGCAGGACGGGGAGAGCCAGTGGGCACAGTTGTTTGTGCTGGTGCTGCTAAGGACAAGAGATATAAACCCCAACTTGTCTCAGGAGCCTCACATTGAAATGTAGGTGCATGGGGTTCACATCCAAGCCTGATACATGAACTCCTCATTCTGGTGGAGATGGTCAAGGAAGAGGAACACTGTTTTGCAAGCACCCAGCAAAGAAGTGCACATCATCTGTCCAAGTACATGTCTTTTCTACCTCCTGCAGCTATTGAAATGGGGGACAGTTGCCTTAAAGGCCTATGTCATGCTTTTCTGATCCATGCAGAATTTTCAGATACCCAAAGGCATCAGAAATGGCCCCAGATACCAATGTCCAAGTTATTCCACCTGTTTTTATTCACAGACTCTCATCTGCATGGTATCTCTCCTCCAGCTGGACCCCTCTCTTCACATCTAATTCCTTTTCCAAGGAGCCCCCAGTGGGCTGTATCAGCTTAGTACTTCGGCAACTTGGTTGGCCATGTTGCACCTGAGCTATTGCTCATGGTGGGGGTTAAGAGAATTTCCTTTCCTCTTCTTGTCTCACACCTGTCTTTCTCATCTGGAAGACATCTCAGCTGATGAGCTACAGGCCTCAGGAAAAATTTTGTCTCTCTGTGAAACTCCAGAGAAATATCCTCATCAATCAAAGTATTCATCAAGCAAGGATCAGTGTGGGTTGTGTTTGCTGGAAGTTGAGAAGCAGAGAGTCCTGGAATTGTGATCTCTGGTGGGCTAAAGCAGTCCTGTGTTCCAGTTTTCCTCTGTGCTGAGGAAGGATGCTGCCAGCTGGAACTGAGCAAACCAGAACCTTGGTAAGGAAGTTTCTGAGACATGGGGCAGAGAAAGGAGTAAAAGTTTTATTTAATCATCCCTGAGTTTTGAAGGCACTTGATTTGATTAAGGTTCTCATTAAAAGTGCTGTTTATATATATATATATTTTTGTGTGAGGATATTGTTTGATATGTTCCAACAAAGATGTATGATGTTTTTCAATATACAAGAAAAACATGGTAATATATACATTATGTATACTCCTTGATGTTAGAATAAGGACTGGATATATAATTAAAAGCATAGATATGTTTATATACCTAAAGGTTTTCCTTAGTTTTATTCCATTCTTTAATGTTCCTTACCAGAAAAGGGAAGGGCTACTGGTGTCATCTACCTGGATGTCTATGAGGCTTTTGAAATGATCTCTCACAACTTTTTCGCTACTGAACTGGAGGAATATGGGCTTGATGGATTGACTGTTAGATGGAGAAAAGAATTAGTTAGATGGCCTCATCCAAAAAGTTGATACTCCTTGTGAGTCTATGGGCAGAGGTCCTGCCCCTCATGGCATAGTCAGTCAGCAGAAACAGAGCTCCTGGAAGAGAACTGCAGTTCACTGCAGTTCTCTGCAGTGCCCCCCTTGGGCAGTGGGGAATGGATGTCCCTGTGCTCCCCACAAGTTGTCCGCAAGCTGTTGGTGCTGCCTTGCAGAGCAAATAGGCTGTGGTGCTGTGGGGTGAATCTGCATGGCTGTGCTAGTCAAGGTGGGAAGCAGACTCAGCCAGGTCCAGATCACTGAGCTGGACCCTGTGAATTCCAGGTTCCTTGTGAATACCTGGCTTTAGTTCTTTCACTGTGGCTGAGCCCACAGTGGGAGATCTCTCACTTTCAGAGGGGCTGCAGTCAGTGCTCATGCCATGCTCCGCTGACCCTGGAGGTACCCTGGGCTCTGCAGGCAGCTCCAGATTCCCCTCCTGAAGGACATCATCTACAGGTCAGACGTGGGAACGGCCCTGGCTATGTAACGCAGTGACCATTTGCTGTCTCTGCTGTGAGCAGACACCCATGGGTGAGTCTTAAACCTAGCCCTTGGTCTCTGACAGGTCACAATGCAACAATGAGCCATTACCTCCAGAACAGAAGCAGGAACAGACTTTTGTAGGGAGCAATGATTTGGGCCTATTCTTGACGCTTGTTAGGCAAAGAAATCCCAGCCTTCAGGCATTTCATTGTGGTAATTCCGTTTTATTACAGGGGTGCTAGAAGAGAATATTGCTTAACTCACAGGGTTAGATGCACATTTATACAGCCTCCATATGGGACAGAACAGGTTCATTCATTCACTGCACTGATGAGAATCCTGGTATTTATGCAGGAACACAAGAAACCCAGGTAGCAAAACTGACAATGAGAAAAAAAATAAGTATCTATATAGCCACCTGCTAAAGACAACCAAAATATAAGTCTGGAAGTTGATGTACTGGCATTCATGATTGGAGAGTGAAGGGATCTTTATGAGTATTGAAAAACATCCCCCAAATCAATTTCCTAACAGCATCCTTGAGCTCCTTGTTCCTCATGCTGTAGATGAGGGGGTTCACTGCTGGAGGCACCACTGAGTACAGAACTGCCAGCAAAAGATTCAGGGATGAGGAAGAAATGGAGCGGGGCTTCAGGTAGGCAAACATGACAGTGCTGATGAACAGGGAGACCACAGTGAGGTGAGGGAGGCATGTGGAAAAGGCCTTGTGCTGGCCCTGCTCTGAGGGCATCCTCAGAACAGTCCTGAGGATCTGCACATAGGACAGCACAAGGAAAACAAAACATCCAATACCTGAACAGAAGCAAAACATTATGAACCCAAGTTCTCTGAGGTAGGCATCTGAACAGGAGAGCTTAAGGATCTGGGGAAGTTCACAGAAGAACTGGTCCAGGGCATTACCTTGGCAGAATGAAAGGGAAAATGTATTGGCAGTGTGCACCAAAGCACTGAGAACACCAGCACCCCAGACAACAACTGCCATGTTGACACAAGTTCTGCTGGCCATTACGGTCATATAGTGCAGGGGCTGGCAGATGGCAACGTAGCGGTCATAGGCCATGATGGTGAGAAGGTAAAACTCTGCTGTGACAAAGAAAACAAACATAAAGACTTGGGTAGCACATCCCAAGTAGGAAACGTCCTTGGTGTCCCAGAGGGAGTTGGCCATGGCTTTGGGAACAGTGGTGGTAATAGTGCCCAGGTCAAGGAGGGCGAGGTTGAGGAGGAAGAAGTACATGGGGGTGTGGAGGCGGTGGTCGCAGGCTACAGTTGTGAGGATGAGGCCGTTGCCCAGGACGGCAGCCAGGTAGATGCCCAGAAAGAGCGCGAAGTGCAGGAGCTGCAGCTCCCGTGTGTCTGCGAATGGCAGCAGGAGGAACTCAGTGGGGAAGCTGCTGTTGGACATTTGCTACCTCTGGCCATGTGGACCTGTAGATGGAGGAAGAGACAGAGACAAGTTAGAGAGATTTCTCTGAGCCTCATTCACACAAGTCACCATTCCCTGAGCTGAATGAGGAATGAATCCACTCATCCTCCAACCCTTCCAACTGAATGACGGTGTGCCTGACTGTTTCAAATGGACCTTGGGCACCTTGTTCACAAGAAGACACCCTCAGGGCAGGGCCCCAGCAGTCAATGTCAGAATAGAATCTTACACCCACCTGCACCCCAGACAAAGAGTATAGGAGAATCACAGACAGGTGAACAAATAATAAAGAATACAACAATGCTCCAATCTGCTGACAAAGGAAAATGTAGATGGGCATGCAGGGAAGCCTTCACATTACCAAGCTTGCATGCCACCTATGGAAGTGACACTGCGGGGCAGGTACTCTCAGCCTTATTGTTGTCTATCACCTTGCAGGACACAGGCTCCTCTCCTCTTCTGGATGTCCAGCTGAGGAGAAGGTGGCTCAATCATAAAGAGCAGGGAGTTGCTGCAGAGAAAGTGCCTGCACTGCGGACCTGGCAGGGACTGTCTGAATCCTCCTTCCCTTGGTGTTTTGGGCAGCAGCTCCCTCTCCTTCCCTGCCTTGGTCTCTGCTGCCTGGAGCTGTCCCTGCTGGCAGCTGCTTCCCTGTCCCCACATCTCCTCCCTGCCATTGATTCCAGACCCTGTCCAACCCATTTTTGTGCTCGGCTCTGCCCTGCAGACACCTCCTGTCCCAGGGCACTTTTCAGGGACAACTCCCCATATTGTGTGGCTAAGGAACAGGTCTGACCTAACAGGAGGTAACTAGAACAGTTGACTCAGTGACTTCATAATAATGTAAAAATAAATTCCCATCTCGTACTGCCATCCAGCAAAGCAAGAGGAGAAATCACAAAGCACAAAATCATTCTCTTCAAGTATTCCTTGCTCTGATGTCTCAGTTGAAGATTCCCCTCTGACATGGACTGGAGGTGCTGTAGAGCTCTGGGCAGCAGCAGGAACCTGCCCTGCCCTGTCCTGCTGGGGGGGTTCCTAACACCCACAAATTCTCACTGCTGTGCCCTGGGAAGTTCCCTGGGCATGCTGAGTGCTGAGCCTGGCAGGCAGCAGAGGCCCTGCCCTGACACACAGCCCCTGGGGCACAGCAGGGACCCTGCTCTGCACCACAGACCTGGGCTCCCCTGACTGCACCCTGGCTGCACAGGCTGCAGCTGGCCCCATGAGAAGGAACCCTCATATCCTGTCCCTCTGACATCTGTGTCTGGTAAGCCCTGCTCTGAACCATGTCATTCATACAGTAGAGATAGTAGAAAGTCCTCCTGAAAGATCCCATAGGATGTGGGATTTGCCAGCAAATCTGGAGATGACACCAGGAACAACAGCTGTGTTGCCCTGCAGCCACAGACTTACCCGGTTCAGGGCTGTGAAGATTTCTCCTGCAGTGAGCTCTCAGCATCCCCCCTCCACACTGCCTTTAACATCTCCCTCCCTTCTCTCAGCCGCCCTTGTCCCTTGTCCCCTGCAGGCAGTGCCCCCAGCCCTGCTGGTGCACTGTGCAGAGGAGCTGCTCCTGGGCAGAGCTGTCTCTCTGCAGTGCTGCCCGCTTGCCAGGAGCTCCCGTTGGGCTCAGGAGTCCAGCTCATCAGCACAGGGAGGTCTTGACAAGTCCCTGGGCCTCCAAGTTAATCAACTTTGAAACTGATTGAAGCAATTACTGGTGTTTGTTCCCTCCGCTGGGAAGGAAACTTATTTCCAGTGCTGTCATTTCTCATACAGAAAACTATTAGGTCCAAGTCCATACAGAAAACTAAAGGTCCAAACTATTAGGACTTTTCCATGTCCTGTTTTTAGGCAGGGCACCCAGACAAGGACAGGAAGAGATCTGCCTTCCCCCTGCTGAGGGAAGTGTTTCATCTGAATCCAGCAAGGCAGCTCCTTTTTTGTTTTCAGTCCAGAGGCTAGAGGGAGGTTAGATGCCTCTCTCATGACTCATGGAATTCCACAGGAGTTTCCTCGTGCAGTGGTTTAGATGGGCGCACACCAGACATCTGCATGTCAGCTGCGTGTCTCAGCTCCCAGCACACTGAATGGAGGTGGAGGGCAGGAGGGAGCTGTTCAGATGCAGATCCCTGGTGACATTGGAGGTGCCAGAGTGACATTTGAGTGACATTTTTGGTGTCAGATTTCTCTGGGTCATAAACAGAGGTGACATGAGGAAACTGCTACCAGCTGTAGCCCAATGGCAAAGAAGTAGAGGCAGGATCTATTCAACCTCTAAAGACTTCATTGCTCCCAAATCCATTTAGATATGAAATGTAGATGTGAAATATGCCAATATAAGTATGTTTGGGAGATACAGTATCTCCATTTAAGTTATTGGGAGGACATGCATTTTTGGAAATATCTATATAAATTTATATTTGCATAGAGGGAGTGTCCTCATCTTGCTGGGACATGTCCCAGACCTATGAAAAAAATCATGAGACAATCTACAAAATTCTGAAAATGAAGACTTCTTACACATCGTGAAGAACAACAACGCAACATGTTTTTATTTATTTCACAGAATTACTGAATGGTTGAAGGGCCCTCCAGAGATCATCTATTCCAACGCCCCTGCTCCAGCAGGCTCACCTACAGCATGTGTGGTGGTTTTACCGTGCTGGGCAGCTAAACCCCACAACCGCTCTCTCACTCCCCCTCCTTTAGATGAGGAGGGGGAGAAGTAAAGCAAAGAACAACTCATGGGTTGAGATAAGGATAATTTAATTAAAGGGAAATAATAATAATAAAGAAAGATTATTATGAACTAAACAATTTAACTAAGGGGAAATAAAAAGGGAAAGGGGAAAAGGGAGGGGAAAAAGGGAAAAAATAAAAAGAAGGGAGGAAAACAAACAAACAAAATAAATGAAGGCTATATGGAAGTGCAGAGGAAAGAAATTACTCTCTACTTCCCACAAATAAGCGATGGTTGACCACGTCCTTGAAGCAAGGCCTCAACGCACGCAGCCGGTGTTCGAGAGGAGGACCGACATTTTCACAACAAGAGCCCACCCCTCCCCTCTTCTTCCTGTTTCCACCTTTTATTGCTGAGTGTGACATCATATGGTATGGAATATCCCTTTGATTGGTTTAGGTCAGCTGACCAGGTGATTTTTCTCTCCTCACTTTTTGCCCACCCCCTAGGAGGGTTAGAGAAAGGCCCAATGCTGTGCCACTGCTGCTCAGCAGTAGACACAACACTGGTGTGATAACACTGCTGTTCCAGCTACAAGTACAGAGTACGGCACTGTATGGGCTGCTGCCGGGAAAGTTAACATTCCAGCCAGACCCAGTACATCTGGCTGGAAAAGAGATGCATCAAATGAAGAGGCACCTCCCTGAGACCACAGGCTGCCCCAACTTCTGTGCCCGAGGGTCTCCAGCAACTCACCAAGGCTGTCAGTGTCCCGCCGTCCTCATACAGCATACACACCCATCCTAGCCTGATCGTGTGACCTTCCTGCTTACTGTGGACACTGGTGGGTGTGGGTTGGTGCGATCTTACCTGCCCTGAAGAGTGTTGGCAGCTCTTCCTTACAACTGACATCTCAAGGGGAAAGCGGCCAGGATTGTGCCGTGGTCTGGTCCAATCGCCGTGTGATTCTGGGTGAAAGAGTATAAGCACCAAACAGAGCAGCATCCCTCTGTGAACACGGGCAGCCCCTGCCTCTGTGCCCGAGTGTCTCCAGCAACTCACTGAGGCTGTCATTGTTCCATCATCCTGATACAGAAGACACTACTGTCCTACCCCGATCATGTCAGCTTCCTGCTTGCTGTTATGGGCTGGTGGGTGTGGGTTTGGGCGTTCTTACCTGTCCTGGAGAGCGCTGGATGTTCCTCCCAGCTGACTTCTCAAGGGGAGAGTTGCCACGATTGTGCCATCATCTGCTTCCCATTGCTGTGTGCGTCTGGCTTTAATTAGAGACAGAACAAATGGATCAGCATTCACGTGTGACCAGGGGCTGACCCTGCCTCTGTGCCCAACAACCTCGAGCGTCTCACCACGTCAATCCCGTCATCCTGATGGAGCGGTCACTCCCGTCCTGGTCCGAGCGTGTCACTGTCCTGCTTGCAAAGACACTGTGCTGGAGTGTGGGTTGGGGCGAAATTACCTGTCCTGGAGATCATTGACACCTTTTCCAGCTGACTTCTCAATGCGAGAGAGTCCTGGAGTGTGCCATGGCTTCTCAAGAGGAGAGCGGCCAGGTAGTGCCATCGTTTTTTTCCATCGCTGTGTGATTCTGGCTGCAAAAGAGAAGCACCAACCGAAAAAGCATCCCTATGTGAACACTGGCAGCCCCTGCCTCTCTGCTCAAGAGTACCTAGCGACTCACCGAGGCTGTCCGTGTCCCGTTGTCCTCATGGAGCGGTCATTGCCATCCTGGCCTGAGTATGTAACCATCCTGCTTGCTCTTACAGCCTGCTGGGCATAGCTTGGGGTGATCTTTCCTGTCCTGGAGAGCGCTGGAAGTTCCTTCCAGCTGACTTCTCAAGGGGAGAAATATCAGGATTGTGCCGTGGTCTGGAGTCAATTCTGTGTGTGTCTGCCTTCAATAAGAGAAGGAAAAAGAGGAGCACCATCCCTCCATGACCACGGGCAGCCTCTGCTTGTCTGCCTGAGGCTCTACCGTGAATCACGGAGGCTGTCCGTGTTCTGTCATCCTCGTGCAGCAGTCACTCCCATCTTACCCCGATCGTGTCTCCGTCCTCCTTGCTGTTAGAACCTGGTGTGTGTGGTTTGGGGCAATCTTACCTGTCCTGGAGAGCGTTGGCAGCTCTTCCTTATAGCTGACTTTGCAAAGGGAGACAGGCAAGGTTGTGCTGTGGTCTGGTCTCATCACTGTGCATTTCTGGCTAAAAGAGAAGCACCATGAGACAGAGCAGCATCCCTCTGTGAACATGGGCAGCCCCTGCCTCTATGCCCAAGGGTCTCTAGTGACTCACCGAGGCCGTCCTTGTCCAATCGTCCTCATTGAGCGGTCACTGTCCTCCTGGCCCGAGTGTGTCACCTTCCTGCTTGCTCATACATGCACGTGGGTGTGGGTTGGGGCGATCTTACCTGTCCTGGAGAGCGTTGGCAGCTCTTCCTCCCAGATGAGTCTTCGAGGGCAGAGAGGCCAGAAGTTTGCCGTGGTCTAGTCTCGTTGCTGTGTGTGTCTAGCTGAAAGAGAAGAGGCACCAAACGGAGCAGCACCTCCCTGTGACCACGGGCATCCCCTGCCTCTCTGCTCAAGATTATCTAGTGACTCACCGAGGCTGTCTGTGTCCCGACTTCCTGATGAAGCATTCACTGCCATCCTGCCCCAATTCTGTCAGCTTCATGCTTGCTGTGCACCATCAGGGGTGAGGGTTGGGGCGATCTTACCTGTCCTGGAGAGCACTGGTAGCCCTTCCTTCCAGCTGATTTCTCAAGGGGAGAGTGGCCACGAGTGTGCTGTGGTTTGCTCCCATCGCTGTGTGAATCTGGCTGCAAAAGGAGAACCACAAAACAGAGTGGCATCCCCCTGAGAGCACAGGCTACCCCTACTTCTGTGCCCGAGGGTCTCCAGCGACTCACCAAGGTTGTCATTGTTCCATCATCCTGATACAGCGGCCACTCCTATCCTACCCTGATCACGTCACCGTCCTGCGTACTAATAGAACCTGGTGGGTGTGCGTTAGGGCAATCTTACCTGTCCTGGAGAGCGTTGGCATCTCTTCCTCCCAGATGAGTGCTCAAGGTCAGAGAGGCCAGAAGTTTGCCGTGGTCCGGTCTCATCGCTAGGGATGTTTCTGTCTGAAAGAGGAAAAGCACCAAACGGAGCAGCATCCCCCTGTAACCATGGGCAGTGCTTGCCTGAGTGCCCAAGGGTCTCTAGCAACTCACCGAGGCTGTCCGTGTCCCATCATGCTCATGCAGCGGTCACTCCCGTCCTAACCCGATCATTTCACTGTCCTGCTTGCAGTTAGTACCTGGTGGGTGTGCGTTAGGGCGATCTTACCTGTCCTGGAGAGAGTTGGCAGCTCTTTCATCCAGCTGATTGCTCAAGGGCAGAGAGGCGAGGCTTGTGCCGTTTCTAGCTGAAATAGGAAAAACACCAAACAGAGCAGCAACCCCGTGTGACCGTGGGCATCCCCTGCCTCTCTGCTCAAGGGTATCTAGCGTCTCACCGATGCTGTCCGTGTCCCGTCATCCTCATGGAGTGCTCACTGCCATACAGGCCCGAGAGTGTCACCATCCTGCTTGCTTTTACAGCCTGCTGGGTGTGGATTGGGGAGCTCTTACCTGTCCTGGAGAGTGCTGGAAGTTCCATCCAGCTGACTTCTCAAGGGGAAAGAGGCCAGGACTGTGCCGTGGTCTCATCCCATCGCTGTGTGTGTCTGGCTTTAATATCAGAAAGAACAAACGGAGCAGCACCCCCGTGTGACCACAGGATGACCCTGCCTCTGTGCCCGAGGTTTTCGAGCATCTCACCAAGTCTGACCACCTCCCATCATCCTGCGGGAGTGCTCACTGCCATCCTGGACCAATCGAATCATATTCCTGTTTGCTGTGGACCTTGGTGAGTGTGGTTTGGGGTGATCTTACCTCTCCTGAAGAGCATAGCAAGTTCTTCCTTCCAGCTGAGTTCTCAATGGCAGAGAAGCCAGGACTGTGCCGTGGTCTGGAGTCAATTCTCTGTGTGTCTGGCTTTAATAAGAGAAGGAAAAAGAGGAGCAGCATCCCTCCATGACCACGGGCAGCCCCTGCCTCTCTGCCTGAGGCTCTACTGCGACTCACCGAGGCTGTCCGTGTCCTGTCATCCTCATGCAGCGTTTACTGCCCTCCTGACCCGAGCGCGTCACCGTCCTGCTTGCTGTTAGAACCTGGTGGGTGTGGGTTAGGGCAACCTTACCTGTCCTGGAGAGCGTTTGCACCTCTTCTGTCCAGCTGAGTGCTCGAGGGCAGAGAGGCCAGGATTGTGCCGTTTCTGGCTGAAAGAGGAAAAGCACCAAACGGAGCAGCAATGCCCAGCATGCTGGGAATTGGTTGGGGAGATCTTAACTGTCCCAGAGAGCGCTGGAAGTTCCTTCCAGCTGACTTCTCAAGGGCAGAGAGGCCAGGATTGTGCCGTGGTCTGGAGTCTTTTCTGTGCGTGTCTGGCGGATAGAGAAGAAGCACAAAACAAAGCAGCAACCCCCTGTGACCATGGGCAGCCCCTGCCTCTCTGCTCAAGTGTATCTAGTGACTCACCAATGCTGTCTGTGTTCCGTCATGCTCATGGAGCGGTCACTCCTGTCCTGACCCGATCGTGTCACCGTCCTGCTTGCAGTTAGAGCCTGGTGCGTGTGGGTTTGGGCGATCTTACCTGTCCTGGAGAGCGCTGGAAGATCCTTCCAGCTGACTTCTCAAGGGGAGAGTGGCCAGGATTGTGCCTTGGTCTGGTCCAATTGCCGTGTGTGTCTGGCTTTAATAGCAGACAGAACAAACGGAGCAGCATCCCCTTGTGACTGGGCGCTGACCCTGCCTTTGTGCCCCACAACCTCGAGTGTCTCACCACGTCAATCAGTCTCACGTCATCCTGATGGAGCAGTCACTCCCGTCCTGGCCCAAGCGTGTCACTGTCCTGCTTGCAAAGAGACCATGCTGGGGTATGGGTTGGGGAAATCTTACCTGTCCTGGAGATTGTTGACACCTTTTCTAGCTGACTTCTCAATGCCAGACAGTCCAGGAGTGTGCCATGGCTTCATTCCAGCACTGTCAGTGTCTCCAGCTCTAATAGAGGAGGCGACAAACCGAGCAGCCACCCCCTCTCAGCACTGGAAGCCATTCCTTCCTCCTTGCACGAGGCTCTCCCAGCCTCACACCAAGGCTGTCCATCTCCCATCTTCCTGATGTCCAGGAGACGTTCGCTGTAGCTTAAATGTGTCATATTCCCACTTAGCGTGGTGACACCGTGGTGGGGAATGGCTTGGGACTGTCTTACCTGTGCTGTAGATTGTTGGCATCTTTTCTGGCTGAGTTCTCAAAGCGAGAGAGGCCAGCAGTGTGCCGTAGCCTGGTCTCATTGCTAGGTATGTTTCTGTCTGAAAGAGGAAAAGCACCAAACGGAGCAGCTTCCCCCTGTGACCATGGGCAGCGCTTGCCTGAGTGTCCAAGTGTCTCTGGCGACTCACCAAGGCTGTCTGTGTCCCATCATCCTGATCCAGCGGTCACTCATGTCCTGACCCAATCCTGTTACCATCCTGCTTGCAGTTAGAGCCTGGCGGGTGTGGGCTGGGGCGATTTTACCTGTCCTGGAGAGCATTGGGAGCTCTTCCTTACACCCGACTTCTCAAGGGGAGAGTGGCAAGGATTAT
Source organism: Aythya marila (assembly GCF_965140915.1). Classification (NCBI taxonomy): domain Eukaryota; kingdom Metazoa; phylum Chordata; class Aves; order Anseriformes; family Anatidae; genus Aythya; species Aythya marila. The sequence goes on along the minus strand of NW_028137218.1, from coordinate 1,922,653 downwards.
ACCATTGTCTGGTTCCATCGCTGTGCATTTCTGGCTGAAAGAGAAGCACCACGAGACAGAGCAGCATCCCTCTCTGAACATGAGCATCCCCTGCCTCTGTGCCCGAGTGTCTCTAGCAACTCACCAATGCCGTCCCTGTCCCATCGTCCTCATTGAGTGGTCACTGCATTCCTGGTCCGACCGTGACACCATACTGGGGAATGGCTTGGGGCTGTCTTATCTGTCCTGTAGAGCGATGGCATCTTTTCTGGCTGAGTTCTCAAAGCGAGAGAGGCCAGCAGTGTGCCATGGTCCGGTCTCATGGCTAGGTGTGTTTCTGTCTGAAAGAGGAAAAGCTCCAAACTGAGCCGCATCCCCCGTAACCATGGGCAGCGCTTGCCTGAGTGCCCAAGGGTCTCCAGCGATTCACGAAGGATGTCCGTGTCCCGTCATCCTCATGCAGCGGTCACGCCTGTCCTAACCCAATCATTTCACCGTCCTGCTTGCTGTTAGAGCCTGGCGGGTGTGGGTTGGGGTGATCTTACCTTTCCTGGAGAGCATTGGCAGCTCTTCCTTCCAGCTGAGTGCTCGAGGGCAGAGAGGCCAGAAGTTTGCCGTGCTCTTGTCTCGTCACAGTGTGTGTCTGGCTGAAAGAGAAGCAGCACCAAACAGAGCAGCAACCCCCTGTGGCCATGGGCAGCCCCTGCGTCTCTGCTCAAGAGTATCTAGCGACTCACCGAGGCTGTCAGTGTCCCGTCGTCCTCATGGAGAGGTCATTGCCATCCTGGCCCAAGCGTGTCACCATCCTGCTTGCTCTTACAGCCTGCTGGGCGTAGGCTGGGGCGATCATACCTGTCCTGGAGAGGGTTGGCAGCTCTTATCCCAGCTGATTTCTCAAGGGGAGAGCGGCAAGGAGTGTGCTGTGTTTTTATGCCATCGCTGTGTGATTCTGGCTGAAAGAGAAGAAGCCCCAAACACAGAAGCATCCCTCTCTAAGCACGGGAAGCCCCTGCCTCTGTGCCCGAGGGTCTCCAGTGAGTCACCGAGGCTGTCGGTGTCCCGTCAACCTGATGGAGCAGTCACTCCCGTCCTAACCAGATCGTTTCACCGTCCTGCTTGCAAATAGAACCTGCTGGGTGTGGGTTGGGGCAATCTTACCTGTCCTGGAGAGCATTGGCAGATCTTCCTCCCAGCTGTCTTCTCAAGGGGAGAGCAGCAAGGTTGTGCCGTGGTCTGGTTCCATCGTTGTGCATTTCTGGCTGAAAGAGAAGCACCACGAGACAGAGCAGCATCCTCCTGAGACCACAGGCTGCCCCTACTTCTGTGCCCAAGGGTCTCCAGCGACTCACCGAGGCTGTCATTGTTCCATCATCCTGATACAGCAGCCACTCCCATCCTACCCCAATCATATCACCGTCCTCCTTGCTGTTAGAACCTGTTAGGTGTGGGTTGGGGAGATCTTAACTGTGAGCATTGGCAGCTCTTCCTTCCAGCTGACTTCTCAAGGGGAGAGCGGCAAGTTTGTGCTGTGGTCTGGTTATATTGCTGTGCGTTTATGGCTGAAAGAGAAGCACCATGAGACAGAGCAGCATTCCTATGTGACCACAGGCAGCCCCTGCCTCTGTGCCCAAGGGTCTCCAATGACTCACCGAGGCTTTCCGTATTTCGTCGTCTCCATTGAGTGGTCACTGCTGTCCTAGCCAGATCGTTTCACCTTCCTGCTTTCTGTGGACAATGGTGGATATGGGTTGGGGCAATGTTACTTGTCCTGGAGAGTGCTGGAAGTTCCTTCCTGATGTCTTCTCAAAGGGAGAGTCGCCACAATTGTGCCGTTGTCTGCTTCCCATCGCTGTGTGTGTCTGGCTTTAATAAGAGAAAGAACAAACGCAGCAGCATCCCCGTGTGACCAGGGGCTGACCCTGCCTCTGTGCCCGATGGACTCGAGCGTCTCACCACGTCAATCCATCTCCCGTCATCCTGATGGAGCAGTCAATCCCGTCCTGGCCCAAGCGTGTCACTGTCCTGCTTGCAGTTAGAGCCTGGTGGGTGTGGTTTCGGGCAATCTTGCCTGTCCTGAAAAGTGTTGGCAGCTCTTCCTTACAACTGACATCTCAAGGGAAGAGCAGCCAGGATTGTGCAGTGGTCTGGTCCACACTCCGTGTGATTTTGGCTGAAAGAGAAGAAGCACCAAACAGAGCAGCATTCCTCTGTGAACATGGGCAGCCCCTGCCTCTCTGCCCGAGTGTCTCCAGCAAGTCACCGAGGCTGTCATTGTTCTGTCATCCTGATACAACGGCCACTCCCGTCCTACCGCGATCATGTCACCATCCTCCTTGCTGTTAGAGGCTGGTGGGTGTGGGTTGGGGCAATCTTACCTGTCCTAGAGAGCATTGGCAGCTCTTCCTCCCAGCTGACTTCTCAAGGGGAGAGCGGCCAGGATTGTGCCTTGGTCCGGTTCCATCGCTGTGTGTGTCTGGCTGAAAGAGAAGCAATACGAGACAGAGCAGCATCCCTCTGTGAACATGGGCATACCCTGCCTCTCTACCTGAGTGTCTCCAGTGACTCACCAAAGCCGTCCCTGTCCCATCATCCACATGGAGCAGTCACTGCCCTACTGGCCCGATCATGTCACCATCCTCCTTGCTGTTAGAACCTGGTGGGTGTGGGTTGGGGAAATCTTACCTGTCATGGAGAGTGTTGGCAGCACTTCTTTACAGCTGACATCTCAAGGGGAGAGCAGCCAGGATTGTGCCGTGGTCTGGTCCAATCACCATGTGATTCTACCTGAAAGAGAAGAAGCACCAAACGGAGCAGCATCCCTTTGTTAAGACGGGCAGCCCCTGCCTCTGTGCCCAAGGGTCTCCAGCAACTCACTGAGGCCGTCCCTGTCCCATCGTCCTCATGGAGCAGTCACTGCCCTCCTGGCCCGAGTGTGTCACCTTCCTGCTTGCTGTTAGAGGCTGGTGGATGTGGGTTGGGGCGATCTTACCTGTCCTAGGGAGCATTGGCAGCTCTTCCTCCCAGATGAGTGGTCGAGGGCAGAGAGGCCAGGATTGTGCCGTTTCTGGCTGAAAGAGGAAAAGCACCAAATGGAGCAGCAAAGCCCAGCCTGCTGGGCGTTGGCTGGGGAGATCTTAACTGTCATAGAGAGCGCTGGAAGTTCCTTCCAGCTGACTTCTCAAGGGCAGAGAGGCCAGGATTGTGCCTTGGTCTGGTCTCATCGCTGTGTGTGTCTGGCTAAAAGAGAAGAAGCACAAAACAAAGCAGCACCTCCCTGTGACCATGGGCAGCCCCTGCCTCTCTGCTCAAGAGTATCTACCGACTCACCGATGCTGTCCATGTCCCATCATCCTCATGCAGCGATCACTCCTGTCCTGCCCCCATTCTGACAGCTTCCTGCTTGCTGTGGACCATCGGGGGTGTAGCTTGGGGCGATCTTACCTGTCAGGTAGAGTGTTGAGAGCTCTTCCTTCCAGCTGACTTCTCAAGGGGAGAGTGGCCAGGCGTCTGCTGTGTTTTGGTCCCATCGCGGTGTGAATCTGGCTACAAAAGGAGAAGCACGAAACGGAGCAGCATCCCCCTGAGAGCACAGGCTGCCCCTACTTCAGTGCCCGAGGGTCTCCAGCGACTCACCGAGGCTGTCATTATACCAGTGTCCTCATACAGCAGCCACTCCCGTCCTTCCCCGATCATGTCACCGTCCTCCTTGCTGTTAGAACCTGGTGGGTGTGGGTTGGGGGGATACTACCTGTTCTGCAGAGTGTTGGCAGCTCTTATTCCAGCTGATTTCTCAAGGCGAGAGTGGCCTGGAGTGTGCTGTGGTTTTGTGCCATCGCTGTGTGATTCTGGCTGAAAGAGAAGAAGCACCAAACAGAGCAGCATCCCTCTCTAAGCACGGGAAGCCCCTGCCTCTGTGCCCGAGGGTCTCCAGTGAGTCACCGAGGCTGTCGGTGTCCCGTCAACCTGATGGAGCAGTCACTCCCGTCCTAACCAGATCGTTTCACCATCCTGCTTGCAAATAGAACCTGCTGGGTGTGGGTTGGGGCAATCTTACCTGTCCCGGAGAGCATTGGCAGATCTTCCTTACAGCTGTCTTCTCTAGGGGAGAGTGGCCAGGGCTACGAAGATGGTGAAAGGCCTTGAGGGGAAGACGTACGAGGAACGGCTGAGGTCACTGGGCCTGTTCAGCCTGGAGAAGAGGAGGCTGAGGGGAGACCTCATCGCAGTCTACAACTTCCTTGTAAGGGGTTGTCAAGAGGCAGGAGACCTTTTCTCCATTAACACTAGTGACAGGACCCGCGGGAACGGGGTTAAGCTGAGGCAGGGGAAATTTAGGCTGGACGTCAGGAGGGGGTTCTTCACAGAGAGGGTGGTTGCACACTGGAACAGGCTCCCCAGGGAAGTGGTCACTGCACCGAGCCTGTCTGAATTTAAGAAGAGATTGGACTGTGAACTTAGGCACATGGTCTGAACTTTTGGGTAGACCTGTGCGGTGTCAAGAGTTGGACTTGATGATCCTTAAGGGTCCCTTCCAACTCAGGATATTCTATGATTCTATGATTCTATGATTTTGACATGGTCTGGTCCAATCGCCATGTGATTCTGGCTGAAAAAGAAGAACCAACAAATGGAGAAGCATCCCCCTGAGAGCACAGGCTGCCCCTACTTCTGTGCCCGAGGGTCTCAAGCGAGTCACCGAGGCTGTCATTGTTCCGTCATCCTGATACAGAGACCACTCCCATCCTACCCCGATCATGTCACCGTCCTCCTTGCTGTTAGAACATGGTGGGTGTGGGTTGGGGAAATCTTACCTTTCCTGGAGAGTATCGGCAGCTCTTCCTCCCAGATGACTTCGAAAGGGTAGAGCAGCCAGGATTGTCCCATGGTCTGGTCCAATTACTGTGTGATTCTGGCTGAAAGAGAAGAAACACCAAACGGAGCAGCATCCCTCTGTCAACACGGGCATCCCCTGCCTCTGTGCCCAAGGGTCTCCAGCGACTCACCAAGGCCGTCCTTGTCCCATCGTCCTCATCGAGCGGTCGCTGTCCCCCTGGCCCGAGTGTGTCACCTTCCTGCTTGCTGTTATAGGCTGGTGGATGTGGGTTGGGGCGATCTTACATGAACATGCCCTGGAGAGCGTTGGCAGCTCTACTGTCCAGCTGAGTGCTCGAGGGCAGAGAGTCCAGGATTGTGCTGTTTCTGGCTGAAAGAAGAAAAGCAACAAACGGAGCAGCACCTCCCTGCGACCATGGGCAGCCTCTGCCTCTCTGCTCAAGAGTATCTAGTGACTCACCGAGGCTGTCTGTGGCCTGTCTTCTTCATGCAGCATTTACTGCTGTCCTGCCCCCATTCTGTCAACTTCCTTCTTGTTGTGGACCATCGGGGGTGTAGGCTGGGGAGGATCTTACCTGTCCTGGACTGCATTGGGAGCTCTTCCTTCCAGGTGATTTCTGAAGGGGAGAGTGGCCAGAAGTGTGCTGTGGTTTGGTCCCACTGCTGTATAAATCTGGCTGCAAAAGGAAAAGCATGAAACGGAGCAGCATTCCCCATAGACCACAGGCTGCCCCTACTTCTGCGCGCGAGGGTCTCTAGCAACTCACCGAGGTTCTCCCAGCCTCACACCAAGGCTGTCCATCTCCCATCTTCCAGATGTTCCTTGTAGCTTAAATGTGTCATACTCCCACTTAGCGTGGTGACACCATGGTGGGGAATGGCTTGGGGCTGTCTTATCTGTCCTGTAGAGCGTTGGCATCTTTTCTGGCTGAGTTCTCAAAGCGAGAGAGGCCAGCAGTGTGCCATGGTCCGGTCTCATCACTAGGGATGTTTCTGTCTGAAAGAGGAAAAGCACCAAACGGAGCAGCATCCCCCTCCATGATCATGGGCATCCCCTGCCTCTGTGCCCAAGGGTCTGCAGCGACTCACCGAGGCTGTCCCTGTCCCCTCATCCTCATGCAGCAGTCACTCCCTTCCTGACCCGATCGTGTCACCATCCTGCTTGAAGAGAGAGGAAAAAGAAGCTGACTCCCTCTGGTTGAGGTTGTGTCTGGAGCGGACACTTGCGGGAGGAGCAGGCAGCCGAGCAGCCTCCCCGTCAGCACGGGCAGCCGGTACAGGCCTGCCCAACCGCCCAACCGCCCTTGGGGCCAGCATTCCGCAGCCATGGCCGTCCCCAACGCTTTGTGTTGTGCCAGCCTGGGCTTTGCTCTGCCCTTGCCCCTCAGGGTGCAGCACGCTGTGAGTTGCCATGTTCTTCAGCTTGCTCTCTGGAAAAAGGCACGTGTGGCTAGAAGCATGCCTGCTGTTGTAGTCCAGTTACATTTAACTGGAGCTAAAGCCACTTGGAGGCCGGTCACTAGTGCAGTCCCCCAGGGCTCAGGACTACGGCCAGTCCTCTTTAAAATCTTTATCGATGATCTGAATGAGGGGATCGAGTGCACCCTCAGTAAGTTTGCAGATGACACCACGTTAGGTGCGTGTGTCGATCTGCTCGAGGGTAGGAAGGCTCTGCAGGAGGATCTGGATAGGCTGCACCAATGGGCTGAGGCCAACTGCATGAAGTTCAACAAGGCCAAGTGCCGGGTCCTGCACCTGGGGCACAACAACCCCAAGCAGAGCTACAGGCTGGGAGATGAGTGGTTGGAAAGCTGCCTGGCAGAGAAGGACCTGGAAGTATTAGAGGATAGTGGGCTGAATATGAGCCAGCAGTGTGCTCAGCTGGCCAAGAAGGCCAACAGCATCCTGGCTGGTATCAGAAGCAGTGTGGCCAGCAGGGCTAGGGAAGTGATTGTCCCCCTGTACTCGGCTCTCGAGATTCTTTTCTGAAGGGGAAGCCACAGTATCTCTTGTCAAGTGTTCAGAAATTGTACTGATACAGAACGGATCATTTCCATATCAACTCTCAGAAATATGAAAAATCATGCAAATAAGCAATTGACATGATTCTGCTTTTAGTGCTGCACAAGCTAACAGTAGTCAAGTAATCTTTGGCACTGATGCCATGGTATTTTGCAAGTTAAAGTCCTAAGTTAGGTAAATGCATGTTTTTAAACACAGTTTTCTTGGTGTAATCATGTTTTCGCTCTCCATTACTTATCTTTTACGTCTGTATTCTTAATCTATTTCTACAATCGTGGTGTGTAATTTTGTTTAGTTTCTTCTCCTACATGCATTCACTTGCATTCTGAATTACCTTTTTCCTCTCTTATGCTGTCATACACTTTTTCCTCTCTTGGACTTTTTCTTCATTGCTCTGCTGACCTAGACATAGTTCTTTCTATATCTCCATTTGTTCTTATTTCAGCCCACAAATAATTAGATTCCATTTACTTCTGAGCAAGATATATCTCACTGCAGAAGGAAAGGAGTTCTCCAAGTAGCAAACAGATTACACAAGAGCTAGCAAGGTCCACCCTATCTATCAGTCACTTCTGAACTAACTAGTGATGCACTGCTTCCCATGCTCTCTATCCCATGATACAGCAAAATAGAACCACTTCCACGCATCAAAGGCTCATCTCCTACAAACAGGGATCGCTGTTATTTATGGTTCATGTGTTCAGTCATGTGTCAAACACGAACATCTAGATTCCAAGATCTGTGTCCACGCTGATGGGTTCACACGGCACTCTCAGACTTTTCCATAAATCCTTAGAGCTCTTTGAAGTATGAGGCCCTCACCCTCAGACTTCGAAGTATATTCCAATCTGGATAAACACATATTGCCTAAATCAATCTCCCTGCACTGTGTAGTTTTACTGTAATATAATATGGTGGATTTTTTTTTATTATTATTATTTTTCTTAATGGAAGGCTTAGAAGCAGGTGTTTTACTGACAGGAAGAATGAAAAGATGTCCCAGTTTTTCATTCCCTCTACAGCAGGTCAATCTTCATCAGCTGGCAGAATCATAAGAGCTCATGCAGCTCACAGAACTGCAGTGAAATATGTCTCCGGTTAGCTAGACAAGAGAAGGTTGGTGTGCAGATGTAGACGTGGGTTATAGATAAATATATCAAAAGAAGTGGGAAGCAATAGCTGTAAAATAAGGCAACAGAAGAGGAACAGCTACAACAGGACATAGTGAAAGTGAGAAAGGAGGAAAGGAAGAGCGAAGCTATAAATCTGAGTTACGGAAGAATCACTTTTTCTTCAGGCTTTATTCAACTAAGAAACACATAGTTTTGAACTGCGCTTTTCACAGATTAGGAAAACGGGTAAATCTACAATTTAATCAGCCATTTGGATAGTTAAGATGCTGCCCTGTGTTTAGGAAGAAGCAGCTGGAGTGAAGATTAGACTGGTTCAAAACAGAACAGGGTGGAGTTATTTCAGCCCTCTGAGCCCAGATTTCTACTTTCCCTGGGCAGCTGCAAGATAGCTAGAGAGCAGCTCTGCCATTTACAGGTAGATAAGTGATTGTTTTCCATTTCCAAAATTCGATTTATTTTTGATTAATAAGCATCCAAACTCTTCTGTATCACCCTATCTCTGTCAGAAAAGGAGAACAATGAAGAAAATAAAAGGGGGGGAACGACGACACGTGGTATAAGCAACCCAGACAAGTAAATCAATATTCCAATTCTCAACCAGACAAAAGTTCAAAATACTGAAAGGGTGTCAGAAAGCTTCCAGGAAGTTTAGTGCACACTGAAGGTATTGGCACCCAGAGAGGACTGACAGCATGAGTGTCTGCTTGCCAAAGAAAGAACTAATCATGTGGGTCTACCATTTAAGTAACTTTCAAAGGGCAATCTGAATAAAGGAGGCTAAGGATTGATCTTATAGGCTAACTACTGGTATACTGGGTCAAAATCCTCTGTGGAGAGAAGTTTGAGGTCTCTTACCTAAAAAGCAGGGTTAACAACCCTTCAAAATCAAAAGAGATTTACTTTGCAGAAACACTTTCAGACTGAGATGAGAGAAGTAATTTAAAGAGTCTTAATTTTCTTTTATTGCTCAGAAGCCAGAGTTCACGTAGACAAAAAAGATAAGGACTTTAACGGTTAGAGAAAGGGGCACTGAATTTGTAAATTAAGTCAATGTGGAAACCCTTTCTTTCTACACATTCAAAAAAAAAAAAGTGACCAAAAAGGACAAAGAACAGGATGAATGTGTTTTACAAATGCTAGAAACATACATGTATGAAACAAGATTGCTGTATTAGAAACATGTGTTGAGGGAAAATTATGATTACATTGGAATGACAGAGACTTGGTTAAATCAAGCTATCAACTGGGAGATAAAATTACCAAGGTATAAATTTTACGGATGGGTGAGGTAAAACAAAAGTAATGAGGAAGGGAGTAATTTGCATACAGGGAGAATACTGAATAAACAGAAATAAATGACACTAGGATTTTGGCTGACACAATAGGGACTATTTGAAGTAAACGGAAGAATGAGATATGGAAAAAGTTAGTCCTTGGACCTTGCCAGAGACTTTCAGGAGTGGATGAGAAAGCGTATCAGGAAACGTTTTTACAGATGAAGGAAGTCTGTATCGAATCCAGCGTAATGATCCAGTGGAGGAGTTCAATTACCTAGACATTTCCTAGGAAAATGTTAGTGGGAAAAACTATTAAGCAAGCATGATTATAAGAGTAATACAGGATTGCTTCCTTATGGAATATGCTCAAAAGCCACTCAGGCCACAGGAAAAGGGTAATGTGGATATAGTGACTAGAAATAAACTAGACACGATGAATACAGTGAAAGCTGGGAGGAGTATTACAATAAATATATAGTGCAGTACATGTGGTTGCAATGCCATTAAGAATGGGGGGGTAAGTTGCACTTGCATGTTAAATAAAATCAGACCCTTACTGAACATTAAATAAATTAAAGATAGCCCAAAAGAATCAAGCTTCACCAAAGGAAACGCTGGGAAAAATCCGAGGTATATTTAAGAACATATTTTCAAAATACAAGTAATTCATCAAGGATGAAGCCAGAAAAAAAAAAAAAAAAAAGGCAAAAAAACCTGCAATTGTATCAGGGAAGTGTAGTGCTTTATCTAGTCCCATTCACTGAACAAGAGGAAAAGAAGCATCTTGTGGCCAGTAACACACATTTGAAACAGCATAAATTCCACATGACCTGTGAGCCCATCTGTTTTGCTACTTGTGCTGGAAGAAAAATGTGAGTAGATGAGAAGGGACTGCAGATGAAAAGTAGAGACTAGGTGTGAAGAGAGAAACGATACATGTTTCAATAGTTTCTCTGACATTTCCCTGTTTCCAGTGAATGAGGTTCACAAATGACCTTGCTGCCACGCACAAAGCCTAATAGCGAACCTCCACAGCACATTACAGGCAGACACTCACACCAATGTGAGGAACCTAGATTCAAGACCATATTTTGGCTAACAGAGATTGGACTCAGTTCTCTGAGGAAGCTATTTAAAAAAAAAAAAAAAAAAAAAAAGTTCATTTTATAAAAAGTAATTGCATTTATTATTTGGAAGTTTAGCCACACAAAAATATTCACACATGCAGTAGTTAAGTCAGGTTAAACCTAAACTGATCACCAAGTTGATGATTAAAGAGAAAAAGCAGTGTGCAATCCTTTCCCTGAAAGGAACAGTATTTTAGGGGAAAAACACTAAGGAGTAGATACATGCATAAACATCACGGGTCACAGTGTGGCCACCTGGATTGCTATGTGACCTGAAGTGTGGGTATGTGTACTCTGCCTTGCTTTTCTCCTTACACAGTGTGGTGGTTTTACTCGGGTGGGTAGCCGAGCTCCACCACAACCGCTCTCTCACTCCCGCTCCTCAAAGAGGAACAGGGAGAAAATACAATCAAAAGGGCTCAAGGGCTGAGATAAGGACAGGGAGAATGTGCAGTAATTATTGTGACTGGCAAAGCAGACTCAGCATAGGGAGACAGTCAGATTGATTGCCTATTCCTAAGCAGCTAGAAAAGCGAGAAACAAAGGAAAGAAACCAAAAGCACCTATCCCCCCCATCCACCCTCTTCCACCTCCTCCCCCCGAGTAGCGCAGGGGAGTGGGGGAATGGGGGTTATGGTCAGTCTATAGCGCTTCTCCACCGCTCCTTCTCAATCCCTCTTGTCCCCTGTGCTGTGGGGTCCCTCCCACAGGATGCAGGCCTTGCTGAACTGACCTGGCGTGGGCTTCCCACAGGCAGCAGCTCTTCCAGAACTGCTCCCACATGGCTTCATACCATGGGCTCCATCCCTCAGGAGCACACTGCTCCAGCACAGGTCCCCCACGGGCAGCAGCTCCTACCAGGTCACCTGCTCCTGCGTGGGCTCCTCCACGGGCTGCAGCGTGGAACCCTGCTCCACCGTGGTACTCCATGGGCTGCAGGGGGACAGCCTGCTTCACCATGGGCCTCACCACAGGCCGCAGGGGACTTCTGCTCCATGCCTGGAGCACCTCTCCCCCTCCTTCCTCACTGACCTTGGCGCCTGCAAGGCTGTTCCTCACTCCTCTCACTCTCCCAGCTGCTGTGTTGTGTCTTTTTTTTCTTAAATCTGCTCTCACAGAGGCGCAAAACAACATCACTTACTGGCTCAGCTCTGGCCAGCAGTGGGGCCCTTGCCAAACATGGGGCAGCTTCTAGATCCTTCTCACAGAAGCCACGCCTGTGGCCCCCTAACACCAAAACCTTGCCACGTAAACCCATGACACAGCAAGAGGCTCAGACTTTCTCTTCCTGGAACTACTCAAGAAATGAGAGTATCAGTAGCTTTCTCACACCAAGACAATTAGAACAAACGTTGAGGTTTGAAAGCCTGTTGCTCTAAGGATTGAAGCCTATTTTTAACATTTTATATGTTGCTTGGCATTCACAGAGCAGTGTTCAATGGTAGGCCTCACAGCTGGTTTCCTCTGGATTTCCGATAATCCAACAAATTTCTCCTTCCGTTGATAGTAGTCTCACCCTAGTATACAACAGTCTTGTAGTAGCAAGTCCTGGTCCCTGCCAAATAATTATCAGTACAGGAAAGATCTGAGAAACGTTCTAAATGGATACTGTCAGTAGATGTTTGCAATGATTTTAAAAAATCTGAACAGAAACATTGAAGATCATACCCATGCAGGGAATGTGATTAGATCCTGTTTCAAGCATCTTAGCACTGAGACAAAACATCAAGGAAAAAAACAAGAACAAAAACAAAACAAACAAACAAAAAACCAACTTTCAGATTTGTTTTTGAGAGTCTGAATAACACATTATCTCTTCTCATTTTATTGCTTATTAGACAGTATTGCCATTCACACATTTTTCTCCAACAACGAGTAAGTCAAATGGCAAAAAGGTTGGAAAATATTTCTGAAAAACACCAGTTTAATCAGGGATAGTTCGCCAGTCTTGAGCCTGAAAAATGCCACGTCTCTAAATCCAGTCTTTTTTTCAAACTCTGTTCCTTATCCCCAAAGAATTATGAAATGGAGACAAAGGCAGTCCTAAAGGTCTGAACACCAGTGCATTTGAAAGCCTTAGACATGAGCACTACAGTCTGCCTGGGCAGACCTATTCTCCCATGTGGAGCCTATGGTTCAGTTAACAGGACTGCAACCATCTGCAACACGAGAACATCAAGACATTAATTATTCTCCACTACCACAGTATATTTATATTCTGAAATCAAACTTAGAACTTCATTTTCTGCTGACATTTAAGTGTGGAAATTAATCACTTGGGATTGTAATTCTACATACGATGCTAGGGGAAATTATAATAACATCCAAAGTATCACATCTTTAGTCTGCATTTTGTTTTAGACATGTTAGATAATGCTTAATGAAGCATTTTACATCCTATTAAAGCTTTACAGCACACACTCTTCCTACTAAAAAATTCTTAGAGTGAGTGCCTAAGTGCCACTTAAAATCAGATACACTTCTAAAATAGAAAACATAATATTTAATTTTCCTGTATGATAGAGTTCATGCAACTCTTTTGTATTTTTGGTGCAGTATTCATAGCAATAACTGCTGGTGGTAAAATATAGTAGGTGGAGATCAAGTAGCATGCGTGCATTGTAACATTATATGTTCCAGAATTTTGATATATGACTCAAATAAATACAATAAACACAATATTTATTTATTACAATGCACCTGGATGCTGTTTCCATTAATGAATGATAATGTGCTATAGAGCTTTCTAATAGTCTAAAATAAAAACATTATTCAAGACACATAGGCTGAAGCATTCTGGAAGTCCTTAGACACAGTGGAGCACCATTTGTCAATAAATAAGTCTTTTCATAAACATCAACAACAGTATTTCAAAACAAGAGGGTATTGATCACTGAAAAATGGGACAGATACAAAATCCGAATCAACTTTTAAGCACATAATCAAATCTTGCTAATGGTAGTGTGGCAACGTAACTCACCCAGGTAAATATTCAGGCATCTATAAAAATAAAAACAGAGAAGGCAGGAAGAAAGCCATAGAGAAGTCATAAAGATTGGACAAGATTCCATGGCATTAAAAACATTACTTTTTGGCGTAATTTTAAGGGTTGTTAAGCCTTCTCTTTAGGTAAGAGACCTCAAACTTCTCTCCACAGAGGATTTTGACCCAGTATACCAGTAGTTAGCCTATAAGATCAATCCTTTGCCTCCTTTATTCAGATTGCCCTTTGAAAGTTACTTAAATGGTAGACCCACATGATTAGTTCTTTCTTTGGCAAGCAGACACTCATGCTGTCAGTCCTCTCTGGGTGCCAATACCTTCAGTGTGGGCTAAAATTCCTGGAAGCTTTCTGACGCCCTTTCAGTATTTTGAACTTTTGTCTGGTTGAGAATTGGAATATTGATTTACTTGTCTGGGTTGCTTATACCACGTGTCGTCATTCCCCCCCTTTTATTTTCTTCATTGTTCTCCTTTTCTGACAGAGATAGGGTGATACAGAAGAGTTTGGATGCTTATTAATCAAAAATAAATCGAATTTTGGAAATGGAAAACAATCACTTATCTACCTGTAAATGGCAGAGAGCTGCTCTCTAGCTATCTTGCAGCTGCCCAGGGAAAGTAGAAATCTGGGCTCAGAGGGCTGAAATAACTCCACCCTGTTCTGTTTTGAACCAGTCTAATCTTCACTCCAGCTGCTTCTTCCTAAACACAGGGCAGCATCTTAACTATCCAAATGGCTGATTAAATTGTAGATTTACCCGTTTTCCTAATCTGTGAAAAGCGCAGTTCAAAACTATGTGTTTCTTAGTTGAATAAAGCCTGAAGAAAAAGTGATTCTTCCGTAACTCAGATTTATAGCTTCGCTCTTCCTTTCCTCCTTTCTCACTTTCACTATGTCCTGTTGTAGCTGTTCCTCTTCTGTTGCCTTATTTTACAGCTATTGCTTCCCACTTCTTTTGATATATTTATCTATAACCCACGTCTACATCTGCACACCAACCTTCTCTTGTCTAGCTAACCGGAGACATATTTCACTGCAGTTCTGTGAGCTGCATGAGCTCTTATGATTCTGCCAGCTGATGAAGATTGACCTGCTGTAGAGGGAATGAAAAACTGGGACATCTTTTCATTCTTCCTGTCAGTAAAACACCTGCTTCTAAGCCTTCCATTAAGAAAAATAATAATAATAAAAAAAAATCCACCATATTATATTACAGTAAAACTACACAGTGCAGGGAGATTGATTTAGGCAATATGTGTTTATCCAGATTGGAATATACTTCGAAGTCTGAGGGTGAGGGCCTCATACTTCAAAGAGCTCTAAGGATTTATGGAACAGATGGTAAGACTGAGAGTGCCGTGTGAACCCATCAGCGTGGACACAGATCTTGGAATCTAGATGTTCGTGTTTGACACATGACTGAACACATGAACCATAAATAACAGCGATCCCTGTTTGTAGGAGATGAGCCTTTGATGAGTGGAAGTGGTTCTATTTTGCTGTATCATGGGATAGCGAGCATGGGAAGCAGTGCATCACTAGTTAGTTCAGAAGTGACTGATAGATAGGGTGGACCTTGCTAGCTCTTGTGTAATCTGTTTGCTACTTGGAGAACTCCTTTCCTTCTGCAGTGAGATATATCTTGCTCAGAAGTAAATGGAATCTAATTATTTGTGGGCTGAAATAAGAACAAATGGAGATATAGAAAGAACTATGTCTAGATCAGCAGAACAATGAAGAAAAAGTCCAAGAGAGGAAAAAGTGTATGACAGCATAAGAGAGGAAAAAGGTAATTCAGAATGCAAGTGAATGCATGTAGGAGAAGAAACTAAACAAAATTACACACCACGATTGTAGAAATAGATTAAGAATACAGACGTAAAAGATAAGTAATGGAGAGCGAAAACATGATTACACCAAGAAAACTGTGTTTAAAAACATGCATTTACCTAACTTAGGACTTTAACTTGCAAAATACCATGGCATCAGTGCCAAAGATTACTTGACTACTGTTAGCTTGTGCAGCACTAAAAGCAGAATCATGTCAATTGCTTATTTGCATGATTTTTCATATTTCTGAGAGTTGATATGGAAATGATCCGTTCTGTATCAGTACAATTTCTGAACACTTGACAAGAGATACTGTGGCTTCCCCTTCAGAAAAGAATCTCGAGAGCCGAGTACAGGGGGACGATCACTTCCCTAGCCCTGCTGGCCACACTGCTCCTTATTCCAGCCAGGATGCTGTTGGCCTTCTTGGCCAGCTGAGCACACTGCTGGCTCATATTCAGCCGACTACCCACCAATACTCCCAGGTCCTTCTCCGCCTGGCAGCTTTCCAACCACTCATCTCCCAGCCTGTAGCTCTGCTTGGGGTTGTTGTGCCCCAGGTGCAGGGCCCGGCACTTGGCCTTGTTGAACTTCATGCAGTTGGCCTCAGCCCATCAGTGCAGCCTATCCAGATCCTCCTGCAGAGCCTTCCTACACTCGAGCAGATCGACACACGCACCTAACGTGGTGTCATTTGCAAACTTACTGAGGGTGCACTCGATCCCCTCATTCAGATCATCGATAAAGATATTAAAGAGGACTGGCCCTGGTCTTGACCCCTGGGGAACTCCTTTAGTGACCGGCCTCCAAGTGGCTTTAACTGCAGTTAAATGTAACTGGATTACAACAGCAGGCATGCTTCTAGCCACACGTGCCTTTTTCCAGAGAGCAAGCTGAAGAACATGGCAACTCACAGCGTGCTGCACCCTGAGGGGCAAGGGCAGAGCAAAGCCCAGGCTGGCACAACACAAAGCGTTGGGGACGGCCATGGCTGCGGAATGCTGGCCCCAAGGGCGGTTGGGCGGTTGGGCAGGCCTGTACCGGCTGCCCGTGCTGACGGGGAGGCTGCTCGGCTGCCTGCTCCTCCCGCAAGTGTCCGCTCCAGACACAACCTCAACCAGAGGGAGTCAGCTTCTTTTTCCTCTCTCTTCAAGCAGGATGGTGACACGATCGGGTCAGGAAGGGAGTGACTGCTGCATGAGGATGAGGGGACAGGGACAGCCTCGGTGAGTCGCTGGAGACCCTTGGGCACTCAGGCAGGGGATGCCCATGATTACAGGGGGATGCTGCTCCGTTTGGTGCTTTTCCTCTTTCAGACAGAAACATCCCTAGTGATGAGACCGGACCATGGCACACTGCTGGCCTCTCTTGCTTTGAGAACTCAGCCAGAAAAGACGCCAGCGCTCTACAGGACAGATAAGACAGCCCCAAGCCATTCCCCACCACGGTGTCACCACACTAAGTGGGAATATGGCACATTTAAGCTACAAGGAACATTTCCTGGGCATCAGGAAGATGGGAGATGGACAGCTTTGGTGTGAGGCTAGGAGAGCCTCATGCAAGGAATGGCTTCCAGTGCTGAGAGGGGGTGGCTGCTCGGTTTGTCGCCTCCTCTATTACAGCTGGAGACACTGACAGTGCTGGAATGAAGCCATGGCACACTCCTGGACTCTCTCGCATTGAGAAGTCAGCTGGAAAAGGTGTCAACAATCTCCAGGACAGGCAATTTCGCCCCAAACCACACCCAACAACGGTGTCATAGCAAGCAGGACAGTGACATGCTTGGGCCAGGACAGGAGTGACCACTCTATCAGGATGACGGGAGATGGATTGACGTGGTGAGATGCTCGAGTCCGTCAGGCACAGAGGCAGGGTCAGCCCCTGGTCACACGGGGATGCTGCTCCGTTATTTCTTTCTCTTATTAAAGCCAGACATACACAGCGATGGGAAGCAGACGACGGCACAATCGTGGCGACTCTCCCTTTGAGAAGACATCTGGAAGGAACATCCAGCACTCTCCAGGACAGGTAAGATCGCCCTAACCCACACCCACCACCCATAACAGCAAGCAGGAAGGTGAAATGCTTGAGCCAGGAGTGCAGTGACTGCTCCATGAGGACGATGGGACATGGAAAGCTTTGGTGAGTCGCTAGAGACCCTAGGGCACAGAGGCAGGGGCTTCCCGTGCTCACAGAGGGATGCTGCTCTGTTTGGGGCTTCTTCTCTTTCAGCCAGAATCACACAGCGATGGCACAAAACCACAGCACACTCCAGGCCACTCTCGCCTTGAGAAATCAGCTGGAATAAGAGCTGCCAACCCTCTCCAGGACAGGTATGATCGCCCCAACTTACACCCAGCAGGCTGTTACAGCAAGTAGGATGGTGACACGCTTGGGCCAGGATGGCAGTGACCGCTCCATGAGGACGATGGGACATGGACAGTCTCGGTGAGTCACTAGATAATCTTGAGCAGAGACGCAGGGGCTGCCATGGTCGCAGGGGGTTGCTGTTCCATTTGGTACTTTCCCACGTTCAGCCAGAAACAGCACAATCCTGGCCTCTCTGCCCTCGAGCACTAGCTGGAAGGAAGAGCTGCGAACGCTCTCCAGGAAAGGTAAGATCACCCCAGCCCACACCCACCAGCCTCGAATAGCAAGCAGGAAGGTGACATGATCGCAGTAGGATGGGAGTGACCCCTGGATCAGTATGATGGAACACGGACAGCCTCGGTGAGTCACGGTAGAGCCTCGGGCAGAGAGGCAGGGGCTGCCCATGTTCACAGAGGGATGCTGCTCTATTTGGAGCTTCTTCTCTTTCAGCCAGAATCACACAGTGAGTGGACCAAACCACGGCACAATCCTGGCTGCTCTCCCCTTGAGATGTCAGCTGTAAGGAAGAGCTGCCAATGCTCTCCAGGACAGGTAAGATTGCCCAAACCCACAGCACCAGGTTCTAACAGCAAGCAGGACGGTGACATGATCGGGGAAGGATGGGAGTGGCCGCTGTATGAAGACACCAGTATAATGACAGCCTCGGTGAGTCCCTGGAGACCCTCAGGCACAGAAGTAGGGGCTGCCTGTGCTCACAGAGGGATGCTGCTCTGTTTGGTGCTTCTGTTTTGCAGCCAGATTCACACAGCCATGGGACAGGAGCACAGTACAGTCCTGGCCTCTCTCCCCTTGAGAAGTCATCTGGAAGGAACTTCCAGCGCTCTCCAGGACAGGTAAGATAGCCCCAACCCACAGCCACCAGCCTCGAACAGCAAGCAGGAAGGTGACATGATCGGGTCAGGATGGCAGTGACCTCTCCATGAGGAAGACAGGATACAGACCGCCTCAGTGAGTCGCTAGATACTCGAGCAGAGAGGCAGGGGCTGCCCATGGCCACAGGGGGTTGCTGCTCCGTTTGGTGCTTCTTCTCTTTCAGCCAGGATCACACCGCGATTTGACCAGACCATGGCACAATCCTGGCTGCTCTCCCCTTGAGAAGTCA
Organism: Aythya marila; assembly: GCF_965140915.1. Taxonomy (NCBI): domain Eukaryota; kingdom Metazoa; phylum Chordata; class Aves; order Anseriformes; family Anatidae; genus Aythya; species Aythya marila. Next base: position 1,903,955 of record NW_028137218.1, on the reverse strand, counting down.
TCTGGGAGGAAGAGCTGCCAACGCTCTCCAAGACAGATAAGATTACACCAATCCACACCCACCAGGGTCTAACAGCAAGGAGGACGGTGACATGATCGGGGTAGGACGGGAGTGGCCGCTGTATCAGGATGACGGAACAATGACAGCCTTGATGAGTCGCTGGAGACTGTCGGGCACAGAGGCAAGGGCAGCCTGTGTTCTCAGGAGGATGCTGCTCTGTCTCCTGGTGCTTCTCTTTCAGCCAGAAACGCACAGCGATGGAACCAGACCATGGCACAATCCTGGCTGCTCTCCCCTTGAGAAGACAGCTGTAAGGAAGATCTGCCAACACTCTCCAGGACAGGTAAGATTGCCCCAACCCACACCCACCAGGTTCTATTTGCAAGCAGGACGGTGACACGATCGTATCAGGACGGGAGTGACTGCTCCATCAGGTTGACGGAACACCGACAGCCTCCGTGAGTCACTGGAGACCCTCGGGCACAGAGGCAGGGGCTTCCCGTGCTCACAGAGGGATGCTGCTCTGTTTGGGGCTTCTTCTCTTTCAGCCAGAATCACACAGCGATGGCACAAAAACACAGCACACTCCTGGCCACTCTCCCTGTGAGAAAGCAGCTGGAATAAGAGCTGCCAACACTCTCTAGGTCAGGTAAGATCTCCCCAGGCTACGCCCAGCATGCTGTAACAGCAAGCAGGATGATGACACGCTTGGGCCAGGATGGCAGTGACCTCTCCATGAGGACGACAGGACACAGACAGCCTCAGTGAGTCACTAGATACTCTTGAGCAGAGAGGCAGGGCTGCCCATGGTCACAGGGAGGTGTTGCTTTGTTTTGTGCTTCTCCTCTTTCAGACAGACACACACAGCGATGAGACCAGACCAAGGCACACTCCTGGCCTCTCTCCCCTTGAGAAGTCAGCTGGAAGGAACTTCCAGTGCTCTCCAGGACAGGTAAGACCTCATCAACCTACGCCCAGAAGCCTTTAAATGAAAGCAGTATGGTGACACGCTCAGGCAAGGAGTGCAGTGACCGCTCCATGAGGACAAACGGACACTGACAGCCTTGGTGAGTCGCTAGATAATCTTGAGCAGAGACACAGGGACTGCCATGGTTGAAGGGGGTTGTTGTTCTGTTTGGTGCTTTCCCACTTTCAGCCAGAAACGGCACAATCCAGAAACAGACACACACAGCGACAAGACCAGACCACGGCAAACTCCTAGCCTCTCTGGCCTCGACTGCTCAGCTGGAAGGAAAATCTGCCAACGCTCTACAGGACAGGTAAGATTTCCCAAACGCACACCCATCAGGCTGTAACAGAAAGGAGGACGGTGACAGGATCGGGCCAGGAGGGCAGTGACCGCTCCATGAGGACGATGGGACAGGGACAGCCTCGGTGAGTCACTGGAGACCCTCGGGCACAGAGGCAGGGGATACTCGTGTTCAGAGAGGGATGCTGCTCTGTCTCGCGGTGCTTCTCATTTAGCCAGAAATGCACAGCGATGGAACCAGACCACAGCACAATCCTGGCCTCTCCCATTGAGAAGTCAGGTGGAAGGAAGTTCCAGCGCTCTCCAGGACAGGTAAGATTGCCCCAACCCACACCCACCAGGTTCTAACAGCAAGGAGGACGGTGACATGATCGGGGTAGGACGGGAGTGGTCGCTGCATCAGGATGATGGAACAATGACAGCCTCGGTGAGTCACTGGAGACCCTCGGGCACAGAAATAGGGGCAGCCTGTGCTCTCAGGGGGATGCTGCTCCATTTGGTGCTTCTCTTTTGCAGCCAGATTCACACAGCGATGGGACCAAAACACAGCACACTCGTGGCCACTCTCCCCTTGAGAAATCAGCTGGAATGAGCTGCCAATGCTCTCCAGGACAGGCAAGATCTCCCAAACCCACACCCACCAGGTTCTAACAGCAAGAAGGATGGTGACATGATCGGGGTAGGACGGGAGTGACCACTGGATCAGGATGACGGAGCAATGACAGCCTCGGTGAGTCGTGGTAGAGCCTCGGGCAGACAGGCAGGGGCTGCCCATGGTCATGGAGGGATGCTGCTCCTCTTTTTCCTTCTCTTATTAAAGCCAGACACACACAGAATTGACTCCAGACCATGGCACAGTCCTGGCCTCTCTCCCCTTGAGAAGTCAGCTGGAAGGAAGAACTTGCCATGCTCTTCAGGAGAGGTAAGATCACCCCAAACCACACTCACCAAGGTCCACAGCAAACAGGAAGGTGATTCGATTGGTCCAGGACGGCAGTGAGCACTCCAACAGGATGATGGCAGGAATCAGACTTGGTAAGATGCTGGAGAACCTCGGGCACAGAGGCAGGGTCATCCTGTGGTCACACGGGGGTGCTGCTCCGTTTGTTCTTTCTGATATTAAAGCCAGACACACACAGTGATGGGACGAGAGCATGGCACAGTCCTGGCCTCTCTCCCCTTGAGAAGTCATCTGGAAGGAACTTCCAGCACTCTCCAGGACAGGTAAGATCGCCACAACCTACGCCCAGCAGGCTGTAAGAGCAAGGAGGACAGTGACATGATCGGGCCAGGAGGGCAATGACCGCTGCAATAGGATGATGGGACACGGACAGCCTCGGTGAGTAACTGGAGACCCTTAGGCACAGAAGCAGGGGCTGCCCGTGTTGACAGAGGGATGCTGCTCTGTTAGGTGCTTCTTCTCTTTCAGAGAAAATCACACGGAGTGTGGACCAGACCAAGGCACAATCCTGGCCGCTCTCTCCCTGAGGTGTCAGTTGTAAGGAAGAGCTGCCAACGCTCTCCAGGACAGGTAAGATTGCCCCAACCCACACCCACCAGGCTCTAACTGCAAGCAGGACAGTGACACGCTTGGGCCAGGACAGGAGTGACCGCTCCATCAGGATGACGGGAGACAGATTGACGTGGTGAGACGCTCGAGTCCATCGGGCACAGAGGCAAGGTCAACCCCTGCTCGCACAGGGATGCTGCTGCATTTTTTCTTTCACTTATTAAAGCCAGACACACACAGCTATGGGAAGCAGACGATGGCACAATCGTGGCGACTCTCCCCTTGAGAAGTCATCTGGAAGGAACATTCAGCGCTATCCAGGACAAGTAAGATGACCCCAACCCACACCCACCAGCCTTGAACAGCAAGCAGGAAGGTGACATGATCGGGTGAGGATGGGAGTGACCGCTCCATGAGGATGATGGGACAGGGACGGCCTCAGTGGGTCACTTGAGACCCTTGGGCACAGAGGCAGGGGTGGCTGGGGTCACAGAGGGATGCTGCTCCTTTTGGTGCTTCTGTTTTGCAGCCAGAATCACACAGCGATGGGAGCAAACAACAGCACACTGCTGGCCACTCTCCCCTTGAGAAACCACCTGGAATAAGAGCTGCCAACCCTCTCCAGGACAGGTAAGATCACCCCAAGCTACAACCCTGATGGTCCACAGGAGGCAGGAAGCTGACAGAATGGGGGCAGGACGGCAGTGAATGCTGAATCAGGAAGACGGATGTCCTGGTTTCAGTTAGAACAGAATTAATTTTCTTCCTAGTAGCTGGTGGAATGCTGTGTTTTGGCTTAGGATGAGAAGAGTGCTGATAACACCCCGATGTTTTAATTGTTGCAGAGCAGTGCTTATACCAAGCCAAGGACATCTCAGCCTTTTGTTCTGTCCTGCCAACAGGCAGGCTGGGGGTGCAGTAAGAGCTGGGAGGGGACAGACCCAGGACAGGTGACCCAAACTAGCCAAAGGGGTATTCCATACCATCTGACGTCATGCTAAACAATATATAGGGGTAGCTAGCTGGGTGGAGGGGGGCCGGACTGCTCAGGGTTAGGCTGGGCATCGGTCAGCGGGTGGTGAGCAATTGCATTGTGCATCACTTGTTTGTACATATTATTAGTAGTAGTACTATTATCATCATTGTATTATTATTATTATTATTATTATTATTGTTATTGTTATTGTTATTATTGTTATTAATATTTTCCTGTCTTATTAAACTGTCTTTATCTCAACTCACGGGCTTCACTTTCCATTTCTCTCCCCCGTCCCAGAGAGGGAGGGGGAGGGTGAGCTGCGTGGTGTTTAGCTGCCAGCCGGGTTAAACCACGACACCTCCTCTCTGCCTGCTGGATGCCCACTCTCTTCTCTGAGACTGCAGAGTCACAGGTTCCCAGTGAATACCTGGCTTTAGTTCTTTCCCTGTGGCTGAGCTCACAGTGGGAGATCTCTCACTTTCTGAAGGGCTGCAGTCACAGGCTCTGCTGTCCCTGGAGGTACTTTGGTCTCTGCAGGCAGCTCCAGATTCCCCTCCTCAAGTTCATCACCTACGGGTCACATGTGGGAACAGCCCTGGCTATGTAATGCAGTGACCATTTGCTGCCTCTGCTGTCAGTAGAGACCCATGGATGAGTGTTAAATCTAGGCCTTGGTCTCTGACAGGTCACAATGCAAAAATGAGCCATTATCTCCAGAACTGAAACAGGAACAGATCCTTGTGGGGAACAATCATTTGGGCCTATTCTTGGCAGTGGTTTGGGAAGGAAAGCCCAGACTTCAGGCATTGCACTGGGGTAATTCTGTTTTATTACAGAGATGTCATGAGAGAGTCTTCAGTGACTCACAATGTTAGATGCACATTTATACAGCCTCCATATGAGACAGAACAGGTTCATTCATTTATAGCGGGGGGTGGAGTGGAAGGAGGGATGGGAGAAATGCAAACACATGTAGGAATGCAAGGCGCACAAGAACTCATAGTGATGATGATGATGATGACGGTGATGATAACAATAAGAAGAATAAGAATAAGAAAAACCAAAACACAGTCCTGGAAGGGGATGTACTGGGGCTCATTACTGAAGAGTGAAGGGGTCTTTATGAGTACTGAAAAAAATCCAGATCATCATTTTCCAAACTGCATCCTTCAGTTCCTGGTTCCTCATGCTGTAGATGAGGGGGTTCACTGCTGGAGGCACCACCGAGTACAGAACTGCCAACAAAAGATTTTGGGATGAGGAAAAGATGGAGGGAGGCTTCAGGTAGGCAAATGTGACAGTAATAAGAAACAGGGAGACGACAGCCAGGTGAGGGAAACACATGGAAAAGGCTTTGTGACGGCCCTGCTCAGATGGGATCCTCAGCACTGCTCTGAAGATCTGCACATAGGACAGCACAAGGAAAACAAAACACACAAAAAATAAACAGGCACATACCACAAGAAGCTGAACTTCTCTTAGGTAGGTGTCTGCGCAGGAGAACTTGAGGATCCGGGGAATTTCACAGAAGAACTGGTCCAGGGCATTGCCTTGGCAGAGAGGGAGGGAAAAGGTATTGGCAGTGTGCAGCACAGCATAGACAAAAGTAATGCCCCAGACAGCTGCTGCCATGTTGACACAAGTTCTGCTGTCCATTATTGTCCTGTAGTGCAGGGGTTTGCAGATGGCAATGTAGCGGTCATAGGCCATGATGATGAGAAGAGAAAACTCTGCTGTGACAAAGACAACAAACATAAAGACCTGGGTGGAACAACCTGCATAGGAAATGATCCTGGTGTCCCAGAGGAAATTGGCCATGGCTTTGGGAACAGTGGTGGAGATGGAGCCCAGGTCGAGGAGGGCAAGGTTGAGGAGGAAGAAGTACATGGGGGTGTGGAGGTGGTGGTTGCAGGCTATGGCTGTGAGGATGCGGCCGTTGCCCAGGAGGGCAGCCAGGTAGATGCCCAGGAAGAGCCCAAAGTGCAGGAGCTGCAGCTCGCGTGTGTCTGCGAATGGCAGGAGGAGGAACTCTGGGGGGACGGTGCTGTTGGACATTTGCTGTCTCTGGGACAAAAAAACAAACAAACAAACAAACAAAACAAAACAAAACAAAACAAAACAAAAACAAACAAACAAAAACAAGCAAACAAACAAAGAAAAACAGAGACGAGTTACTGAAACTTCTCTGAAAAAAATCCCCTGCTTCTTTCACAGAAATCACCATTCTCTGAGCTTGCATTTCAGCTATGGAAGTGACACTGCAGGGCAGGTACTCTTAGCCTCATCATGGTGTATCACCTTGCAAGACACAGGCTCCTCTCTTCTTCTGGAGGTCCAGCTGAGGAGGAGGTGGCTCATGCCCTAAAGCCCCTGAGGGCAGAGGCTGTGCTGGGTGGCAGAGGAGAGCAGGGGGTTGTGCAGAGAAGGTGCCTGCACTGCAGGCCTGTCAGGGAGTACCTGAATCCCCCCTCCCTTGGTGTTTCAGGCAGCAGCTCCCTCTCGCTCCCTGCCCAGGTCTCTGCTACCTGGAGCTGTCCCTGCTGGCATCTCCTTCCCTGTCCCCACATCTCCTCCCTGCCATTGCTAACAGACCCCGTCCCACCCACTGTGTGCTCAGCTCTGCCTGCAGACACCTGCAGGCAGATTTTCAGGGACAACTCCCTGTGTTTACTGGGAGTTTTTCTATTGTAAAAAGAGGTAACAAGAACTGGGGTCTCAGTGCCTTCATAGTAATGTAGAAATAAACTCCCATTTCCCAAGGCCACCCAGCAAAGCAAGAGGAGAAATATCAAAGCACACAATGCTTCTCTTCAAGAATACCTTGCTCTGATTTTTCTCTCATGGAGTCTACTCTGAAGTGCCCTGGAAGTGCTGTGGTGCCGTGAGCAGGCTGCTCCAGGCAGCAGCCTCCAGCCAGCAGCAGGATCCTGTCCTGCCAGGGGGCTCCTTCCACACACAGCTTCTCCCCACAGCACCCTGGGCAGGCTGAGTGCTGAGCCTGGCAGGCAGCAGAGGCCCTGCCTCAGTGCACAGCCCCTGGGGCACAGCAGGGACCCTGCTCTGCACCACAGCCCTGGACACCCCTGCCTGCACCCTGGCTGCACAGCCTGCAGCCAGCCCTTTAAGAACGAACCCTCATGTCCTGTCCCTCTGAGAGCTGTGGCAGGGAATCCCTGCTTTGGACCTTGTTATTCTCATCTATTTCAAAGAAGCTCTGAGAGTCGCCCTGAAAGCTCCACAGGCTGTGGGATTTGCCAGCAAATCTGGAGATGGCATCAGGAACAACAGTTGTGCTGCCCTGCAGCCAGAGACTTACCCTGTTCAGGGCTGTGAAGATTTCTCCCGCAGTGAGCTCTCAGCATCCCCCCTCCACACTGCCTTTAACATCTCCCTCCCTTCTCTCAGCTACCCTTGTCCCCTGCAGGCAGTGCCCCCAGCCCTGCTGTGCTGTGCAGAGGAGCTGCTCCTGGGCAGAGCTGTCTCTCTGCAGCGCTGCCTGCTTGCCAGGAGCTTCTTTTGGGCCCAGGAGCCCGGCACAGCTCAGCAGCACAGGGAGCTCTTGAGAAGTCCCTGGGCCTCCAGGGGAATCCAGCCTGAAACAGACTGAAACATTCACTAATATTTTTTCCCTCCACTGAGGAAGGAAACTCTTTTCCAGCACTATCGTACCTCATATCTGAAAAAGTATTAGTTCTGTGAGTGACCTTTCTCTGCAGAGCTGCTCTCAATGATTTCTTCTCCCAGTCTGTACTCATGGCTGAGATTGCCCTGGTCCAGGTGCAGAATCTTGCATTTGGACTTGTTGAACATCATTATGTTAACATTGGGCCCACTTCCCAAGCTTGTCCAGCTCCCTTTGAATGGCTTCTCTTCCTTCTGTTCAATCAGCTGCACTCTCAGCTTGATGTCATCTGCAAACTTGCTGATGGTGCACTCAATCCCACTGTCCATTTCATTGATAAAGATTTTCCATAGTCCCAGTCCCTGGAGAGACCCCCGAGGTAAACCTCTCTTCACCTGCCTCCAACTTGGAGATGGAGTTAAATGATCTCCACTCTCTTGGTGTGACCTTCAAGCCAATTCCTTACCCACTGAGCGGTCCAACACTCAAGCAATTCAAGAAACTCCTAGAGCATGTTGAGGATAAGTTTCTGGTCCAGACATTTGGACCGATTTGGAGACCAGGATGTCATGTGGGACCATGTCAAATGCCTTACAGAAGTCCATGGCATCAGTCAGTCTTCCCTTGTCAACTGATGCAGTCAGTTCATTATAGAAAATCAGCAGATTGGTCAGGCACAATTTACCTTTAGTGAAGCCATTCTGGTTGTCTTGGATCACGCCTTTGTTTCTCTTTTTCTTGCACCTGCCTTGATATTGCTTCCAGGAGGATCTTTCCCAAGATCTTGTCAGGCACAGAGGTGGGGCTCATCAGTCTGTAGTTCCCAGTGTATTTTTTCTACCATTTTTAAAAATGGGAATGATGTTTCCCTTTTTCCAGTCACCTGACTGCCAGACCTTTTTAAATATGATGGAAAGAATCTTGGCCACTGCATCAGCCAGTTCCTTCAGGACCCTGGGGTGCAAGTCATCAGGCCCCATAGACTTGTATGTCTTTACTTTCATCAGGTGGTCTCAAACTCGCTCTTCACTTACAGCGGGTGAGACTTGACTCCTTCAGCCTCCATTTACAGGTTCAAGGAAACAAAAGTTCAGACTCGGGAAGCCTGACTGGCAGTGAAGACCAAGGCAAAGATATTGTTGAGTACCTCAACCTTCTCCATATCTGCTATTACCAGTTCACCCTTCTCATCCATCAGAAGGGACAGACTTTCCTTCACCTTTCTTTTCTGGCCAATGTACCTCTAGAATCCCTTCCTGTTATTCTTTGCATCCCTTGCCAAGTTCAGTTCTATCTGTGCCTTGGCTTTCCTGATCCCATCCCTGTATATCCGGACTGCATCCCTGTACTCTTCCCTGGCCACGTGTCTCCATTTCCACTGCCTGTACATTTCCTTCTTATGCCTCAGTTTGACCATCAGGTCCTTGCTGAGCTGCCCCAGTTGTCTGCCCTCCCTGTCCACTTTCTTATGCAGGAGGATGGAGAGTTTCTAAGCTCTAAGGATAACATTCTTAAAGAGTTGCCAGCTCTGTTCAGCTTCTTTGTCCGGAGGGACAGTATTCCAGGGGATCTCGTCCACAAGGTCTTTAAGTAGCTTGAGGTTGGCTCTTCAGAAGTTCAGGGTCCTGACTTTGGTCTTCGCTAGGCCCACATTCCTTGAGATCACAAACTCAACGAGGACTTTGTCACTGCAGCCCAGACTGCCTCCAATCTTAACCTCTTTAATGAGTTTGTCAGCACTAGTGAGCACTGGTGCCAGTAACACTTCTCTAGTTGCTCTGTATACCTGGACTGGGAACTTATCCTCAATGCTCTCTAAGTGTCTCCTGAATTGCTTACAGCATGTTTCATAGCTTTTCCATCAGACACCCAAGTAGTTGAATTCCCCCATCAGGATGAGAGCATGCAAGCATGGCACTTCTTGTAGTTGAAGCATGAAGGCCTCATCCACAAGCTCTTCTTGATCAGGTAACCTGGAGAAGACCCCAATCACAAGGTGTCTTTTATTGGTGCAGTCTTTAACTTTTGCCTACAAGCTCTCGACCTGTCCATGGTTGTTTCTCAGAGGCATCTCTTTGCAATCAATCCTTTCCCTAACATACAGGGCAATACTCCCTCCCCTTCTTCGCTGTCTCTCTCTTCTGAAGAGCTTGTAACCCTCAGTGCTTCCAGTTGTGTGAACCGTCCCACCACATTTCCATGAGAGCAGTTAGGTCATATTTGTCTAATTGCATCATGGTTTCCTTCAGCGACCATGAGATGGTGGAGCTGATTCAGAGGGGAGGGTAGTATAGCTCACAAATAGCAAGCTCAAAATCTTGGCTGTCGGGAGAGCCGTCTTTGGCCTCCTCACCTATCTGCATGGAAGAATCCTGTGAGTTTAGGAAAGCTATAACCTACCTGTAATTGAACTTGGCCAAGGATTTCAAAGGCAGTAAGAAGGGCTTCTGAAAGTATATAGGTGGCAAAAGGAAGGCTCCAGAAAATGTGGACCCACTGCTAAATGAGGCCCAATACCAGTTGAAATGAGACAGGGAAAAAGTTGAGGTACTGAATTCCTTCTTCACCTCAGTCATTACTGGCAAGACTGACCTTCAGAAATCCCAGGTCACAGAGAACGTAGGAAGGTCTGGGGCATGGGCACTTGGAGGGAGTGGATCAGGTCAGGGCATACTTGACGAAATGGGATATATACAAGTCTATGGATTGCCTGACAAATCTGTGATATCTGACAAATCGTCTGGACTTCTACAAAAGGGTTACAGAACTGGTGAATAGAGGAAGGACTAACATCATCTACCTGGAACTGTGAAAATCATTTGATGCTGTCCCCCATGATATCCTTGTCTCTAAATTGGACAATGATTTGACGAGTGGACCACTCAGTGGGTAAGGCATTGGCTGGATAGTTGCATTCAAAGAGTTGCAGTCAATGGCTCAATGTCCAAGTGGAGATCAGTAACGAGTGGTGTTCCTCACAGGTCAGTATTGGACTGGCACTGTTTAACATCTTTGTTGGTGACATGGCCAGTGGGATCAAATGCACCTTCAGCAAGTTTGTTTATGACAGCAAGCTATGTGGAGAAGTCAACATGCTGGAGGGAAGGGAAGCCATCCAGAAGGGCTTTGACAGACTTGAGAGGTGGACCTGTGTGAACCTCATGAAGTTCAGCCAGGCCAAGTGCAAGGTCCTGAATCTGGACTGGGGCAATCCCAAACATATTTACAAGCTGGGTAGAGAATGGATCGAAAGTAGCCCTGAGGAGAAGGACATGGGGGTGCTGGTGGATGAGAAGCTCAACATGAGCCAGCAATGTGTGCCTGCAGCACAGAAAAACAACATTATCCTGGGCTACATCAAAGAAAGCATGGCCAGCAGGTGAAGGAAGGTGATTCTCCCCCTCTGCTCTGCTTTTGTGAGAATTCACTTGGGGTCCTGCATTCATCTCTGGGGTCCCCAGCACAAGAAGGACATGGAAGTATTAGAATGAGTGCAGAGGAGGGACACAAAGATGATTAAGGGTCTCAAGAACCTCTCCTAGTGGAGAGGAGAGCTGGGAGGGAGTTGGGGTTGTTCAGCCTGGAGGAGAGAGGGCTCCAGGGTGACTGTATAGCAGCCCTCCAATACCTAAAGGAAGCCTACAAAAAGCTGGGAAGGGACTCCTTGTCAGGGAGTATAGTGACAGGAGAAGGACTAATGGTTTTAACCTAAAGAAAGGGAGGATTCAATTAGATTTAAGGAGGAAATGTTTTGCTCTGAGGAGGGTGAAGCACTGGAACAGATTGCCCAGAGAAGTTGTGGATGCCTCATCCCTGGAATTGGTCAAGACCAGATTGGATGGGGCTTTGAGCAACCTGATCTAGTGGAAGGTGTCCCTGCCCATGGCAGGGGGGTTGTAATTGGATGATGTATAAAATTCCTTCCAAGCCAAACCATTCTAAGATTCTGTGATTCTATTGGACCTGATGGGATTCACCCATGAGAGTGGAAGGAGCTGGCTGATGTCCTTGCAAGGCCACCCTTGGTCATCTTGGATCAATCCTGGTGACTAGCAGAAGTGCCCCAAAACTGGAGGAAAGCAAATGTCCATCTTTGCTGCAAGAATGGCAAGAAGGAGGGCCCAGGGAAGTGCAGGCTGCTTAGGCTCCACTCCATCCCAGGAAAGAATCACAGAATCACAGAATTTTCTAGGTTGGAAGAGACCTCAAGGTCATCGAGTCCAACCTCCAACCTAACGCTAACAGCCCTCCACTAAACCATATCCCTAAGCTCTACATCTAAACGTCTTTTGAAGACTTCCAGGGATGGTGACTCCACCACTTCCCTGGGCAGCCTGTTCCAGTGCCTCACAACCCTTTCAGTGAAGAAGTTCTTCCTAACATCTAGCCTAAAACTCCCCTGGCTCAACTTAAACCCATTCCCCCTCGTCCTGTCACCAGGCACACGGGAGAACAGGCCAACCCCCACCTCGCTACAGCCTCCCTTGAGGTACCTAAAAAGAGCGATAAGGTCGCCCCTGAGCCTCCTCTTCTCCAGGCTGAACAAGCCCAGCTCCCTCAGCCGCTCCTCGTAGGACTTGTTCTCCAGGCCCCTCACCAGCTTCGTCGCCCTTCTCTGGACCCGCTCAAGCACCTCGATGTCCTTCTTGTAGCGAGGGGCCCAAAACTGAACACAGTACTCGAGGTGCGGCCTCACCAGAGCTGAGTACAGGGGGACGATCACCTCCCTAGCCCTGCTGGTCACGCTGTTCCTAATACAAGCCAGGATGCCGTTGGCCTTCTTGGCCACCTGAGCACACTGCTGGCTCATATTCAGCCGACTGTCCACCATCACTCCCAGGTCCTTCTCTGCCTGGCAGCTCTCCAACCATTCCTCTCCCAGCCTGTAGCTCTGCTTGGGGTTATTGCGCCCCAGGTGGAGGACCCGGCACTTGGCCTTGTTAAACTTCATGCAGTTGACCTCAGCCCATCGGTGCAGCCTATCCAGATCCTCCTGCAGAGCTTTCCTACCCTCAAGCAGATCGACACACGCACCTAACTTGGTGTCATCTGCGAACTTACTGAGGGTGCACTCGATGCCCTCGTCCAGATCATCGATGAAGATATTAAAGAGGACCGGCCCCAGCACCGAGCCCTGGGGGACGCCACTTGTGACTGGCCTCCAACTGGACTTGGCTCCATTCACCACGACTCTTTGGGCCTGGCTATCCAGCCAGTTTCTAACCCAACGAAGCGTGCGCCAGTCCAAGCCAAGAGCAGCCAGTTTCTTGAGGAGAATGCTGTGGGAAACGGTGTCAAAAGCCTTGCTGAAGTCAAGGTAGACCACATCCACAGCCTTTCCCTCATCCACCCAGCGCGTCACTTTGTCATAGAAGGAGATCAGGTTCGTCAGGCATGACCTGCCTTTCATAAAGCCATGCTGACTGGGCCTGATCGCCTGCTTCCCCTTCAAGTGCTGCATGATGACTCTCAGGAGGATCTGCTCCATGAGCTTTCCTGGCACTGAGGTCAAACTGACAGGCCTGTAGTTTCCTGGGTCTGCCCTCCGGCCCTTCTTGTAGATGGGCGTCACGTTTGCTAGCCGCCAGTCGATTGGGACCTCCCCCGATAGCCAGGACTGTTGATAAATGATGGACAGTGGCTTGGCCAGCTCCTCTGCCAGTTCCCTCAGTACCCTTGGGTGGATCCCATCCGGCCCCATCGACTTGTGCACATCTAAGTGCCGTAGCAGGTCACCAACCAGTTCTTCATGGATAATGAGGGCCATATCCTGCTCCCCATCCCCTTCCACCAGCTCAGGGTACTGAGTATCCAGAGAACATCCGGTATTGCCGCTAAAGACTGAGGCAAAGAAGGCATTGAGCACCTCCGCCTTTTCCTCATCTCTTGTAACTAAGTTTCCCCCCGCATCCAGTAAAGGATGGAGATTCTCCTTAGTCCTCCTTTTTGTGTTGATGTATTTATAGAAACGTTTTTTGTTATCTTTAACGGCAGTAGCCAGATTGAGCTCCAGATGAGCTTTGGCCTTCAAAGCTCATCTGGTGATGAGGTGATGGTGCAGCTCATCCTGGAACCCTATTCCAGGCACAGGAGCAACAATAGTATCATCATGAGCAGTTGGGATATCTTCATGTAGGGGAAGTCACTCTTGACCAACTGGGACATGAAATGCACCTGAGGAAATAACAGGCCTGGCAGAAGAGGGCAGAGCAGTGGATATTGATACACTTTGACTTCAGTAAAGTTGCGTGGTGGATTAAACCTGGTAGGTAGCTAAGCACCACAGGTCTACGAGCTCATTCCTCCTACCTAGTGGGGTGTTTTGAAAAGAACTGAAGGTAAAAGTGAAAAAAAAAAAAAAAAAAGTGGGCTGGAATAAAGACAGTTTAACAGCTAGATGTGCACACAAGCAACGACAACAACAAAACAACCAACCAACAAACAAACAAAAAACAGAACTTATTATTTTATTATTCACCATTTGCCATTGACAGGCAGATGTTTAGCCATTTGCAATGTTCCTCATACCACCAATAAAAGACAAAAACAGATTTTGCTAGTGTTGCTTAAATAGTTAAATAAATGCCTATCTTTTTATTCATGTCTCAGCTCACCTCAGTAGACACATGGACTTAGTAGAGCAGGACCAGAGGAGGACCACAAAAATGATCTAGAGCACGTCTGCTAAGAGAGGAGACTGGGAGAACTATGATGATGATGATGATGATGACGACGACTATCATCATTATCATTATCATTATTATTTACTGGAAAAGAGAAGGCTTTGGGGAGACCTTACAGCAACCTTCCTGTACATAAAGGGAGCCTACAGGAAACCTGGGGAAGGACTCATTACCAGGGAATGTAGTGATAGGACAAGGGGCAATGGCTTTCAAGTAAAAAAGGGTAGATTTAGATTAAATATTAGATACTCACATATCGATGAACCATGTCTGCACAGCATCAAGGGTTTCCGTTTCTCATCCTGCCCCCAATGACATGTAGGTTGGGGGTGTGCAAAACATCGTGAAGTTTCCATCCTGGGCTGCATCAAAAGAGGAATGGCCAGCAGACCGAGTAAGGTGACTATCCCCTTCTACTCTGCCCTCGTGAGGTCCCACCTGGAGTACTGTGTTCAGGTTTGGGGACCCCAGCACAAGAAAGATGTGGACCTGTTAGAGCAAGTTCAGAGGAGGGCCACAAAGATGATCAGAGGGTTGGAGCTCCTCTCCTATGAAAAAAGGCTGAGAGAGCTGGGGATGTTCAGTCTGGACAAGAGAAGGCTCTGAGGAGATCTCATTGTGTCCTTTCAGTTCTTAAAGGGCTCTTAAAAAAGGATGGAGATGGACTCTTTACTCGAGTTGATAATGATAGGACAAGGGGAAAGGTCTTCAAGTAACTGAGGATAGATTTAGACTAGACGTTAAGAGGAAATTCTTGACTGCATAGATAGTGAGTCACTGGAAGAGGTTGTGCAAAGAAACTATGGATCCCCCATCCCTGGAGGTGTTCAAGGCCAAACTGGAGAAGACCCTGGGCAACCTGATCTAGTTGGTGGCATGCCTGCTTAAGGCACGTACATCGGAACAAGAAGATCTTTTAGGTTCCATTCAACCTAAGCCATTTTATGATTCTTTGACACAGCAAGGACAACTAACTGAAGCACTCCCTGCAGCCCACTACACCGCTAACAAAAGTATGCCATGCACAAGAAGGGCACCTCCAGTGAAGGCAGCCTGAGAAAGTTAGGATTGCTTAGCCTCGAGAAGACTCCAGTAGACATTATGGTGGCCTTCCAATACACAAATGGGGTTTAGCCAAGTCTGTAGTGATTAGAACAGAATAGTTCCGTTGGAAGGGACCTTCAAAGGTCATCTAGTCCAACTTCCTCTTAAGGGTTAAACAAAAATTAGAGACTATGTATGAGGGTATTGTCCAAATGCCTCTTGAGCACTGACAGACACGGGGCATGAACCAGGTCTCTAGGAAGCCTGTTCCAGTGTTTGACCACCCTCACAGTACAGAAAATTTTCCTAATGCCCCATCTGAACGTCCCCTGGTACATCTATGTACCATTCCCACATGTTGTGTGATCAGTTACAAGAGAGAAAAGATCATCCCCTCCTTCAACACTTCCCCCCCCTCAGGAAGTTGTTGAGAGCAATGAGGTCAGTCCTCAGCCTTCTTTTCTCCAGACTAGATGGCCAAAGGGTCCTCAGGCTGTCCTCACAGGACATGTATTTTACCAGCATTTCCCCTTTTGCCTTGGTTTCCCAACTGACAAGGTCCCTCATCAGATACCCTGACCGCAAGAAGTGTTTTCTCTCTCTCCCATGTTCTCACCAGCCAGTGTGACTGACCATGTTTGGTTCCCTTCACTGCCTTCTTTATCACTTGTTGGTCATGTTTGTGTCTCTGGATGTGTTGTGCTTTATCCCCAGGAGGTAACCAAGCTCCCCACAGACACTCTCGCCCTCACCCTCCTTAGCAGAACAGATTGAGAAAAATAGGAGAGAGCTGGAAAGACCCTTTTTCAGGGAGTGTAGTGCTAAGACAACAAGTTTTAAATTAAAAGAGAGTAGATTTAGATCAGATCTAAGGAAGAAATTATTCACACAAAGGGTGGTGAGACACTGGAAAAAATTACACAAAGAAGTTGTAGATGCCCCCTCCCTGTTAGTGTTCAACATAAAGGTGGATGAGAGCTTGAAAAACCCGATCTCGTGGGATTAGCCCCTATCCATGAAAAGGGGGCTGGAACTAGATGGTCTTTAATGTCCTTAACCCAAAGCATTCTATGGTTCTTAGATCCTGGAGGCCTACAATTCATAGAATCATAGAACCATTAAGGTTGGAAAAGACCTCCAAATCAACCGTCACCCAACCATCGATATTACACTCTAAACAGTGTCCCAGGCATGAAGCTTTCCTTAAACATCCCTATAGAAGGTGACTTCACCACGTCCCTGAAGAACCTGTTCCAAAGCCTAACCAAACTGACCAAAGATCAGGGTGGACGGAACCTTGAGCAACCTGGCCTAGGAGAAGTTGCCCTGCCCATGGCATGGGGGTTGAGACTAGATGGTCTGTAAGGTCCATTCAGACCCAAAGGATTCTAGCATACAATGATCCTGCAGGCCAGCAATTGGTTGTGTAGCTTATGTACACAGAGGGATTTCAGTTTCTGTCAAAATGTTTCTCCCACTTAATATCAACAAACATTTGGAAGTGATGGGATGCAGCCTCCCTGTCACTTTGTGGGTGTCTGATCTCATAATGGGACAAGAAAAGAGTACTCTCACGCCAAACCCTTCTTTCAAATTAGGGGAAAACACACTACTGGAAATAAGTGACCATCCCCAGCTGAGAGAAAAAAATCAGTGATTGCATCAGCCTGTTTCAAAGTTGATTCCTCTGGAGGTCCAGGGACGTGGCAAGAGCTCCCTGTGCTGCTGAGCTGGGCTCCTGGGCTCCTGGGACCAAGGGGAGCTCCTGGCAAGCGGGCAGCACTGCAGAGAGACAGCTCTGCCCAGGAGCAGCTCCTCTGCACAGTGCACCAGCAGGGCTGGGGGCACTGCCTGCAGGGGACAAGGGACAAGGGCGGCTGAGAGAAGGGAGGGAGATGTTAAAGGCAGTGTGGAGGGGGGATGCTGAGAGCTCACTGTGGAATAAATCTTCAGAGCCCTGAACAGGGTAAGTCTCTGGCTGCAGGGCAGCACAGCTGTTGTTCCTGGTGCCATCTCCAGATTTGCTGACATATCCCACAGCAGATGGGATGGGTTCTGGGAGCACTGGCAGGGCACAGATGTGGCGACAGAGATGCAGCTCCTGGCAGGAACGGCTGCAGGCAGCAGAGATCAGCAGGGAAAGAGGGAACTGCAAAGAGAAACCCTGCTGCAGAAGACATATAGGCACCTCCTGCCATCCCCTGCAGTGCAGGTTCTGTCCCTGAGCAACCCCCCTCAGCTCTCCTCTCCAACCCAGCAGAGCCTCTGCCCTCTGGGCTGGGGGGTCCTGGGTAGCAACTGCCTCCTGTGTAGCCAGAGCCCCAGAAGAAGGCAGATCTTCCTTTCCTGTTATGTGCCCTGTCCCAGTGCTCAGCAATGGGCTGAGAGCCACTGCTCAGGCATGGCTTGGCAGGGCAACCCCTTTCTGCTTGCTCATCTGTCTCTCCCCTCCTCTCTCTCGGTCATGCTGCTTGTCCTTTTCCCTCAACCTCTTTCAGTCTTTCTCTTCAGCTGGGGCTCTTGGGTGTGTCAGCTCCTTGGAGTGGTGGGGAGGAGTTCAGCTGAGGATCAGACACTGGTGTTCAGGAGGTGTCTGCAGGGGAACAAGGTGCCAAAGGGCCCTTCTAACCTGTGGAGCTCCTGGCAGGGCAGTCAAGAGGACTGAGAAATGATCTGGCTCTGCCTTCGCAAGTACTGATCCTTAGGGCACTTCACATCGGCCCGAAGACAAGGATGATTACCCCTTTGAGAACATTGCACAGGTGTAGTGGGAGAAGCTAAGCCCTATGGAATGGCATCAGTATGACCCCGTGTCACAGCCCATCTTCTGAAGAATGAGCATGAAGCTACTGCACAGCCTTTCTGTACAATGTGTACAATTCACCAAGGGCACACAGCACAGTGACTCTTGTTTCCTCCAGCCTGCCCTCTCCAATTCTCATGCCTGGAGAGAAAGAGCAGAGGACAGGCTGAGGTGAGAACAGGCTTTGTCTCAGTGGTTACTGGCTCTGTCACCTGGTCACTGAAAAAGGTGAAGAGAAAGGACTCTACAACTACCTGGAAGGAAGTTGTGGGGTGCTGAGGGTCGGCCGCTTCGCACAGATAACCAGCAGTAGGACAAGGGGGAATCGCCTCAAGTTGCACCAGGGAGGTTCAGGTTGGAAATTAGGAGCAATGTTTTTTCCCAGAAAGAGTGGTCAGGCATTGGAATGGCTTGCCAGGGAAGTGTTGGAGTCACGTTCCCTGGGGGTGTTTGAGGAAAGCTTGGATGTAATACTTAAGGCCATAGTTTAGTGGGTGATATTGGTGATAGGAGAATGGTTGGGCCAGATGATGTTGGAGGTTTTTTCCAACCTTAATGATTCTATGATTGTAAGCAGAAGAATCCCTCCCAGTGATCTTGTCTCAGGGGCAGATGGCCATGGGTGCCAACATAAATTCTGAATGCTGGGCTTGGAGATTAGTCCCACATGGACAAAGCTACAAATTCCCTTCTCAAATCTCAGGCCATCCACCAACAGGAACCTCCCCAGAAGTGGGGGGCTTTCTGTGAGGAAGCCTCCAGGTTTCTCACAGTGCACTCAACTAACACAGAGCATATTGCCAGCTGGGTAGCTATAACTATACCATCCTGAGTGGGGAGAATGAAAGTGGGTGTGCAAAGGGTCTGTGAGAAATGAAGTGGGTTTTGCTCAAAAACCCTGTCCTAATTGTCTATATCTTTTCCAACATGGACAGCCAACCATGCCCAGAGGCAGCAAATGTCCAACAGCACCTTCCCCACAGAGTTCCTCCTCCTGCCATTTGCAGACACACGCCAGCTGCAGCTCCTGCACTTCGGGCTCTTCCTGGGCATCTACCTTGCTGCCCTCCTGGGCAACGGCCTCATCCTCACAGCCGTAGCCTGCAACCACCACCTCTACACCCCCATGTACTTCTTCCTCCTCAACCTCTCTCTCATCGACCTGGGCACTATTACCACAACTGTTCCCAAAGCCATGGCCAATTCCCTGTGGGACATCACGGCCATTTCCTACGCAGGTTGTGCTGCTCAGGTATTTTTCTTTTTCTTTTTTCTTTCAGCAGAGTTTTATCTTCTCACCATCATGGCTTATGACCGCTACATTGCCATCTGCAAACCCCTGCACTACGGGACAGTAATGGCCAGCAGAACTTGTGTCAACATGGCAGCAGCTGCCTGGGGCAGTACATTTCTCTATGCTGTGCTGCACACTGCCAATACCTTTCCCCTATCATTCTGCCAAGGCAATGCCCTGGACCAGTTCTTCCGTGAAATTCCCCAGATCCTCAAGCTCTCCTGCACTGATGCCTACCTCCAGGAAATTGAGCTTCTTGTGGTTAGTGCTGTTTTAGCATCTGGCTGTTTTATTTTCCTTGTGCTGTCCTATGTGCAGATCTTCAGGGTTGTGCTGAGGATCCCCTCACAGCAGGGCCGGCACAAAGCCTTTTCCACGTGCCTCCCTCACCTGGCTGTTGTCTGCCTGTTTCTCAGCACTGCTATATTTACCTACCTGAAGTCCCCCTCCATCTCTTTGCCATTTCTCAACCTTTTGCTGGCAGTGCTGCCTCCAGCAGTGAACCCCCTCATCTACAGCATGAAGAACAAGGAGCTCAAGGTTGCAGTTAGGAAACAAGTATGTGGGATATTTTTCAATACTCATAAAGATCCCTTCACTCTCTAATAATGAATCCTAGTACATCCCCTTCTAGGCTTATGTTTATCCCTTCCCTTCCCTTCCCTTCCCTTCCCTTCCCTTCCCTTCCCTTCCCTTCCCTTCCCTTCCCTTCCCTTCCCTTCCCTTCCCTTCCCTTCCCTTCCCTTCCCTTCCCTTCCCTTCCCTTCCCTTCCCTTCCCTTCCCTTCCCTTCCCTTCCCTTCCCTTCCCTTCCCTTCCCTTCCCTTCCCTTCCCTTCCCTTCCCTTCCCTTCCCTTCCCTTTCCCTTTCATTTCCTTTCCTTTTTTATTGTCATTATGACTGCTTGTGCTCATTGCATTCCTACATAAATATTTTAATTCCCCCCACTACTATGAATGAGTGAAACTGTTCTGTCTCATATGGAGGCTGTATAAATGTGCAACAACACTTTAAGTGAGTCAGTGAAGACTTTCTCATAGCATCTGTGCAATAAAAGGTAATCACACAAGTTCAATGCAAGGCCCCACACACCACAGCCCCTCACTTTGCAGAGCAGCACCGCCAGCTCAGCGGCTGTGGGCAGCATGGGCAGGGTCTGCAGGAATGGCTGCTAAGGCCAGCCCAGATGTGCTGGGCTGGGGCAAGGCTGTGTGGGACATGGGATGTCCCAGGAGCAGAGCAGGGCATTGAGTGTGTGCAGTGGTGCTGCCTGAGCAGTCCCAGGGCCAAGCTGGGAGGGGGGGGGGGGAAGTGGCAGGGCATCTCCTGCAGCAGAGACACTGCCACTGATCTCCCCTGCTTCATTTGCAGCTTTGGGGCCAGACTAGCCTGAGCTGCTCTGCTAGGCTGGGCTGGGGAGAGGACAGGGAGGTGTAGAGAGCTGGGAAGGGGCTGGGCTGGGCTGGCCTACTGAGAGAGACAGGGAGGAGCAGCAGAGCAGGGGCTGGGGTGGGCCCTTGTTCTCTTGACACCCTGGCAGATGCTGCCCCAGGGCAGTGGTCCGAAAGCGGCCCCTCACAACCACCTTTCCCAGCACTGGGCTCTTCTCCCAGCTCACACAGGTGGTTTGTTTCTACATGGAAGGACACCAAATGGCTAAATCAGAAATCCTTGTTTCCCTTGTCCATATGAGACTGACAATAGTATTGGTGCAGTGAGATGGACCTATGCGAGCACAAGTGCCATAGACTATAAACTATGGGTGCCATCATTTCCTCTGGGACAAACGGTTTCTTGGTTTCATTTCCCTTAGAGGATTCTGTCCCCTGAGAATGGATCTGAAGGAATTTTTCAGCTCTTACAACATTTTTCTGACAAGTTCTTGATGTTTCTCTTAAACACACATTCAGTGCTTGATTCACTTGTCCATACAAAGGTGGCAATTTCCTCTAAAGCAATCCTGGAGGAGCTGAAGGTCCAAAGGGAGAAACATGAGTCTGGATGTGTGGCAGGCCTTCTGAAGCAGGAACTGGTTGGCAGGCAGAGTACCTGTGGGATTGTGCAGGGCACAATCCCCTGCACCCAGTGCTCCTGGGGGGAGTGGGCTGGGAAGAGGCCTCCTGAGCACAGCAGCTCCTTGTAGCCTTGTAGATGCTGGCTGTGAGGTCACTTCTGTCCCAGCCCCTGTCTGGACAACAGCAGGGAGGCAGAGCCTCCGAGGTCATAAAGGCCATCAGAAAGCTGCCCCCAACAGGGAGACACATTTGGGGAGGCCAGGGGAATGCTGGGTGAATAAAGGTGGGAAATCTGGTGGAGACAAGAGGGGTTTGGCTAACAGAAAGGAAAGATTTGGAAGAGGTGAGAGGGGCTCAGGTAAGACTTTGAGCTGCAACACTTACTAGGAAAACATCCAGGTCAAGCCCTGGCAATATTTCTAAGCAGTAACCATAAGCCCTACCCCTACATCTAAATGCTATCCCTCTCTCTGCAAGGAATCCACTACTTACCTCAAACCTCACCTGGCATGGGTTAGCCAAGTCCCAAACCCATAAGGCCTTACCATACACTCTTAGCTCATTTCTCAACCTATTCCTCAGCCTTTCATCCTTAGCACTGATGATATGATTCCTCAACAGAGCCCTGAAGAAAATCCCAACAAATAACATAGTCTCTACACTACACACAGACTGTGTTTACTACCCAAAGCAGTAAACACAGGCCTCCCTCTGATACGCTGCCCAAACACTAACCCTGGAAGGCTAGATCTAATCCCTAAACCCTAACCTGAACACCTAATCCCCAAATCCTGCATTCCTGTGGTCTAGACACCTAACTGAAGCTGTTTGAACTCATGAGGCTGGGCAGGGTTTGAGAGGTCCTGCAGCAATCGCTTGGTCTTGGAGGAAGCAGGTGAGGTGAGACGGATGTGGTCAGGTCACAGGACTCAAAGAGGAGATGGGTGGGGATGCTCTGCTGAGGTTAGCTGTTATTCAGGGTGTGAGGAGGCAGCAGGAGGCCCATGGCTGTACAGGTGTGTGTCGGGGCACATTCTCAAAGCTTGTTTGACTATTACTTGAATTCTACAGGCTGGAAATACTGCACTGAGCACTTTGGGAATCTTTCCAGCCCAGAGCAGGGTTAGCACATGCCCTGAGCCAAGCTACAGTATCTCTGCAGAGGCCCCTTCATCCTGGAATGTCCAAGGTGTGTGTCACCCAATGTGTCCTGTAGGGAAATGCACAGGTGTGCAGAGGTGGCCTGTGGTAGTGCAGTCCCTGTTGCTCTGGGATATGTGTGGGTGTGTTGGGTTTGGTACAAACACCTGGGCTGGTTTCTAACCTTCCACATAAGCACAAATGAGGAATAGCTCAACCCCTGCCAAAACCCTCCTTGTTTGATCTCATCCATGGAGGGCAGAGCCAAAAAAACTCAGAGCAGTTCTCCCAGGGTTTGCCTCTGCTAGAAGGTCTTTATGTGCCTTGCCATTGCCAGCTCATGGGTCTGCTGCTGCTTGTCTGGGCTCTGTTTTTACTTTGCGGGTGGGAGGTTGTATTGGACTTCCATGGAAGGGGTTTTTTAGCAGGGGCAGCTGCAGGGCTGGTGTCTGTGAGGAGAGTCCAGAAGCTGCCCCTTCTTAGAGAAGAGCCACTTCCAGCTGGCTCCAAAAGGGACATGCAGCTGGCCAAACTCAGCCAATGAGTAATGCTGTTTGTACATCTGTGAGAACTTTTTTAAAGAAAGGGGTTGAAAATGACGTGAGGGAATAGCTGGGAGAGAAGATTGAGAAACTGTGAGAGAAAACAACCCTGCAGACAGCAAGGTCAGTGAAGAAAGAGGGTGAGGTGGTGCTCCAGGTGCTGGAGAAGTTCTCCGTGAGACCTGTGGTGCACCATGTTGGAGCAGATCTCCACACTGCAGCTGATGGAAGACCCCATGTGGGAGCAGGTGGATGTGGCCTGAAGGAGGCTGCAGCCCTTGGAGAGCCCCTGCAAGAGAAGACTCTGTGTCAGAACTGTGGAGAGGAGCCCAGCTCTAGACAGCCCCTCATGATAGGGACTTTCTTCTGAGGGGAAACTTATATCAGCCATTTGACAGATGCTGCACAGGCAAGGACACGACTCAGGATGGCATCACCCTTCAAGAAGGAATTACCTTTGGGATTCCCTCAAAGGATAGAATTCCTGTCTGTGTCACAGTTGAGTCACTGCACTGTGAATGCTGACCGAGGTCCCACCATGACAGATGCAACCTCATGCTTCCCCGCAGCCACCCCTCCAGTATTCCTGAACGACCATTGACAATGCAGACTCAAGCAAACAGAGACAAAAGGGAATGCAAGAATGCCAGTGCTGTATAAACTCAACAACAATGATACATGCTAGCAAGTAACTAGAACAAGAGCTGAGAACCAGCTCATCACAAGCACCAAATTCATGCTTAGTTGATTTGAAAGGACTGAGCACAGGGCATCACAAAAAGCCTAATAGAAGGAGCTACATCTTCTCAGTGTGGACTCAGTAGCAGCAGCCCTGCAGAATGACAACCCATCCGTCTGCTCATGGCTTGGACAGGTGTACAGTTTGCTGGCTGAAGAACTGTCTGGATGGCCATGCTCAAAGAGTCTGAGTGAAGAGAGATCAATCCAGTTGGTGGATGGTCGTGGGTGGCATTCCCCAGGCCTCTGTACTGGGTCCAGCTTTGTTTACTATTTTGATGGATGATCTGACTGAGAGGATCAAGTACACCCCTAGTACATTTGCAGATGATAACAAGTTAGTTGGGACAGTTGATCTTCTTGAGGAAGGAAAGCATTTAAGAGGCATCTGGAAAGGCCAGATTGATGGACTGAGTCCAATCACATGACATTCAACAATGATTAAGTGCCAACTCCTTCACTTGGATCATATCAATCCTATGCAGCATAGGCTTGGGGAAGAGTGGCTGGACAGATGCCAACAGAAAAGCACCTGGGGATGTTGGTCAACAGCCAGCTGAGCATGAGCACCCACCCCCTGTCATGGGCAGGGACTCTGACATCTTCCAATAGATCATCTGTGCTTATGAGGTCACTGTCAGCTGAAGATCTGATAGGCCACGAGCAGGCCCACGGCAGGTGAATGTTCCTGCGATGCCAGTGGTGCCTGAGTAGCTGACAGGCCGAGAGCAAACATGGCCTGTGCTAGATGCTGGGAGGACCCTGGTGCCTGAGAAGCCAGGAGGCCAGGAATAAGCACATGGCTTGTGTAGGTCTGTGGGGAGGTCATTGGTGATCAATTAGCTGATAGGTCAGGGCAAGGCCCATGCATTGTACCTGTGAGGCCACTGGTGCCTGAGGAGCTGGCAGACCAAGAATTGTGTAGGTGTTTGTGAGGTCATTGCTGCCTGACTACAGGCCAGGAGCAAGCCCATGGCAGGTGAAGATGCTATGGCATCACCTGGAGCTGGATTGGTCAGAATAATGAAATATCCCGAGTTGGAAAGAACTGAAGATCAGAGAGTCCAACTCCAGCCACCAGACCAAAAAAAAATATATATATATATTTAATAATTATAAAAGCTATAAATAAATAAAAAATATTTAAAAGTATAATACATATATAAAATAAAGATTATATATATGTAATGTGTATAAAATTAAGGTAATAAAATAAAATAAAATAAAATATATAAAATAATTATTATTATATAATATACTGTATAATATAACATAATACTATATAATATACTAGAATACTGTATGTAATATAAAGATATATCAAATAACATAATGTAATATGATATATATTATTGGTAATATACATAACACATAATATGAAATATAAAATATTAAAATATAAAATATTATTTAAATATATAAAATATCAAGTATTATTATTAATATTATTATATATAAATAATATTATTATATATAAATAATATATAAAATATTATTATATATAAAATATATAAATATATATATAATATAAAATCTATTTATATATTTTTATATATATAATAATATATAAAATATTATTAATAATATGTAATCTAATGAAATACATAATAATATAACATAATAGTGTATAAGTAAAATATATACTTTCGTATGTATTTATAAAAATTTGTGATCCATTAAAAATATTACATGTATATATATGTGTGTGTATATATATATGTGTGCATATATATATATATATATATATATAATAAACTATACGTCTGAGAGCATTGTCCCAACACTTCTTGGACTCTGCCAGGCTTGGAGCTGTGAGGAGGCTGGGAGGCACCGCAGGGCCATGCCTGGGCACGGGGCCAGGAGGAAACCACCGTCTTCCTGCCCGGGCGCCATGTCACGTGGGCTGCGGTTTGTGCACCTGCAGTGGCAGGCAGGCTCCAGCTCCCGACCCGCCGCGGGGAATAACGGCCCCTGGGTGACACGCTGAGAGCCAGGGAGACGCCTGAGGCTCTGGGCTGCAGCTCTGCTGCCAGGGCAGGCCCTGGACCAGCTCTGGCTGCTGCCGGGACCCCACAGGAGGCTCCCTGGGGAGGGACGGGACAGCCAGCGCTCCCGGCATGGGGCTCTGGCCCTGCCCAAGGGCCTTTCCCAGCTGCTGCTGCCAGCACAGCGGGGGCTGTAGCAGGGGCAGGGGCTGGTCCCTTCCCAGCCTGACACAGCCCTGCTGCAGGACCAGCCCCGTGGATCCCATGGCACAGGGACAGCCGGACAATTGCACCTTGGGCTCTTGGATGCTACAGCTCAGGAGATGCTCCGTGCTCCCACAGCAGGCTGCAAGGGGTGTCAGAGCCATCTGCCCCCACACCCAGCCCTACCCCACGATGATGTCCCACCGCAGTGACGTGAGAGCCGCAGCGGAGCCGTCCCTCATATATGGTCATGAAGAGCACTGGAGAAGTTCATTGGAGAGCTGGGCTGCGTCGGAGGGGAGATAAGTGCCGATAACGTCTAAAAAGGTGCCTGCTGCTTCGATTGGCTCCTCCTGCAGCTGGGACAGCATCTGCACAGATATATTGCCCTCCCATCATCTCCATTTCACTGTGGGTCCCCAGGAGCTCCAGCAGCAGGGCATTGCTGTCAGGGCAGGAGCCTCAGGATGGGGACAGAGGGACTCCTGTCCCCTTGGGTGCTGTGGCTGTTCCTCTGGGTGCAGCCTTGCAGAGGTAAGTGCCAGCTTCTCTGTTCCACAGGCTGGGGCCAGTGGGCAGCAGTGGGATCAATGGTATCTCTCTGGGAGTGGGGTGGTTTTCAGGCACCACTGAAATGAGAGGCAGAAGGTTCTCAGTCCCTCAGCCCTGTGTTTTAATCTGTGCCTGTCTGGGTGGGAGGGGGTAATCCATTTCCACAGCTCCCATGATTATGGCAACCCATGCCTGGCATCATTTCTAGACTCCTTGTCCTTGGGGACCCTTTTGTGAGCCCTTCTTCCCCAGCACCATGCCTTTTCATCTGGAAGAGTCCCAGACAGTGAGAGTGACCCTCAGTGATCTCCAGGACACAGCCAATGTCTGGGGTGCCCCAGAGGGCTTGTGTGCTGTTCCCTGCCCCTGGGATCTGGGGAAACACTGACTCCAGGAGGGCAGGTTGTGTCCCATTAACAGAAGGGGACTGGGGTGTCTGCACCCAGAAGTGGTAGAGAGGTGTCCTTCCTGGGGCTCTCTCCAAGCACAGGGACTGATCTGACAGCAGGGACGAGGAAAGTTTTTTGGGATCCTTGTGATCAATTCAGTGCCCTGTGGGCACCCTAGAGTTCCTGGGTTGGACAGTGGTTTTAGGAGGTGCCTGTGGCAGACAATAGGCGATGGAAGCTGCTCAGGGGCATGGGGCTGTATGGGGGACACTGGGCTGGGGAGGAGCGGGAGCCCTGTGCAGGGCTGGGGGCTGTGTGGGGGTGGGCATGGGCAAGGGCAGGGGTCCACTGGGGTGGGAGGAGGTGGTGAGGGCTGTGGGGCAGCGAATGGCTCAGGAGGGCTAGAGCTGAGTACCCTCATCCCAGCATAGCCCATGGAGAAAACAGGGACCCCACACTGCCCCTGGGAAAGCCTATGGGGACAGAGCTCCCACCCTGGGGCCTGTGATTCTGCCTGGGGAGGGGGTTCTCACAGACCCACAGTATGGGGCTGGAAGTTCTCCTGACCCTTCCTGTGTTGGTGTTTGAAGGGTCTGCGGAGGTGAGGCTGGCAGATGGTGACGGGCGCTGTGCTGGGAGAGTGGAGGTGAAACTCCATGACGAGTGGGGGACCGTGTGCCATTACGACTGGGACATGTCCGATGCTGCAGTGGTTTGTAGGCAGCTGGGCTGTGGGGTTGCTCTTGAAGCTCTTCACAAAGCACACTTTGGGCCAGGATCTGGGCCCATTTGGATGGTTGCTGTTGCGTGTAATGGCAAGGAGTCTGCCCTGTCTGACTGCAGTCATGCAGGACGTGGTGAATCCTACTGTTCTCACAATCTGGATGCTGGATTGATATGTTCAGGTATGGGTTAAGCCTATTACCCACTTTTTGAGACTGGGACAAGGGAAAAGGGTAACAGCTCATGGGTCAGGGCACTTCTGAGCTCAGTCTGTCACATGTCCCTGGGAAAAGCACAGCCCAGGTGCCAACAACAAGCATGACCTTGAAGCTGGAGCAGCCAACCCTGGGGAGGTGCTGGGAGAGGAAAGCTCCCACCCTTCCCCATTGTGTTGCCTGGTTCCCATCTTTGTCATCCCATTCACTCAGGCCCAGCCTGGCAGGCTGGTCCCTATGCCAGGGGAATCTAGAGCAGCTCCCCCAGCCACCAGCAGCCTCAGGGAAGGGCGTGCAATGGCCCAGGACTTTTGGGTTGTAACCCCAGCAGACAAGAGAACCTCGGCCAAAGCAGAGGGGCTGCTCAGAGGGCAGGAGCACTGGGCTTGGGCAGAGGAGCAGGGTGGCAAGCAGCACTCTGTTCCTATCCCGGGGTCACCCCATGAGAGCCAGCCCCCAGGGACATGGCCCCTCCAGGCCATGCTGACCCGCTGCCCAGCTTCTCCTACCTGCCCTGTGCCGCAGGGGCTGTGCCAGCACCTCCTGGCTCTCCTCAGTGCCTGCCCTCATACCGGGAGCTCATGTCAGCCCAGGGCTGCTCTCTGCCTGCTCTTTTGCTCCATGTGTGGTGGTGGCTGGGGTCGTCCATGCCCAGCACCACACTTTGTCCCTACCTGAGGACCCCCCTTTACCTGCTCCCCAGATGTGCTCCATGTAACAGCAGCTCCCCAAGAGCCCCAGCAGCCCCTGGGAACAAGGGGCTTTCTGGCAGCTCCAAGGGGTTCCTCGGCGTGGCCTGAGCCCAGCAGGGCAGAGCCAGCTGCAGCAGCCCCCAGTGCCTGGACCCATTTCCCTGGGCCCACGAGCTATAGGTGCTTCATTGATGGGTCTGGGACCGGGCAGCCCAGGGACTCTAAGCAGCAGCAGTTTTTCTGAGCAGTGCCTGTGGCTGGGGGCTGGGAGAGAGGGCAGCCCATGAGTCTGAGCAGGTTTCTGAGGATCAGCAGGGGGGCACTGAACTCTTTGTGCTGTCAGCACCCACGAAGAGCTGCTGGGCTGGCTGTGGGGCTCTGGATGTGGCCACCTCAGGGATGAGGAGGGAGGTGGGCACAGAAGTGCCAGAGGGCTCTGGGAACTCACAGGTCTCCTTGGTTGCCCCAGGATTTGTGCGGCTGGTTGGAGGAAACAGCCCCTGCTCAGGAAGTCTGGAGGTCTATGACAGGGACCAGTGGAAAGCTGTCTGTCACTCCCACTTTGGTACCAAAGCTGCCGAGGTGGTGTGCAGGGAGCTGCAGTGTGGCACAGCCCTGTCTGTCCATGGGGCAGCTCAGCTGGGAGAAGGGGCTGGTCCTGTCTGGGACAGAGAGCTGCAGTGTGTGGGGAATGAATCCACCATCCTCTTCTGCCCCTGGGGGGCCTCCAAGGACAAGGCCTGCACCCACAGCAATGGCATTCATGTCACCTGCACACGTAAGGACTTGGGGTGGAATGATGGCCACTGGGGTTGTGGTGGGAGCAGGAGAGCAGGGTGGGCACTGGGCTGTGCTGGGTGGGAGACAGGTGGGGTGAGGTGGTGGTCTGCATCCCCAAAATGAGAGTGCTGCAGGAGGAGAAAGGCACGCTGTCCCTTTGGCCTCTCCTGCAGCTCCTGTGGGAGCAAGAGCACAAATGTGGCCTCTCTCACCCTCCTTTGTCCCCAGAGTACACAGGGTTCAGGCTGGTGAACGGCAGCACAGCGTGTGAGGGCAGGGTGGAGGTGGAGGTGCTGGGGACGTGGGGGACCCTCTGTGCCTCCCGCTGGGACCTCTCGGACGCCCACATTCTGTGTCGGCACCTCGGCTGTGGCTTTGCTGAGTCCATTCCTGGAGGAGGGCATTTTGGGAGAGGAACCGGCCCCGTCTGGAGAGACTCGTTCCACTGTGACGGGACTGAAGCCCACCTGGGGCAGTGCCCGGTGACTGCCCTGGGGGCCTCGCCATGCTCCCAGGAGAACGCTGCTGCTGTCATTTGCTCAGGTGAGTGCTGGGCAGTGCTGCAAAGTCCATTTGCCCCTGGTGTGTGACACGGCCACCCACAGCTTTGGACCCCATGGCAGTGCCTGGCTGAATTACTCCTCTCAATAGGCCTAACTCACCCCATGCCCCTGCGGCTGGTGGGCGGAGGGAGCTGGTGCGATGGGCGCGTGGAGGTCTTCCAGCACGGGACGTGGGGCAGAGTCCTGGATGAGCAGTGGGACATGCAGGAGGCCAGCGTGGTGTGCCGGCAGCTGCAGTGCGGAGAGGCAGAGGCAGCCTACACCCCCGTGAGGGCCGAGCAAGGACCAGGACCTGTGGGGCTGCGTGGGGTGCGGTGTGCAGGGCACGAGGCTGACCTGAGCCTCTGCAACACCTCCTTACCTGAGAGCATACCAGCAGCAGGGATCATGGAGGACGTGGGGGTCGTGTGCCGGGGTGAGTGGTGCTGCACGTCCCCCAGGTGTGGGGCTGGGAGGGCAGCCAGTCCCTGAGGGTCAGGGTTCTCCCTGCTGCAGGGAGCCGGCGGGTGCGGCTGGCGGATGGGGCCGGGCACTGTGCCGGGAGAGTGGAGATCTACTACCAGGGGCGCTGGGGCACCGTCTGCGACGACGCCTGGGACCTGGCCGACGCCGCCGTCGTTTGCCGCCAGCTGGGCTGCGGAGGGGCCCTGGAGGCAGCCGGCTCTGCTCGGTTTGGGGAGGGCTCCGGGCAGATCTGGCTGGATGGCGTCAACTGCTCCGGGGCCGAAGCTGCTCTCTGGGACTGCCCTGCTGAGGCCTGGGGGCAGCACGACTGCGGGCACAAGGAGGACGTGGGAGTCATCTGTTCAGGTCTGTGCTGGGAGCGGGGTTGGGAGCTGGGGCCAGTGAGGCCAGGGTGAGGGTAGAGCCAGGTAGGGCCAAGGCCATCAGCGGCTGACATCCAAGGACATCCCTGGGGCCTTTCCTCCTTCCAGAGTTCATGGCCCTGAGGCTGGAGAACAGCGACGGCTGCTCCGGGCGCCTGCAGGTTTTCTACAACGGGACGTGGGGCAGCGTTTGCTTCAATTCGATGACCACCGAGACGGTGTCACTGGTGTGCAAGGAGCTCGGCTGCGGGAATGAGGGGGATTGGGAAATAATCTTAAACTCTGCCAAGCTGTCTGGCACCGCATGGCTGGATCACGTGGAGTGTGGGAAGAGCAACAGCTCCTTCTGGCAGTGTCCCTCTGCTGCCTGGCATCTGCAGTCGTGTGATGACCTCCGAGAAGAGACCCACATCACCTGCAATGGTAAATCTGGTTTCTCAAGGCACCAGGTCCTGTTCCCCACTGGACATGGTGAAATGCAGAGAAGGAACCCAGAGGGGCTTTGACTTCCTGCATTAGACCCTGTTGCTGCTGGTGGCACAAAGGTGACTTCAGCTCTCAGAGCCACCCAGGTTCACCAGCATCAGTCAACGGCCAGGCTGCCATCAGCTCCTGGGAATTTGGTGCATTTGAGAGGTGCCTGGTGCAGGTGATGGATAGGAAGAAGTATGGGGTTAGAGTCATTGTGCTTTGGAGAGGGTGCTGGTCAGGGGAGGAGTGGGAACCCTGTGCAGGACTGGGGGTGGTATGTGGGTGAACATGGGCAGGGGCAGGGGGCCAATGGGGTGGGAAGAGGGGATTATGAGGGCTCTGGGCAGCAAATGGCCCAGAAGGGCTGTAGTTGGGCACCCCCAGAGCAGTCTTAGGGATATAGTTTAGTGGGGACTGTTAGCGTTAGGTCAGAGGTTGGACTTGATGATCTTGAGGTCTCTTCCAACCTAGAAATTCTGTGATTCTGTGATTCTGTGATTCAGTGCAGCCCATGGGCAGAGGAAGAATCCCCCCAACACTCCAGTGACAATCAGTGGGGACAGGGCTCCCACCCTGGGGCCTGTGACTGCCTGGGCAGCAGAGGGAGCACTCACAGACCCACCTTGTGGGGCTCAAAGGTCTCCTGACCCTTCCTGTGTTGGTGTTTGAAGGGTCTGCGGAGGTGAGGCTGGCGGATGGTGGCAGTCGCTGTGCTGGGAGAGTGGAGGTGAAACACCGGGGTCAGTGGGGGACCGTGTGCAGCGACCGCTGGGACATGACCGATGCTGCAGTGGTTTGTAGGCAGCTGGGCTGTGGGGTTGCTCTCGAAGCTCCTCGAAATGCACACTTTGGACCAGGATCTGGTTCCATTTGGATGGATGATGTTCACTGTAATGGCAAGGAGTCTGCCCTGTCTGACTGCACACACAATGGCTGGGGTCAAACAGACTGCGATCACAGCTGGGATGCTGGAGTGACATGTTCAGGTAAGGACTGAACTTGTTCCCTACCTCTGGGATGAGGACACTCCTAAGGGACCTGGCTGTGACTTCAGGAAGCAACAAGTGGACACCAGAACATGGCTCTGTGTGTCAAGTTGCACTCTGAGCTGGGTCTGTCACTGCTGGTGTCCCTTGTCCCTGGGGAAAGCCCAGTGGGAGCACACCCAGTCTGGTCATGAGGCTGGAGCAGCCAAGCCTGGGGAGGTGCCCGGGGCTGGGAGAGGAAAGCCCCCACCCTTCCCCACTGTGCTGCCTGGTTCCCATCTTTCTCTTCCATTCACCCAGGCCCTGTCTGGCAGGCTGGTCCCTATGCCAGGGGAATCTAGAGCAGCTCCCCCAGCCACCAGCAGCCTCAGGGAAGGGCGTGCAATGGCCCAGGACTTTTGGGTTGTACCCCTGGCAGACAAGAGAACTGCGGCCAAAGCAGAGGGGCTACTCGGAGGGCAGGAGCACTGGGCTTGCACAGAGGAGCAGGGAGGCAAGCAGCACCTTGTTCCTGTCCCGGGGTCACCCCATGAGAGGTAACCTCTAGGGATACGGCCCCTCCAGGCCGTGCTGACCCGCTGCCCAGCCTCTCCTGCCTACCCTGTGTGCCAGGGGCTGTGCCAGCACCTCCTGGCTCTCCTTGGTGCCTGCCCTCATACCAGGAGCATGTGTCAGCCCAGGGCTGCTCTCTGCCTGCTCTTTTGCTCTGTGTGTGGCTGGTGGATGGGGTCATCCATGCCCAGCACCACACTTTGTCCCTGTCTGAGGACCCCCCCTTTACCTGCTCCCTGGATGTGCCCCATTCTAACAGCAGCTCCACAAGAGCTGCAGCAGCCCCTGGGAACAGGGGACTTTTTTTGAAGCTCCAAGGGGTTCCTCAGCGTGGCCTGAGCCCAGCAGGGCAGAGCCAGCTGCAGCAGCCCCCAGTGCCTGGACCCATTTCCCTGGGTCCACATGCTGTGAGTGCTGCAGTGCTGGGGTCGCTGCTGGGCAACCCAGGGGCTCTGGGCAGCAGCAGTTTGTCTGAGTGGTGCCTGCAGCTGGGGGCTGGGAGAGAGGGCAGCCCATGGGTGCTGCGCAAGATTCAGAGGATCAGCGAGGACGGGGGGGGGGGGCGCTGACCTCTTTGTGCCATCAGCACCCACTGAGAGCTGCTGGGATGGCCGTGGAGCTCTGAATCTGGCCACTTTAGGGATGAGGTGGGAGGTGGGCACGGAAGTGCCAGAGGGCTCTGGGAACTCACAGGTCTCCTTGGTTGCCCCAGGATTTGTGCGGCTGGTCGGAGGGGACAGCCCCTGCTCAGGAAGTCTGGAGGTCTACGACGGGGACCAGTGGAAAGCTGTCTGTCACTCCCACTTTGGTGCCAAAGCTGCCGAGGTGGTGTGCAGGGAGCTGCAGTGTGGCACAGCCCTGTCTGTCCATGGGGCAGCTCAGCTGGGAGAAGGGGCTGGCCCTGTCTGGGACAGAGAGCTGCAGTGTGTGGGGAATGAATCCACCATCCTCTTCTGCCCCTGGGGGGCCTCCAAGGACAAGGCCTGCACCCACAGCAATGGCATTCATGTCACCTGCACACGTAAGGACTTGGGGTGGAATGATGGCCACTGGGGTTGTGGTGGGAGCAGGAGAGCAGGGTGGGCACTGGGCTGTGCTGGGTGGGAGACAGGTGGGGTGAGGTGGTGGTCTGCATCCCCAAAATGAGAGTGCTGCAGGAGGAGAAAGGCACGCTGTCCCTTTGGCCTCTCCTGCAGCTCCTGTGGGAGCAAGAGCACAAATGTGGCCTCTCTCACCCTCCTTTGTCCCCAGAGTACACAGGGTTCAGGCTGGTGAACGGCAGCACAGCGTGTGAGGGCAGGGTGGAGGTGGAGGTGCTGGGGAGCTGGGGGACCCTCTGTGCCTCCCACTGGGACCTCTCGGACGCCCACGTTCTCTGTCGGCACCTCGGCTGTGGCTTTGCTGAGTTCATTCCTGGAGGAGGGCATTTTGGGAGAGGAACCGGCCCCGTCTGGAGAGACTCGTTCCACTGTGACGGGACTGAAGCCCACCTGGGGCAGTGCCCGGTGACTGCCCTGGGGGCCTCGCCGTGCTCCCAGGAGAACGCTGCTGCTGTCATTTGCTCAGGTGAGTGCTGGGCAGTGCTGCAAAGTCCATTTGACCCTGGTGTGTGACACGGCCACACAAAGTTTTGGACCCCATTGCAGCACCAGGCTGAATTTCTGCTCTCATCAGGCCCGGCCTGCAACATGTCTGTACGGTTGGTGGGTGGAGAGAGCTGGTGCGACGGCCGCGTGGAGGTCTTCCAGCACGGGACGTGGGGCAGAGTCCTGGATGAGCAGTGGGACATGCAGGAGGCCAGCGTGGTGTGCCGGCAGCTGCAGTGCGGAGAGGCAGAGGCAGCCTACACCCCCGTGAGGGCCGAGCGAGGACCAGGACCTGTGGGGCTGCATGGGGTGCGGTGTGCAGGGCACGAGGCTAACCTGAGCCTCTGCAACACCTCCCTGCCTCAGAGCCACCCTGCAACAGGAATCATGGAGGACGTGGGGGTCGTGTGCCGGGGTGAGTGGTGCTGCACGTCCCCCAGGTGTGGGGCTGGGAGGGCAGCCAACCCCTGAGCGTCGGGGTTCTCCCTGCTGCAGGGAGCCGGCGGGTCCGGCTGGCGGACGGGGCCGGGCGCTGTGCCGGGAGAGTGGAGATCTACTACCAGGGGCGCTGGGGCACCGTCTGCGACGACGCCTGGGACCTGGCCGACGCCGCCGTCGTTTGCCGCCAGCTGGGCTGCGGAGGGGCCCTGGAGGCAGCCGGCTCTGCTCGGTTTGGGGAGGGCTCCGGGCAGATCTGGCTGGATGGCGTCAACTGCTCCGGGGCCGAAGCTGCTCTCTGGGACTGCCCTGCTGAGGCCTGGGGGCAGCACGACTGCGGGCACAAGGAGGACGCGGGAGTCATCTGCTCAGGTCTGTGCTGGGAGCGGGGTTGGGAGCTGGGGCCAGTGAGGCCAGGGTGAGGGTAGAGCCAGGTAAGGCTAAGGCTATCAGTGTCTGACATCCAAGGATGTCCCTGGGGCCTTTCCTCCTTCCAGAGTTCATGGCCCTGAGGCTGGAGAACAGCGACGGCTGCTCCGGGCGCCTGCAGGTTTTCTACAACGGGACGTGGGGCAGCGTTTGCTCCAACTCCATGACCACCGAGACGGTGTCACTGGTGTGCAAGGAGCTGGGCTGCGGGAATGAGGGGGAACTGGAAACAATCTCAAATTATGAGAAGCTGTCTGGCACCGCATGGCTGGATCACGTGGAGTGTGGGAAGAGCAACAGCTCCTTCTGGCAGTGTCCCTCTGCTGCCTGGGATCCCCAGTCGTGTGATGACCGCCGAGAAGAGGCCAATATCACCTGCAATGGTAAATCTGGTTTCTGAAGGCACCAGGTCCTGTTCCCCACTGGACATGGTGAAATGCAGAGAAGGAACCCAGAGGGGCTTTGACTTCCTGCATTAGACCCTGTTGCTGCGAGTGGCACAAAAGTGGCTTCAGCTGTTGGAGCCACGTATGCATACCAGCAGCTCTCAACAGCTGGGCTGCCATCAGCCTCTGGGAGAGGCAGAGCCATCTCCAGGAGAGGTCTCAGAGGAGGCTATGTGGGCATGGGCAGGAGTTTCCCCTCTATGGACAGCCTCCTGCTGTTCTGTGAATCAGGGACCCTGTGGGGATGCACACTCAATTCTATCTGTGTGTGTTCCATGAAAGAACGGGGTTCTGCTGCTACCCTGACCCAGGCAGCAGGGGCACATGCAAGCAGAGGTCAGCCCTGCTCTCTTCTGCACAACCCCTAGAGCAGCCCTTTTCAGCCCTACTTTTCTTTCCTTTGGGACATGGACAGAAAGGACACAGGTATCTGCATGCCCCAACTCCACGAGGTGTACAGGTAGGGAGCTACCCCTGCACGTTTCCCCCTCACCTGGCAGGGCTGTCCCAGTTGTCCCGGTGCCATGGGACATCGCTGCCTCCCCAGACAGGGAGAAGATCCGTGCTGTGGGAGGCAAGGACGGCTGCTCAGGCAGAGTGGAGATCTGGCACCGCGGCACCTGGGGGACGCTGTGTGACAATGCCTGGGACATGCGGGACGCTGAGGTAGCATGCAGGCAGCTGGGCTGTGGCCCCGCGGTCTATGCCCTGGGCCAGGCTGTTGCTGGAGAGGGGACGGGCCCCATGTGGCTGATGGAGTGCAGGGGGACGGAGCTGTCTCTGCAGGACTGCTGGGCCCAGCCAGGGGACAGAGGTGCCTGCCAGCATAAGGCAGATGCGGCTGTGCATTGCTCAGGTGAGCAGTGGGGCTGGGAGACATGGCTGGGGGCTTGGCAAGGAGCTGGCTTGGGTGTCTGCCCTGCTGGATCCTGGCATGGCCCTGCTGCTGGCCTGAGCAAGGGTGTTTCTGCAGGGTGGGGGGCTGGTGGTGGGTGGGGAGCAGCCTCTGTGGGGCTGGATGTGCCAGCACATCCCCTGGGCTGCCTGCACTGTCCTGTGAGCAGCCCAGAGCAGTGGTGCTGGACCCTGTCCTTGCCACCCTGCTCAGCCCCACAGGAGGGACAATTCAGGTGGCAAATTTGGGGGTCATTTGCCAGGGAGGCTGCCTGGTGCCACAGCCCCAGCCTCTCAGCCCAGTTCTCCTTCTGCTCCCCTGTAGCTGCACCCAGGACAGCAACATCCTCCCCACAAGCAGGTAAGCTGTCCTTCCCCAGGGCTGGGTCTGCCCACAGAGAAGCTGTGACCTACAGCCAGGGGAAGGGGCTCCTTGCTGGGCTGTGAGACTCCCAGGAAATTGAGGGAGATGAGAGAAGTCTGTGATGTACCCAGCAGGGTGGGAGCTGCCCCATCACCCAGCCCTGTCCCCCCCAGCCCCTGCTGCCTTGTGTGGTCAGGAGTGGCTTATCCTGCCCCCAGCCTCTCCCTTGTCTGATGCTGCCCCTGCCATGTTCCTGCCCATGCAGATCCCCCACGGGGCCGTCCGACCACCAGCAGCAAGACACTCTCGGTGCCTGTCGTCATCTGCATCATCCTGGGGGCCCTCCTCTGCCTGCTCCTGGCCCTCCTGGCTGGGCAGGTGCGAAGCGCCAGGGCTCGGCGCAGAGGTGGGTCCTTCCCCAGTGGTCCTGGGGGGGAGATGCCTCCTGGCACGGCTGGGGGTGCTGGAGGTGTTGGTGTTCTGGGGCACAGAAACAGAACTGTATGCTTCCTCCTGCCCCATGTGCTGCCCCACTGATTGACAGACCATGGGGCACCAACATCAAGGGGTGGAGAGAGCCCAGACCCTGGGGCATCAGTTCTGGGGTGAGGAGAGAAATGTGAGAGCTGGGCTGGGTGAGAAGGGGAAGATGCACTGCTGGCAGTCCTCTGAGCAGCTCTGGCAAGAGGAGCATGGGGCAGCGGGGTCCATCACTGTGGTGTCAGCCACCCCCCAACAGGACACGGGCTGTGCTTTTGATGTGTGGGGCAGAGATAGAGCAGCTCCATGAGAAGGGGAAATGAGGGAATTGGTGCAGGGTCTGCACTCGGACATGACCCAGGGACCAAAGGGGCAC
The DNA here is from genome assembly GCF_965140915.1 of Aythya marila. Taxonomy (NCBI): domain Eukaryota; kingdom Metazoa; phylum Chordata; class Aves; order Anseriformes; family Anatidae; genus Aythya; species Aythya marila. The sequence continues at coordinate 1,866,364 of NW_028137218.1, read as the reverse complement.
AAGGGCTGTTTCCAAAGGGATGGTGCAAGGCTGATGCTGCCCCAGACCATCTCCATGGGGATGCTGCCCTCCCTGGGGATGTGGCTGCAGTGCCAACACAACACAGTGGGGCTGTGCTGTGGGGACAGCCCTGTGATGGGCCAGGGAATGGGGCTGGGGGAGCCCAGTGGGGTCCTGTCCCTCTCTGCCCATGCCCAGACCAGCCCTGCCTCTGTTCCCAGGCTCCGGGAGAGCTGGGGAGCCCTTCCCTGAGGCCGTGTACGAGGAGATTGCTTACAGCCTGGCATGGGAGAAGCAGGCAAGGTTCAGTCTCTCAGGTGGGTGTATGTCCCTGGAGGAGCACTTTTTCCCTGCCCCAGACCAGGGTTGTGCCCTGTAGCTCCTGCCTATGGTCTCTGAACTGCTTGGGCCATGGGCTCTGTGGGAGAGCATCCAGGTGTTGGCCCCCACAGAGGAGCTTCCTCCCCACCAGCTCTGCCCATCCCAGAGGGGACAGCCCCTCTCTGCCTGGCCCTGCACCCTGGGGACATCCAAGGGCTGAGTGAAGGGGCTGTCCCAGGGCAGCTCTGGGAGCCCCTATGAGATGGGCTCATCCAGGGTAGCAGGGGTGGTCTCCTCCCCACTCTGTCCCAGCTCTGTGGGTGCCCATCCCCAGCAGTGCTGACTACCAGTCAGGGCAGCAGGGCTCATCCCACAGCACCCACTGCAGCTCTCTGCAGGTTCCTTTTCAGAGGGGTCCCTGACCCAACTGTAGCCCTACCCCAGGCACAGAGAGGAGGAGGATGGTCTGGGGCCAGCCGCAGGGATCGGAAGGGGACGGAGAGGAAGGGCTCCATCTCTCCTCCCTTCAGACAGACAGACTACAGTGCCACTGAGTGCCACCATCAGAGCTGGAAGGACAAGGGCTTTGCTTTGGCCCTGACACCAGCAGCATGTCAGCCCTGTGTCCCCACACACCCTCCCATCCTCTGCTCTGTAGAATATCTCTTCTCACTCCACCACCTTCCCTCTCCTTTCAGATGTCCCTGTCCTGCCTGGAGGTGACCCAGTGGATGGCTACGATGATGCTGAGGAGGTTTCTGACCCTGGGGAGCATCCTTTCCCTGGGCAGGGGGACTGGGAAGTGCCCAGGACACCAGAGGAAGGAGATGGGCCCAGGAATACAGCCACAGGTGAGAGGGCATTGCAGCACTTCCACTTCCTAGGTGCCAATCCCAGGGCCAGGAGAATCCATGAAATATTTAGAGCCTGATCTCCTGACATGGAGAACCTGTCCTGAGATATTTTGGGGGGCTGGGAGAATGGGCCGAGTGTCTCAGGCTGGTGCGGAGGGGGAAGGTGTTGTACAGCCCTGAGGAGCACCCCACAGGCCCAACCACAGCAGCCTGCCTTGGTGCTTACAGAGGGAAGCCTGCGCTCCCGGAGAAGTGCTGGGCACCCTGGAGCTGAGGGAGACACCTTGTCCCCTTTTCTGGTACACATGTGCTATGACGATGCTGAAGAGGTGTCTCTGGCATGTCCCCATGAGGACACCCAGGATGTGACACCAGAGCCACCTGCACAAGTGTCCCAGAGCCCCAGGCCAGCAGAGCCCAGCCCTGCCGAGCAGATGGTTGCAACCAGGAAGGAGGAGAGCTCAGTGCCACTGGGAGAGCCGTGAGTGCCAGGGAACGGTCTCCCTTTTCCAGCAGTCTGCAGACATACATGGGTATTTCCCCTCTTGGTATTCCCTGTTTTTGTGCTTTGTGCTGGCAAATGTTTATATTAAAACATTCTGGGGGCTTTGCCTCAGGTCCAGCGTTTCCCTGCCCAGGTGTCGGGGTCTCTCTCTGAGGCTAACCAATTGAAGTAGAGCTCAAAGATGCAATAGTGGGGAATGGTCATTTCTTGGGACCAAGAGGGTTGGGATCAGGCTGGGGGGCTGCCACAACCCCCAGTGCCTAGACACTATTCCTACTGACAGAGGCATTTCCATCCTGCCAGCCACAGGCAGTTTCCAGCAAAAGTGGCTCTGTGTGACGCCTCATGATGCACTCGCTGGTAGAGCCCATCTTCTACAGCCTTGGGCCCTTGTGGAACCCAGAGATGACAGTCCAGAACCCACAGACAGAGTAACCTCTCCTGCAGGATTAGAGTGGTGAGAAGTGTTGGGCCCCTGGGCAGGACTTAGTACCCATACTGCCCTCCCTGATCCTGCTGGTAGGTCCTCCCCAGCTCTTCCCCAGCAGGCGCCTCTGTTGCAGGCTGAGAGATGTTTTTGGTAGTAGGGTGGTGGGCTGCAGGGGGTGCTGGATGGTCTGGAACATCTGTTTGATCCATTTGTGTCAGCTGTCCTAGCTGTGTCAGGGACACTTTCCTCAAAATCAGGTTGCTCAATGCCCCATCCAGCCTGGCCTTGAATGCTTCTAGGGATGGGACACCATCCAACAACCTTTCTGGGCAACCTCCTCCAGTGCCTCACCACCCTCAGAGTAAATGATTTCTTCTGAATATCTAATCTCAATCTACCTTCTTTGAGTTTAAAGCTATTTCCCCTTGTCCTATTACTACATCCTCTAATAAATTCTCTCTCTCCAGCTTTCCTTTATGCCCTCTGGAGCTACTGGAAGGTTGCTCTATGTTCTTCCCAGGGCCTTCTGTTCTTAATTCCCCCTCTTCTCCCTCTTCATAGGAGAGATGCTCCAGCCCTCATCATTTTTGTGGCCCTCCTCTGGACTTGCTCCAATGGGTCCATGTCTTTCTCACGCTGGGGATCCCAGAGGTGAACACACTATGTTAAGTGGGGTCTCACAAGTTAGGAAGAGAAAGTGAGAATCATCTCCCCTGACCTGCTGGCGATGTTCATTCTGATGCAGCCCAGGATTTTGCTTTCAGGGCTACAAGTGCATATTGCCTACACACGTTGAGTTTTTGAAGCACCATACTCCCAGGACCCTCTCCACAAGGCTGCTCTCACTCCCTTCTCCACCCAGCCTGTATTTATGCATAGGACTGCTTCAACCCATGTGTGGGAGTTTACACTCAGCCTTGTTGAAGTTCATGAGTTTCACACAGGCCCACCTGTCAAGCTTGTCATGGCCCCACTAGATGACACCCCTTCCCTCCAGCACATAAACCTCACCACACTGCTTGCTGTCATCAGCAAACTCGCTGAGGGTGCACTCGATCCCACTGCCCATTAAACCGACAAAGATGTGAAATAGTACCGGTTCCAGTACCAAGCCCTGAAGAACACCATTCGTAACAGATCTCCACTTGGACATTGATCTGTTGACCACAACCCTGTGAGTGTGACCATCCAGACAATTCCTTATATCCACTGAGCGGTCCATCTGTCAGATCCATGTCTCTCCAATTTAGAGACAGGAATGCCACATGGGATATGTCAAATACTTTGCACGAATCAGGTAGATGATGTCAGTTTCTTTTCTCTTACCCACAAACACCGTAACACCATTGCAGTAGGCCTACAGACTACTTCACTGCCCTTAGTGAAGAAGTATTGGCTGTCACTGATCACATCTTTTTTTGTCATGTGCCTTAGCCGAGTTTCCAGGAGGATTTGTTCCATGATCTTGTTGGGCTCAGAGGTGGGTCTGACTGGGCTAGACTTCCCTGGGCCTACTTTTATTCCCTTTTAAAAAGTGGGGGTTATGTTCTCTGTGTTACAATCAGTAGAAACTTCACTGCACAGCCACCACTTTTCAAATATGACGAGTAGTGGCTTTGCAACTTCATCTGCCAGTTCCCTCAAGACTCTGGGATTCATCTCACCTAGTCCCATAGACTTGTGCACCTTCTGTTTCCTCAGATACTCCCAAAGTTGATCTTCTACAGTAGGTGGTTCTTCTCTCTCCCAGTCCCTGCCTTTGCCTTCTGGGACTTGGATGGTGTAACTGGAGCTATTCCAGTGAAGAATGAGGCAAAGAAGTCATTGAGTACCTCAGCCTTCTCCACATCCTGGGTAACCAGGTCTCCTGTTTCCTTCTGGAGAGGGTCCATGTTTTCCCTAGTCTTCCTTTTATCACTGACGTACTTATAGAAGCCCTTCTTGTTGCCCTTGAACTTCCTATCTAGATTCAATTTTACCATAGCCTTAGCTTTCCAGACTTGATCCCTGGCTGCTCAGGTGATGTCTCTGCATTCCTCTCAGGTTACCTGTCCTCGCTTCCACTTTCTGCAGCCTTCTATGGTGGTTTTATACAGGTGGGCATCTGAGCTTCATCACAGCTGCTCTATCACTCCCCCTCCTCTAAGGGAAAGGAGGAGAAAATATGATGAAACCAGTTCAAATGTTGAGATAAGGACAGGGAGATCGCTTAATAATTATCATCATGGGCAAAACAGACTCAGATTAGGAAGATATTAAAATTTACTGTCTACTACTAACAAGCTAGAAAAGTGAGAAACAAAGGAAAGAAACCCCAAACACCTTTCCCCCATCCACCCTCTTTTATCTCCTCCACTTAGGCGGCACAGAGGAATGGGGAAATAGGGTTTATGGGCGATCTATAGCACTTTGTCTCCACCGCTCCTTCTGAGTCACTCTCTGCCCATGCTCTAAGGTTGGGTCCCTTCCATGGGATGCCGTCCTTCCTGAACTGATCCTGAGTGGGCTTCCCACAGGCAGCAGCTCTTCAAGAACTGCTCCAGTTATGGCTCCGAACCACGGGTTCCATTCATCATGAGCAAACTGCTCCAACCTTGTCCCCCGTGGGCAGCAACTCCTGCCAGGTCGCCTGCTCCCATGTGGGCTCCTCTCCATGGGCTACAGCTCCATCCTGGAATCTACTCTGGTGGGGGTTCTCCACAGACCGCAGCCTCCATCAGTGCAGGTCCATCTGCTCCACCATGGTCTCCTCCATGGACTGCAGCATGGAGATCTGCTCCACCCTTGTACTCCATGGGCTGCAGGGGGACTACCTGCTCCACCACAGTCCTCAACACAGGCGTCAAGAGAGCTTCTGCTCTGGCACCTGGAGCATCTCCTTCCCCTCTTTCACTTGGCCACTGCCTGGCTATTTATCACTCCTCTCTCTCCCAGCTGCCATGTAGCAGCATTTATTTATTTATTTTCCCTTTCCTTAAATATTCTCTCAGAGAAGCACAGACAACATTGCTTATTGGCTCAGCTCTGACTAGCGGCAGGCCCCTTATATAAGATGGAACAACTTCTGGATTCTTCTCACAGAAAGAAAGAAACTGCCTGTGTGAGCTGGGGTTGGAGCCCAGTGCTGTGAACAGTGGTTGAACGGGGCTGATCTAGGGCTGATGCTGACCTCCTGCGGCAGCATCTGCCAGGGTGTCCAGAGAAGAAGAGCCCAGCCCAGCCCCTGCTCTGCTGGTCCTTCCTGTCTCTCCCAGGAGGCCAGCCCAGCTCAGCCCATCCCCAGCTCTCCACACCTACTTCTCCTTTTCCCAGCCCAGCCCAGCCCAGCAGCCCAGGCTGGGAAGGCCCCAAAGCAGCAAATGGAGGAGTGGAGGTCAGTGGCAGTGTCCCTGCTGCAGCCATCTGCAGGAGATTCTCCTCCCATAGGCATCCTGCAACTGTGTAGGCTAGCCCCGCTCCCCAGCACAGCACAGCACCACACTGCTGCCCCTGGGGCTCCTCAGGCAGCACCACTGCACACACACAGCACCCTGCTCTGCTCCCGGGACACCCCATGTCCCACATAGCCTTGCCCCAGCCCAGCTTGCCTGGGCTGACCTGAGCAGCCATTCCTGCAGCCCCTTCCCATGCTGCCCACAGCCCCCCAGCTGGCGGTGCTGCTCTGCAGAGTGAGGGACTGTTGTGCGTGGGGCTGTGGGGGCACTCTGCAGGGCCATGCTGGTCAAGCTGGGAAGGCAGAGCCACCTGGTGGGGGGCACTGCCACTGACTGCCTCCCACACAAGTGGTTCCTTGGCCATGGAGGCTGCACACAGATAGCCGGCCTTCTTCAGAGTCAGAGACTCATAGAAGAGAAATAAACAAAGCAAGGAGCCTCCTTCAAGTCTACTCCTTTGCAATATCCATGACAACAGCTCCAGGAGAAGATCTGAGCCTTAAGGCACTGCCCTCAGCAGATCCCCTTTTATGCTGGAGATGCTGGTATGGAGCCGTCTGTGTTAGAGAAGTGCCACTGGCCTGTCCCTGTCTGTGGACACAGGACTGCCACACAGCAGAACAGTGAGCAAGCGACAAGAACAATCAGTCCTCACAGCAACACAAGGGCTCTGTAGGAGAACGTGGGTGGTGAAGGAAAGCACTTCTGGGCAGACCAAGCTCTTTGGCTCCCAGGCATTGCTGCTGTGCCAAGATTCTCTTTCCGTGCACATCTGCACACAGACAAGTGCCCCTGCAACTCCATCACAGGTCTCTGAGGGAGGATCTCAGGCAACGATTCCTTGCTACGTCCTTTCTATAATGCAAATGCACAGAGAGCCTGGCTCCTTCACACCAAGTTTCTATGTCACAAGAGACAAGTAGATACTGAAATGGAAGGGGATGAAAAAATACATTTCTTATTCTATCATGAATAAAGGAAATGAATTTTAAAACATAAAATTAAAAAAAAAATTTATATATATATATTGGGTCCCTGCAGCTGTAAGAAGTTACCTTAGCTATATGTAAAAGATAGGCAGTTTATTGCTACAGAAAACTGTCCAGTCATCACTTTCCACACGGAAACCTTCAGTTCCATGTTCCTCATGCTGTAGATGAGGGGGTTCACTGCTGGAGGTACAACTAAGTACTGAACTGCCAGCCAAAGATTCAGGGAGGAGGAGAACATGGAGGGGGGGGTTAGGTAGGCAAATAATCCAGTACAGATGAACAGGGAAACCACAGCCAGGTGAGGGAGGCACGTGGAAAAGGCTTTGTGCCGTCCATGCTGTGAGGGGATCCTCAGCACTGCCCTGAAGATCTGCACGTAAGAAAGCACAACATAAAGAAAACATCCAAATGCTAAGCAGGCACTAACCACAAGAAGCCCAACTTCTCTGAGGTAGGCATCTGAGCAGGAGAGCTTGAGGATCTGGGGAAGTTCACAGAAGAACTGGTCCAGGGCATTGCCTTGGCAGAGGGGGAGGGAAAAGGTATTGGCAGTGTGCAGCATAGCATAGAGAAAGCCACTGCCCCAGGCAGCTGCTGCCATTTTGACACAAGTTTTGCTGGCCATTATAGTCCCGTAGTGCAGGGGTTTGCAGATGGCAATGTAGCGGTCATAAGCCATGATGGTGAGAAGAGAAAACTCTGCTGAAATGAAAAAGACAAAGAATAAAATCTGAGCAGCACATCCATAGGAGGAAATGGCCCTGGTGTCCCACAGGGAATTAGCCATGGCTTTGGGAACAGTGGTGGAGATGGAGCCCAGGTCAAGGAGGGCGAGTTTGAGGAGGAAGAAGTACATGGGGGTGTGGAGGCGGTGGTTGCAGGCTATGGCTGTGAGGATGAGGCTGTTGCCCAGGAGGACAGCCAGGTAGATGCCCAGGAAGAGCCCAAAGTGCAGGAGCTGCAGCTTGCGTGTGTCTGCGAATGGCAGGAGAAGGAACTCTGTTAGGAAGCTGCTGTTGGACATTTGCTGCCTCAGGGCATGGTTGCCTGTCCATGGAGGAATAGACAGTGACATGTTAGAGAGAATTTTCCAAGCAAAAACTAAACCTTATTTCATAGAAAACATCCTCAAGAAGGCTGTATCCTCACTGCATCTTCATCTCAAGAAGACTTGCTCCTGCCTGGAGCTCTGCATCTCTCTGCCTAAGGATGCCACAGAGACCATGAAGATCCTCTGTAATCTCAGCAGTAATCAGTGCTGCTGGTAAAGAACACCAGGGGTGCATCTCAGGTATCCACTGGCCAGAGGCATCTCCCTATTTACAAGTGATGAAACAATCCCACAAAGAAACAAAGAAGGTTGTGTTGGTGCTGCCTGTAGGTTAAATGGTGTGGAGTGAATATATGAGTTTCCTCAAAGACCTACAAATCTCTTTTAACTGTAATGCTCTATGAGTTTAGGTCCCTTCTACAATCCTAACAACACCATTATCATCTCCCTGACTGCCGTCCAAAGCAGGAAGTTGAAAAATGAGACCTCAGAGAGTGCCATCCCTTCAGTTATGGCAGGTGTTGTTCTTCCCTTTCAAGAATCTCCCCCAGAAATGCCCTGGGGGTGCTGGGGAGATATGAGGAGCCTGGCCCATGTAACAGCCCCCTGCCAGCAGCAGGAACCTGTCCGGCCCTGGCCTTCTGGTCCTTCCAGCCACAGCTTCTCCCCACAGCACCCTGGGCAGCTCCCCAGGCAGGCTGAGTGCAGAGCCTCGCAGGTGGGAGAGGCTCTGCCCTGGAACAAAGCCCCTGGGGCTCAGCAGGGACCCTGCTCTGCACCACAGCCCTGGGCACCCTTGCTTGCTCCCTGCTTGCACAGCCTGCAGCTGGTCCTGTGAGAAGGAACCCTCATGTCCTGTCCCACTGATAGCTTTGGTAGGTAATCCCTGCTCTGGAGCTTGTCATTCTTCTGTTATCCAAAGAGAATTCTCCAAAGATAAATATCCAAAGAGTTCTCCTGAAAGATCCCATAGGCTGTGGGATTTGCCAGCAAATCTGGAGATGGCACAGGAACAACAGCTGCATTACCCTGCAGCCACAGACTTACCCTGTTCAGGGCTGTGAAGATTTCTCCTGCAGTGAGCTCTCAGCATCCCCCCCTCCACACTGCCTTTAATATCACCCTCCCTTCTCTCAGCCGCCTTTGTCCCCTGCAGGCAGTGCCCCCAGCCCTGCTGCACTGTGCAGAGGAGCAGCTTCTGGGCAGAGCTGTCTCTCTGCAGTGCTGCCCGCTTGCCAGGAGCTCCCCTTGGGCTGAGAAGCCCGGCCCAGTTCAGCAGCACAGCTCCAGCCTAATGCCTCTCTGTCTCTCCCCTCTCTCATGTCCCTTAAGATGTCCCTGTTCCTCCAGGGGAATCAGCTTTAAAACACACTGAAGTAATCCCTGATGTTCCTTCCATCAGCCGCTGAAGGAATCTCATTTCCAGCACTGTCCTTCCTTATTCAGAAAATGGATGAGGTCCAAGGATCACCTTTCCATGCCCTGTTTTAAGGCAGGACACTCCTGCAAGGACAGGGATGGATCTTCCTTCTCCCTGCTGATGGAAAGGTTTCAACTGAGCCAACCAAGGCACCTCCTACTTTGTTTGCTGTCCAGAGGCTAGAAGGATACCCTAATGTAATCCAGATGTATTACCCTGCTCTCTCCTGTGCCTCACATTTGGAAACTGCCCCGGCTATGTTATGCAGTGACCATTCACTGCCTCTACTGTGAACAGCGCAGGGAGCTCTTGGCAAGTCCCTGGTCCTCCAGGGGAATCAACTCGGAATCAAACCAATGCAATCACTGTTCTTCCTGCTGTCAGCTAGGGAGAGACACCTATTTCCCACCTATTTCCAGTGCTATCTTTTCTCTTAAATCAAAATAAATGTTTGATATGGGAATCATCTTTTCTTGTCCTTTTATTAGTTAGGACACCCACAAATTTTATTCCATTTCTTTCAAGCACCTCTTAATATTCCGGAGAATGAATCTTTTTCGCTGCAAATGAAATCCCTCTGTCTACACAGACTACACAACCCAGCAAGCTCATAGAATCATAGAATATTTGGGGTTGGAAAGAACCTTAAGGTCTAGTTCCAGTCCCCATGAAATGGGCAGAGTCTCGTCCCACCTGACCAGTTTGCCCAAGGTCCCATCCAACCCGACCTTAGACATTACCAGCGATGAGGCATCCACCACTTCTCTGGGCAACCTGTTCTAGAGCCTCACCACCCGCTGCGTGAAGAATTTCTTCTTTAGATCTGATCTAAATCTGCTCTCTTTTAGCTTAAAAGCACTGCCCCTTGTCCTATCACTACACTCCCTGATACAGTCTCTCCAGATATTTATCCTATGTGTCTCCCCCTGTTCTCTTAAGAGTAGGGAGGGAGAGAGTGGCTGTGCGGTGCTTGGCTACCTCCTGGGGATAAAGCACAACACATCTGGGGACACAAACCTGACAAACAAATGATGAAGGAGGCAGTGAGGGAGCCAGACCTGGTCAGTCACACTGACTGGTGAGAGTATGAGAGAGGATGTTTCTTCCAGCGAGTTTATCTGACCAGGTTTCTTGTCAGTTGAGAAACCAAGGGAAAACAGGGAATACTGGTAAAAGGGGATGTCCTATAAGGAGAGGCTGAGGACACTTGGGTTGTCTAGTCTGCAGAAAAGAAAGCTGAGGAGCAACCTAATTTTTCTCAGCCACTGTCTTAGGAGGGCAAGTGGAGAGGGAGGTGATGACCTCTTCTCACTGGTAAATGATCAGAGAAAGTGTGCAATGGCACACAGATGCACCAGGGAGGTCCAGACTGGAGAGTGGGAAAGTTGTCTGTACTGTGAGGGTGGTCAGACACTGGAATAGGCTTCCTTGAGACCTGTTCTTTTTTTCCCAGCCTGTCAGTGTTCAAGAAGCATTTGGACATTGCCCTCATTGATATGCTGTAACTTTTGTTTAGCCCTGGAGAGATCAGGTAGTTGGACCAGACAACCTTTGAAGGTCTCTTCCAACTGAACTATTCTGTTCTAGTCTAGTCTTGTCTAGTCTAGTCACTACACATGTGCATAGGCCCATTTGTGTATTGGAAGACCACAATAATGCTTCCTGGAGTCTTCTTTTCTTCAGGCTAATCCCAACTCTCTCAGCTGCTCTTCACAGGACATGTATTTGGTGTGCATGGCATGCTTTTGGTAGTCAGGTGGTAGGTTGCAGGGGGTGCTGGATGATGAGGAACATCAATTTGATCACTCTGGGTTAGCTCTCCTGACTGTGTCCCATCGCAATGTCCTGCACACTTCCAACCTACATGTCATGAGGGGCAGTATTAGAATCAGAAACCCTTGATGCTGTGTAGACACACTCCATGACTGTTTCTAAACCTTCTCAAAGCCAGTTACCCCCTGCACTAAAACACCTCATCCCTGGAGAATCCTGTGCAACAGCTGTCTTGAAGAGTGTTTGTTTTGTTTTCATCTTTCCTTTAACATGTGACCAAGTCTTGGAAGACAGCAGATGTTACAGAAGTCTTTGGAAGACATAGTTGAGGCTGAGCTGAGAACTAAGTGAAAATTATGTGTTTATTGAGTTAATTAAGCAACACTGAAAAAAAAAATTTTTTTTCTTTTATTGATGGTATGCAGAATGTTAGGAAATACCTTGACTTCAGTAAGGCTTTTGACACCGTCTCCCACAGCATTCTCCTCAAGAAACTGGCTGCTCTTGGCTTGGACTGGCGCACGCTTCGTTGGGTTAGAAACTGGCTGGATAGCCAGGACCAAAGGGTCGTGGTGAATGGAGTCAAGTCCAGCAGGAGGCCAGTCACTAGTGGTGTTCCCCGGGGCTCGGTGCTGGGGCCGGTCCTCTTTAATATCTTCATCAATGATCTGGATGAGGGCATTGAGTGCACCCTCAGTAAGTTTGAAGGTGACACCAAGCTATGCGTGTGTGTCGATCTGCTTGAGGGTAGGAAGGCTCTGCAGGAGGATCTGGATAGGCTGTACCGATGGGCTGAGGTCAACTGCATGAAGTTCAACAAGGCCAAGTGCCAGGTCCTCCACCTGGGATGCAATAACCCCAAGAAGAGCTACAGGCTGGGAGATGAGTGGTTGGAGAGCTGCCAGGCAGAGAAGGACCTGGGAGAGATGGTTGATAGTCGGCTGAATATGAGCCAGCAGTGTGCTCAGGTGGCCAAGAACGCCAACAGCATCCTGGCTTGCATAAGAAGCAGTGTGGCCAGCAGGGCTAGGGAGGTGATCGTCCCCCTGTACTCGGCTCTGGTGAGGCCGCACCTCGAGTACTGTGTTCAGTTTTGGGCCCCTCGCTACAAGAAGGACATCGAGGTGCTTGAGCGGGTCCAGAGAAGGGCGACGAAGCTGGTGAGGGGCCTGGAGAACAAGTCCTATGAGGAGCGGCTGAGGGAGCTGGGCTTGTTCAGCCTGGAGAAGAGGAGGCTCAGGGGTGACCTTATTGCTCTCTACAGATACCTTAAAGGAGGCTGTAGCGAGGTGGGGGTTGGTCTATTCTCCCGTGTGCCTGGTGACAGGACGAGGGGGAATGGGCTTAAGTTGCGCCAGGGGAGTTTTAGGTTGGATGTTAGGAAGAACTTCTTTACCAAAAGGGTTGTTAGACATTGGAACAGGCTGCCCAGGGAAGTGGTGGAGTCAGCATCCCTGGAAGTCTTTAAAAGACGTTTAGATGTAGAGCTTAGGGATCTGGTTTAGTGGGGACTGTTAGCGTTAGGTCAGAGGTTGGACTCGATGATCTTGAGGTCTCTTCCAACGTAGAAATTCTGTGATTCTGTGTAAATATGGCATTTGCCTTTGCAAGTAATGCTTCTTGCAGCTAGGAGTGGCCTTGCAAGGACATCAGCCAGCTCCCTCTGCTCTCCCGGGTAAATCTCATCATGTCCAATAGGCTTGTGTATCCCATTAAGTCAAGTATGCCCTGACCTGACCCACTCCCACCCAGTGTACATTTTCCTTGCCCCTGTCCTTCCCCCAGTCTCTGTGGCCTGTTTTTCCCAAAGGCCATTCTTGCCTGTACTGACTGAGGTGAAGAAGGAATTCAGCACTTCAGCCTTTTCCCTGTCCTGTGTCAACAGATCCTGGGCCTCATTCAGCAGTAGGTCCACATATTCCCAAGTGTTTTTTTTGCCACCTATATACTTCTAGAAGCCCTTCTTACTGCCTTTGACATCCTTGGTCAAATTCCATCAGAGTTGGGCTTTAGCTTTCCGATATTCATCCCTACATGCTTGGGCAAAGCCTCTGTATTCCTCTGAGCTTATCTGTTCTTGTTTGCACCATTGCTGTGCTTCTTTTCTGTGCTGGAGTTTTGCCAGAACCTCCTGGTTCATCCATGCAGGCCTCTTGTAATTTTTACCTGACTTCCTTACTCTTAGAATGGACTGCTCTTGATGTTGGAGGAGGTGATCCTGGAATATTAACCACCTTTCTTGGACTGCTCTTCTCTCCAGGGCCTTATCCCATAGGACCCTTCCAAGCAGATGGCTGAAGATGCCAAAGACCAGGGCTGCAAACTTGCTATTTATTTTGTTTCTCATTGTCATTGGAGACAGCAGGCATAGTTTGCCATGGTCCCACAGCTGAGGTGTGACAACCCAAAAATGTATCGATGCCCTCAACCGGGAGCACAGACTAGAACAAGCTGCAGTCTGTGCTTTTTGACATTCGTGAAGTCACTGCCAAGGCATGGTGGGACAAGTCATGCAACTTGGAATGCTGCAATGGGTGGATACAGACTTTAGGACAGACAGAGTGGAATGATCCAGAGTTAGATTTCCTCATGGAAGCTGCTTGGATATATGGAGCTCCTCTATGTGACCTATGAAAAGTTCTCTGAGCACTTGTGGGTGCCAATCAGAGAAGGGGTCACTAAGGGTGCTATCATGGTGGGAGAAAATAACCTGCAGCCAGGGCAAGGAAGTGGACATAGTCATTGTTAAGCACCCCAAAGAAGTCTCTTAGAGTAAGAGTCTGGGTCTCCCTGAGGGTTTTTTATTGTCCCTGCCATTTTCCAGAAGGGGAACAGAACTGCGTGCAAACAGTCAAGGTGGTTTCTGGAATGTCTTGGGATAGCTTCCTTGTCTAGCTTCCAGATAGTCCAACAGAGGTAATACAAACCTGGATCTGATACCTGCATGCCAGAAAGAGCTAGTCAGGGATGTGATGATCTGTGTCAGCCCTGTCTGTCATGACCCTGAAATTGTGGGGTCCCGGATCCCAAGGGGTGTGAGAAAGGAAATAAAAGACTTTTAGTGGTGATCCCAGGTGAGCCGCACACAAGTTCAGAACAGTGGTTGGATGCCTCACAAGTTCTGTGCAGGGGTGAGGAGGCAATAAAGCCCTGGGCTGGTGTCCTCTTGTGGTCCTCAGTTGAAGGAATGGCAGCCCTAGATAGCTGAGAGGACAAGGACCTCAGTTCTGTTGGTGGAGGTCCCAACTGTGATATATGTTCATCTGATTCGTGTCAGTATGGAACAATGCTAGGGCCGCATGGTATGATGAATGTGACCTTCTGTCTTACATACCCTTGTATAACCACAAGTCTAAGAAAAACTGAATGGTTAATGTATAGAGTTCTTGTACCTTGCAAAGGAATTTGTGTCACTAGAGAGCAGTTCTGTCTGTCTCTGGGTCCTGCACTGGCAATTTAATTCTTCCACAGATGTGGTTTCTTCCCTTTCCTCCCAGTGTCCCAGTCTCCCCCTCATTATAGTCAAATTATCAAATCTTCAGAAATATTCCTCAAATCCATGAGCCTATTTGCTTTTGTTATTCCGAACTTTTATTCCTAACAGTTACAGCCTTTTTTGTCTTTGTGGTTGATTTAGCACTGCTATAGATGTGACTGTCCCTGTGAATGGCCTGTGAGGAATGTTTTAACTACTCGTGAAGCGTCAATAAGAGAGCTATTTGTGTTTGTATGTTCTTTCTTTGAAGTCTCTGATGTCTGGGGGTTTCAGAACAACTGCTAACAACTAGTGACTGTTATGGCTTCTGAATGGGACACTATGCAAGCCCCTGATGTCTGTCCAGGTGGCCAGGAGATTAAGGAGAAGAAAAAAGAAGCTGAAGGACGGCTAGGAGACAAGACTTGCAGGGGACGCTGTGTAAGCTTTTGACATGCTGCCAAGGAGTACAAAGGGGAAGGACAAGAAAAAAAAAACTGAGAGGAAGACTACGAGCCTTCAGCATGAAAGACCCCCAGAGACCCCCAGAGGGACCAGCGGAGACTGATGCGCATGCTCCAGTAGGAGGGACTGCACCCCGGAAGCTAATTATAATAACCCAGTTTTTTTTTAGAAGTAGTAAAGAATATGTATTAGTCTAGGAGCATAAAAATCATCTACTTGGTGTAACTGGTGTGCGTCCTGGTGGAGCGGAGACTCCTGGCACACCCAGCGCTGTTTGCTTACCTCTATTCCTTTAATAAATTGTAAACTTTGATTATAATCCTAATTTGGGACTGAGCTATTTATAACACTTTGTTTTCTTGGCTAAGTCTAGCCTTGCCAGTGCATTTGTCCATCTCCACTGCTGGCTGTCCTATGATGTCCCACATCTGTCCCTGTTCCCCTTCAGGATGCAAACATCCATCTTGCTTTCTCACCTTGCTTTCTCCTTGACATTTAGGCACTTTCATTGATGTCTGTACCTGCTCCAGCTCTGCCCTGAAACACAAACTCATGGACTGATAACAGATTCCCTCCAGGTGACTTCTGACACTATAGCACACCCTTTCCAATCACTTATCTTCCCTCTCATGCCTTAACTCCATCACAAAAGCTTTCTTTTGAGACAGGTTTTCTCTCACATGCAGTATACCATGACCAACAAAACTTCCAGCATCTCAGAAACCATTCGTCACACAGGCATCCACACCCATCAGCCTTCCTGGGGCCTGTCAGCTGATCAGACAGAAGGAACCTCACCGTGATCTTCCAGTCCATGTGGCCTTCCTGCTGGCCTTTCAGCTACTCAGAAAGATACAACTAAGCCACATGCATGCTGTTCCCCAGTCATGTACACAGGCACAAGACACTTGACAACCCACAGCCAAGGCTGCTACTACATGGGCCTTTCAGGTAATTGGGCAGAGGGCATCACACAAGCACCACACCAGACAGGTGCCTTCTGCTGGCCTGTGACAAGACGCTGGGAGATGTGAGCCTAAAAGGCCCGTCTGCCAGCCAGGAGGCAAGGGTTGACCTGGCAGCTACTTCAGAAAGATGGGATCTCCCAGTCCCTTGCCCAGCCATCCTCCTGCTGCTAGCCTCTCAGCTCCAGAGGCAGAAGTGAGCTCACAGTCCCCACCAAAGCCAATTGCTTCCAACTGGATTCAGAGTTTCTAAAACACAATCGACACCCTCTAAGAACATCCAAACCTGGCACCCTCATTGACGCCTAGCACCTAATGCAATAAAAGCAAGGTCGTTTTCATCTTCCAAGGCCTTACATCTCCTGATGGCCTTTCAGCTTCTCTGATGCCCAGAATCATGCAGCCAAATTGCTTCAATTTTGTGATAAGAGTGCAGGAATGAGGGATTTGAGGATTAGGCGTTTAGGTTAGGGTCTAAGGATTAGGTATTTCCTTTCAGATTAGGGATTGAACAGAGTCTCAGAGCAAGCCTTGTGTATTCTGCATTGGATAGACAGTATTTAGGGTATGAGATAGATCTCTGGTTAGGGCTTTATTACGTACCTTGCTAAGGGATGATATCTGGCACTATAATTGTAGGGATTAAGAACTAGGGAATAGCGAGAGTAACATGTTAAGACTAATGGTAACAAGTAATGTGTATGGGGTTTGACTTCAAGGTAGGAAATGAGGTTGGGGTTTAGAGTGGTGGACTCCTTTTGGGGTGAGGGATAGCATTTAGTACTAGGTTAGCATTAGGTTTTAAGGTTATTGGTTAGAAAACTTGCCATAACATATATATTTTTGAAGTGAGTGTTGCAGCAGCAGCGGCCTTACCTGGACCCCTCTCATCTCTTCCAAATCTTTCCTTTCTCATAGCCAAACACCTCTTCTCTCCCCCAGATCTCCCTCCTTTATTCTCTCAGCTCTCCCTTGACCTTCCCGAATGTGTCACCCTGTTGGGGGCAGCTTTCTGAGGGCCTTTAGGACCTCAGGGGCTCTGCTTCCCTGCTGTTGGCCAGCCAGGTGCTTGGACAGAAGTGACCACACAGCCAGCATCCACAGGGCTACAAGGAGCTGTTGTGCTCAGGAGGCCTCTTTCCAGCTCCTCCAGGAGCACCGGGTGCAGGGGATGCCCTGCACAATCCCTCTGGTACTCTGCCTGAAGGGCACAACTTCGGTTCTACTTCAGAAGAGCTTTCCTGATGCCTTGTGTTTTCCTTGGAGTTCACAGACAGATTTAATACTTTCTCTTTGGGCTGTTCCACCTTGGACATGCTTGTGCACTGTGGGTGGGCTCCATGCCCTGCTGACTCCCTGGCACATGCTGTCCCTGCCAATCCCCTGGGCTCTCCTGACAGCTCCTGCTTCCTTCCAGAAAGATGCCTGCCTGCCATCAGCCCTGTTGCATGTGGTGGATGCAGGCAGGTGAAATCACCATTTATATGGGTGCTGGTTACTGGCAGGCAATTCCAGAATCAACCCCCTCCCTGACTAAATCCTGATCCTGGGATTCTAATCTCATCCCCATGAGCCCAAAGAGAAACAAGCTAAGAAAGGAGCCTCTTTGAGTCCATCCCTTAGTAATATCCAGGAGAGGAGCTGAGCCTTCAGGCACTGCCCTCAGCAGATCCCTTTTTATGCTGGAGATGCTGGTGCAGAGCCAGCTGTGCTAGAGAAGTGCCCCTGGCCTGTCCCTGCCTGTGGACACAGGACTGCCAAACAGCAGCACGGTGAGCGAGAGACAAGAGCAATCATTCCTCACAGCAACACAAGGGCTCTGAAGGAGAGCACAGGAGGTGAAAGGGAGAGCAGCGTGGGAAAGACCAAGCTTTTTGGCTCCGTGGCAGTGCTGCTGTGCCAGGACTCTTTTTCCCTCAACCTGTGCACAAAGCCAAGTGCCTCTGCAGCTCTACCACAGGTCTCTGGGGAAGGATCTCAGGCAAGCAAGTTACTGCAGGGTTCTTTCTTATATTTAATTACAAGGAAAGCCTGGTTCCTCATTTACACCAAGCCTTTGAGTCAAACAAAACAGGAAAATACTTAAATAGACAGGGATGAAGAATAAATATTCTTTGCAGAAGACACTATTAGAAGTACAGAAAATAAAGAAGAAACACAGACACGCACCAAAAAAAAAAAATAATAATAACAAAATCTGGACCTATAATGAGTTACATTATGAGTAATATGCAGAAGATAACATGCAATTTATTGGTTCTGAAAATCATCCAGTCATCAGTTTCCACACTGAATCTTTTAGCTCCTGGTTCCTCATGCTGTAGATGATGGGGTTCACTGCTGGAGGCACCACCGAGTACAGAACTGCCAGCAAAAGATTCAGGGATGAAGAGGACATAGAGGGAGGCTTCAGGTAGGAAAATATGTCAGTGACAATGAACAGGGAGACCCCAGACAGGTGAGGGATGCATGTGGAAAAGGCTTTGTGCCGGCCCTGTTGTGAGGGGATCCTCAGCACAGCCCTGAAGATCTGCACATAGGACAGCACAAGGAAAACAAAAGAGCCAGATGCTAAAACAGCACTAACAAAAAGAAGCCCAACTTCTCTGAGGTAGGCATCTGAGCAGGAGAGCTTGAGGATCTGGGGAATTTCACAGAAGAACTGGTCCAGAGTATTTCCCTGGCAGAGGGGAAGGGAAAAGGTATTGGCAGTGTGCAGCACAGCATAGAGAAAAGTACAGCCCCAGACAGTTGCTGCCATGTTGACACAAGTCCTGCTGGTCATTATTGTCCCATAGTGCAGGGGTTTGCAGATAGCAATGTAGCGGTCATAAGCCATGATTATGAGAGTATAAAACTCTGCTGCTACAAACATAACAAAGAAAAAAACCTGGATAGTGCAACCTGCATAGGAGATGGTCCTGGTGTCCCAGAGGGAACTCACCATAGCTTTAGGCACAGTGATGGAGATGGATCCCATGTCAATGAGAGCAAGGTTGAAGAGGAAGAAGTACATGGGGGTGTGGAGGCGGTGGTCGCAGGCTATGGCTGTGAGGATGAGGCCGTTGCCCAGGAAGGCAGCCAGGTAGATGCCCAGGAAGAGCCCAAAGTGCAGGAGCTGCAGCTCGTGAGTGTCTGCAAATGGCAGAAGGAGGAACTCTGTGGGGAAGCTGCTGTTGGACATTTGCTGCCTCAGGGCATGGTTGTCTTCCAATGGTGGAAAAGACAGAGAAAAGATAGAGAGACATCTCTGAGCTAAACCTATGTATTCTGTTTTATCGAAACCTCCTCGGCAAGACAGACTGCTACTTCCCTTTGAGGAAGATATTCTTTTGCCTCTAGTTTTCACGTTTGCTTCCTAAGGGTACATAAGGACCAGACAGATCCTCTGCAAGCTCATCCAGAACCAGTACTGTCCTAGTCCATCTGCTAAATACCACTGGCCAAAGGCATTTCCCTATTTTAGGTGTTGAGCAGGACATCCAACAAACCTTCAGGATACAATGAAGGTGTTGTTGGTGCTGTATATAGGCTAAAGAGCGTGAAGGAAAAATGTGAGGTTCCTCAAGGACCTACAGATCCTTTTGAGTGTAATGGTCTAACATCTTCCGTGACTGACACAACCTTACAACTTCATTAGCATTCTTCTGACTGCTCTTCAGGGCAGGAAAGTGAAAGCAGAGTCCCCAGACACTGCCTTCCCTACAGGTAATGCAGGAGTTGGTCTTCTCTGTCAAGAATCACATCCAGAGATATCTTGTGGGTGCTGTGAAGCTGTGAGCTGCCTGCATGAGGCAGCAGCCTCTGGGCACCAGCAGGACCCTGCCCTGCCCTGCCCTGCCCTGCCTTGATCAGGGAGCTCCTTCCACCCACAGCTTCTCCCTGCAGCACCCTGGGCCGATCCCCGGGCAGGCTGAGTGATGAGCCTGGCAGGCAGCTAAGGCCCTACCCTGGCACACAGCCCCTGGGGCACAGCAGGGACCCTGCTCTGCACCACAGCCCTGGCCACTCATGCCTGCACCCCAGATGCAGGCAGTCCCGTGAGAAGGAACCCTCATGTCCTGTCCCTCTGACAGCTTTGGCAGGGAATCATTGATCCATGGAATATCCCTGTCCTCCACACTAAAAAAGCCAGCACAGCCCTGTGACGTGTCCTACCAGCCATAGAAGTGGCAGCTGTAGGAGAATCCTCTATGATACTGCACCTGCCTGCCCTCACACAGACACTTACCCTGTTCAGGGCTATGAAGATTTCTCCTGCAGTGAGCTCTCAGCATCCCCCCTCCACACTGCCTTTAAAATCTCCCTCACTTCTCTCAGCTGCCCTTGTCCCCTGCAGGCAGTGCCCCCAGCCCTGCTGCGCTGTGCAGAGGAGCTGCTCCTGGGCAGAGCTGTCTCTCTGCAGTGCTGCCCGCTTGCCAGGAGCTCCCCTTGGGCCCAGGAGCCCAGCCCAGCTCAGCAGCACAGCTCCAGCCCAAGGCCTCGTTGTCTCTGCCCTCTCTTGTGTCCCTTGAGATGTCCCTGGGTCTCCAGGGGAACCAGCTTTGAAACAGACTAAAGCAATCACTGATGTTCCCTCCCATGGCTGGGGAAAGAAACTCATTTCCAGGATGATATTTTCCTCACATTAAAAAAAAAAATACGATGTCTGGGAATCACCTCCCAATGTCCTGGTTTCAGGCAGAACACTCACACAAGGACAGGGAGGGATCTCCCTAACCCTCCTGAGGGAAGGGTTTCAGTTGGTTTGGGGTGGCATAGAGTTAATTTTCTTTGTAGAGACTCATCTGATTCTTTACTTTGGATTTTTGATGAAAATAACACATGAGTCTTTTGGCTTCTAATGAGCTGTGCTTATATTAAGTTAATGACATTTTAGCTTCTCCTGCTGCCCTATCAGCAATTAGGCTGGGAGGTGTGGGGGGTGTTATTTAAAAAGCTTTATTTAATCAACCCTGGTATTTTCATTTCAGCTATTTTCTTTGATGGAGGTACTCATTCATGCTGCCAGTTTATTCCTTCAGTGTGAGGACATTGTTTGATATGTTACACCAAGGGTATATGATAGTCTTCAGAAATATATAGAAATATGTTATATTCTTTGGAGGCCTTGACATGATAGCACAATATATATATATATAACTACAAACTTATATGTTTTTATACACATAAAGGAATTCCACTGTTATGTTCTATTCTTTGATATTCCTCATCACACAAGGGAAGAGCTACTAATGTCATCTACCTGGACTTCTGTAAAGCCTTTGACATGGTCTCCTGAAACATTCCTACTTCTACACTGGAGGAGTATGTGTTTGATGTATTGACTGTTAGTTGGACAAAAGATGGAAATATCCAAAGAGTTGTAGTCAATGGCTTATGGTCCAAGTAGAAATCAGTAAGGAGTGGGATCCTTCAGGGGTCTGGGCTGGGATGTATACTATTGATATCTTCATTAAAAAAGTGAAGAGTAATTGTAAATACACCCTAAGCTAGTTGGCTGATGGCACAAAGCTGAGTGGTGCAGTTGGTATGCCAGTGGAGGGGTTGTCATTCAGAAGAACATGGAGAGACTGGAGAGGTAGGCCCTTGTCAACCTCCTGAAGTTCAACAGGGAGAAGTGCAAGGTGCTGCACGTGGGTTAGGGAAATTCCAACTATCAATATAGATTGGAGGATGAGTGGATGAATGGATTCCTGTAGAGCAGGATTTTTTTTTTTATTCTTAGAAGACTTGAATATGATCTGTCAGGGTGTGTTAGCAGCCCAGAAAACTTGTCATATCCTCGGCTGCATGAAAAGAAGTCCACCAGGCTGAGGCAGGTGATTCTCCGTCTATTCTGCTCTTTTTCTGCTCTTCTTTTTTTTTTTTTTTTTTTTTTTTAACAGGGAAAGTAGGGAGACAAGACAAGTGGTCATGATTTTGAACTGAAGGTGTGTAGATTTATATTTGATACAGGGAACAGGGAAGAAAGATCTTAGGGTGAGAGTATTGAGGCACTGGAACAGATTTCCCAGAGAAGTTGTGGATGCCCCATCACTGCACGTGTTGAAATCTGGGATGTATAGGCCTTTCAGCAACCTGATGTAGTGAGAGATGTCCCTGGCCATAGCAGGGGGATTGGACTAGATGATCCTAGAGTCCTGTTCCAGCCTAAACCGTTCCCAGATTGTATCATTCTTTAATTCTAAGATTCTTTGATTGTATCATGCTGTGATCTAATTGCTGCTTTAAGCTTCAGTATGTTCATAGCTTTTACCTCCTTTATTTATTCTAATGCTGTCTTTAGGCAACTCGTGAGCTATGTTTTTACAAAATCTTTCATGTCTACTGACTGAAAATATGTTGATCAGACCATCCTTTGTGGGAGGTGAACCTCATTAGATACAACCTAGAGCTAGCATACAATTGAGTAGTGTGTTTCATTGATTATTGTGCTTTCTCAGACTTCATTTTAGTTTACTTGCAATTAAAAATCATCCTTCTCTACCTGTATGCAGCCTGTTCTCTAAGATAAGCAGGAGGGAGCTGAGACAAAGGAGCTACAAGGTGCAACTGCAGACTTCACTGGAGAAGCCTGATGTCAGGAGAAGTGATGCAAGTCCTAGGGGATCAATGAAAGAAATGGTGTAAGGTTGGGAGTTGATGACCAAGGTTGTCTGTACACTATCAAACTTCTCCTACATGTCCAGACCTCCTTAAGAAACACTCAGAGCTTTCTGTGTTCTTACAAGTCCTGAGGGGTAGTTGTGCCAGGTCCATGAACTCCAGCTCCTGAGAGGAGACTGATGAAATCTCTCAGAAAGCCAAAGTCAGAAGTCAAACCCCAAAGTCCTTCAAAGCACTGATTGGTCCTGCAAAAGGCCATTTCTGACAAAGCCCCATGGACACCTTAGATTAGGTAATTGGAGGCCATGATTACAGGTAATCCAAGGCCCTGTGCAGGTGTTTCTGAGGCTGATAAAATGCTGCCTTTGTTTCATCAAGCAGAAAGGCCAAGGCCTGTTGCTAGCCCTGGGCAAAGAGGTCCTGTCCCTCACATGGGGCTCATCCTCTATCAGCAGGATGTGGGGTATGCAGTGCCGAGTGAAAGACAATGGAATGACACCTCCTGGCCTCCATCAGGAGGTGCAAAGAGGAGTTAAGGCCCCATTGCTAAGAGAAAGTGTCTCCTCCTAGGCCTTGGTGGCACGGAGACCTGCCATAGCCAAGAGGACAAGGCTTTAGCTTTCTTGGCTAAATCTAGGTTTGTCAGTGCCCTTCTCCAGCTGTTCTCTGTTCTCTGGATACCCAGTACACTGAGCTGGTGGAAGGGGATGGGGAGAAGACTGTGGCCCTCATAATCCACAAGGAAATGGTTGGCAACCTGCTACAGCACTTGGACGTACGCAAGTTGATGGGGTGTCCTGGTTTCAGTTAGAACAGAATTAATTTTCTTCCTAGTAGCTGGTAGAATGCTATGTTTTGGCTTAGGATGAGAAGAGTGCTGATACCATGCTGATGTTTTAATTGTTGCAGAGCAGTGCTTACACCAAGCCAAGGACGTCTCAGCTTCTTGCTCTGTCCTGCCAACGGGCAGGCTGGGGGTGCAGCAAGAGTTGGGAGGGGACAGACCCTGGACAGGTGACCCAAACTAGCCAAAGGGGTATTCCATACCATCTGACGTCATGCTAAACAATATATAGGGGTGGCTAGCCGGGGGAGGGGGGGCGGACTGTTCGTGGTTAGGTTGGGCATCGGTCAGCGGGTGGTGAGCAATTGCATTGTGCATCACTTGTTGGTACACATTATTAGTAGTAGTACTATTATCATCATTGTATTACTATTATTATTATTATTATTACTATTATTACTATTATTATTATTATTATTATTATTATTATTATTATTATTATTATTATTATTATTATTATTATTATTATTATTTTCCTGCCTTATTAAACTGTCTTTATCTCAACTCATGGTCTTCAATTTCCATTTCTCTCCCCCCTCCCAGAGAGGGAGGGGGGAGGGTGAGTGAACGGCTGTGTGGTGTTTAGCTGCTGGCCGGGTTAAACCACGACATGGGGCCAGATGGGATCCACCTGAGGATACTGAAAGAACTGGCAGAGGAGCTGGCCAAGCTGCTTTCCATCATTTATCAACAGTCCTGGCTATCAGGGGAGGTCCCCATTGACTGGCAGCTAACAAACATGACACTCATCTACAAGAAGGGAAAGAGAGTAAACCCGAGGAACCATAGGCCTGTCAGTTTGACCTCAGTGCCAGGGAAGCTCATGGAGCAGATTATCTTGAGTGTCATCACACGGCACTTACAGGGCAACCAGGTGATCAGGCCTAGTCAGCATGGCTTTAAGAAAGGCAGGTCCTGCTTGATGAACCTGATCTCCTTCTATGACAAATTGACGCGCTGGGTGGATGAGGGAAAGGCTGTGGATGTGGTCTACCTTGACTTCAGTAAGGTTTTTAGCATCATTCCCCACAACATTCTCCTCAAGAAACTGGTTGCTCATGGATTCCTGCTGGCCTTTCGTCTCTTCAGATAGACACAACTAAGCCACATGCCTGCTGCTCTCTCTCATACTGAAACACAGGAAATTTGACAACACACAGCCAAGGCTGCTTCTGAATGGGACTTTCAGGTACTTGGGCAGAGGGCCTCACACAAGCACCATGCCAGACAGGTGCCTTCTGCTGGCCTGTGAGAGACACTGGGAGATGTGAGCCTAAAAGCGCATCTGTCAGCCAAGAGGCAAGGGTTGACCTGGCAGCTACTTCTGAAAGATTGGTCCTCCCAGTCCTTTGCCTAGCCATGCTCCTGCTGCTGGCCTCTTGGCTTTAGAGGCACAAGTGAGCTCACAGTCCCCACCAAAGCCAATTGCTTCCTGCTGGATTCTGAGTTCCTAAAGCACAATCGACAACCTCTAACAACATTCAAATGTGGCACCTTCCTTGAGGCCCAGCACCTAACAAATGAAAACAAGGTCATTGTCATCCTCCAAGTCCATGCACCTCCTGATGGACTTTCAGCTTCTCTGATGGACAGCAGACAACTATGTGCAAGCTCTGTTAGGTACTAGAGCAAGACTGACCTTGAAATAAATATTCACACTAGCTTCATGTCAGTGGCTCTTCAGTTCCTTATGACAGATAAAATGACACGTTTACACCAACCATGTGCCTGAAGGGGGCCTATCAGCTCATCAGGCAGAAGTGCCCTGACACCCACCTGCGCAGCCATGGGCATCCTGCTGCCCCTTGAGATCCTGAGGCACAGCTGACCTCAACGGAGCATCCCCACCAGTCTCCTCCTTGAGTTTTATGACCTGACCACATCCATGTCACCTTCCCTGCCTCCTCCAAGACCTAGTGACTCCTCCAGATACTCTCAGCCCCTTTACAGCCTCATGGGGCAAAACACTTCAGTTGCACGATAAGAGTACAGGAATGAGGGATTTGAGGATTAAGTGGTTAGGGTTTAGGGATTAGATTTTACCTTCCATCTTTAGGGATTGGGCAGTTTTACAGAGAGGCTCCAGTGCTCTGTTTTGAGCACCCATCCATTGTTTAGGGTACAGGCTATATTTTTGGTTAGGGTTTATAATCTACTTTCTTAAAGAATGAAGATTGGTGTTAAGGCTGGCAGTTTAATGCTAGGGATTAAGGACTAGGGATTAGCAAGAACTAAGAGAGATATTGACAGGGCCTAACATGATTGCTTTCCCAGTGAGTGTTGCAGCAGCAGCAGCCTTACCTGAATCCTTCTCACCTCTTCAAAATCTTTCCTTTCTGTTAGCCAGGCCACTCTTCTCTGCCCCAGATCTACCAGCCTTATTCTTCCGGCTTTCCCCTGACCTCCCCAAATGTGTCACCCTGTTGGGGGCAGCTTTCTGAGGGCCTTTATGACCTCAGAGGCTCTGCCTCCCTGCTGTTGGCCGGACAGGTTTGGGACAGAATTGACCTCACAACCAGCATCTACAGGGCTACAAGGAGCTGTTGTGATGAGGAGGCCTCTTCCCAGGCCACCAAGGAGCACTGGGTGCAGGGGATGCCCTGCACAATCCCTCAGGTACTGTGCAGGCCAACCAGCTCATGCTTCAGAAGGCCTGCCACACATCTAGACTCGCATTTCCTCATGCAGCCTTTAGAGAACAAGGGCCCAGCCCAGTTCCTGCTCTGCAGCTCCTCCCTGTCTCTCCCAGGAAGCCAGCCCAGCCCAGACCCTCCCTAGCTCTCCACACCTCCCTCTCCTCTCCCCAGTCTAACCCATCCCAGCCCAGAAGAGCAGCCCAGGTTGGGCTGGCCCCAAGGCAGCAAATGCAGAAGCAGAGGGCAGTGTCAGTGTCTCTACTGCTGCCATCTGCAGGAGATCCCATACCCTTCCAAGGTGCAACCATTTAAAAAATATAATAGAGAAAATTTACATGAAATCTAAAGCAGAAAACCTTCACTCTGAGGTTGGTGAGGCACTGGAAAAGGTTCTTCAGAGAAGTAGTACCCCGCTCAATAGTAGTGTTCAAGGCCAGGGAGGATGGGACCTGTAACAACCTGGTCTTGTGGAAGGTGCCTCTGACCACGGCAGCGGGGCTGGAACAAGATGGTCTTTAAGGTCCCCTCCAAATCATGCCATTCTATACATCTATGACACTGAAGACCCCAAACTGCTTGTGTAGCTTGTGTAGAGAAAGGGATTTCAATTTCTGTGAAAAAGTTTCCTCCCCTTGAATAACAAGTGCTTGGAAGGGATGGGATGCTGCCTGCCTGTCACTTTGTGGGTGTCCAGTCTCAAAATAGGACAAGAAAAGATAATTCTCAAGCCAAACTCTTCTTTTGAATTAGGAAAAAGAGAACACTGGAAATAAGTGTCCATCTCCAGGTGACAAAGGGAAGAGCAGTGATTACATCAGTCTGATTCAAAGTCAGTTCCCCTCGTGGGGTTATGATTCAATGTTGGTTTACTTGTTGGCGCAGGGACCTGTCAAGAGCTCCCTGTTCTGCTGAGCTGGGCAGGGCTCCTGGGCCCAAGGGGAGCTCCTGGCAAGTGGGCAGCACTGAAGAGAGACAGCTCTGCCCAGGAGCAGCTCCTCTGCACAGCGCACCTCACAATTTTCCTCCACACTCTTTAACCTACATACTGCATTGTTTCCTGATGTATTGTTGGATGTCCTGCTCAGCACCTAAAATACTAAGATACTTCTGGCCAATGGGCATCTGAGATCCATCCCTAGTGGTTTTTAGCAGACACTGTAGGGCAATACTGACTCTGGCTGAGCCTACAGAAAATCTGTCTGGTCCCTCTGCACTCTTAGGAAGCAAAATTGAGAACTTGAGGAAGGAGCACATCTTCCTCAAATGGAAGTAGCAGTTTGTCTTCCTGAGGAGGTTTCGGCAAAACAATATATATGTTATACAATATAATATTCCTATATTCTAACACAATATAAGAATATATAGGTTTGGGTTTTGCTCAGAGAAATCTCTCTAACCTGTCTCTGTTTTTTCCACCACTGACAGCCATCCTTGCTCTGAGGCAGCAAATGTCCAACAGCAGCTTCCCCACAGAGTTCCTCCTCCTGCCATTCGCAGACACACGCAAGCTGCAGCTCCTGCATTTTGGGCTCTTCCTGGGCATCTACCTGGCTGCCCTCCTGGGCAACGGCCTCATCCTCACAACTGTAGCCTGCGACCACCGCCTCCACACCCCCATGTACTTCTTCCTCCTCAACCTCTCTCTCATTGACCTGGGCACTATTACCACAACTGTTCCCAAAGCCATGGCCAATTCCCTGTGGGACACCAGGGCCTGCTCCTACTCGGGATGTGCTGCTCATTTTTTTTTCTTTTTATTTTTCATCTCAGCAGAGTTTTATATTCTCACCATCATGGCTTATGACTGCTACATTGCCATCTGCAATCCCCTGCACTACAGGACAATAATGGACAGCAGAACTTGTGTCAACATGGCAGCAGCTGCCTGAGGCAGTGGGTTTCTCCATGCTGTGTTTCACACTGCCAATAGCTTTTCCCTCCCCCTTTGCCAAGGCAGTGCCCTGGACCAGTTCTTCTGTGAAATACCCCAGATCCTCAAGCTCTCCTGCTCAGATGCCTACCTCAGAGAAGTTGGGCTTCTTATGTTTAGTGTCACTGTAGCATCTGGGTGCTTTGTTTTCCTTGTGCTGTCCTATGTGCAGATCTTCAGGGTCGTGCTGGAGATTACAACACATCAGGGTGTGCACAAAGCCTTTTCCACTTGTCTCTCTCACCTGGCCGTGGTCTCCTTGTTTCTCAGCACTGCCTTTTTTGCCTACCTGAAGCCCCCCTCTGGGTCCTCCTCATCCATGAACCTTTTGCTGGCTGTTCTATACTCAGTAATGCCCCCAGCAGTGAACCCCCTCATCTACAGCATGAGGAACAAGGAGCTCGAGGATGCAATTTGGAAACTGATTTGGGGGATGCTTTTCAGTACTAATAAAGACCCCTTCCATCTCCACAAATGAATCCCAGTACTTCCCATTCTAGGCTTGTGTTTTTGTTGTTCTTATTATATTTTCACATTGTCAGTTTTACTACTTGTGCTTCTTGTGTTCTTACCTAAATATTTGGATTCTCCCCTCTGCTATGAATGAATAAACCTGTTCTGTCCCATATGGAAGCTGCATAAATGTGCTTCTAACACTGTGAGTGAGTCTCTGAAGACTCTCTCATAGCATCTCTGTAATAAAATAGAGTCACCACAGTGCAATGCCTCAAGCCTGGCCTTTCCTTTCCAAACCAGTGTCAAGATTAGGCCCAAAGAATTAATTGCTCCCCACAAGGGTCTGTTCCTACTTAAGTTCAGGAGAGAATGTCTCATTGTTGCATTCTGACTCAGGGGTCAAGGGACTGGACTGTGGAATTAGTGTGCATGACAATCCGGTGTTCTGAGGCCTTGCTGGTGTTTGTAATCCCTGCTCCTCAAGGTTACCTGGTGAGTGATCTACCTGGAAGGCTATCACTGCTCAGAGAAGATGATGACAGTGAACACCTCCAGAGGTCCTTTCTGACTCAGGGAAGAAAGGGCTAGACTGTGGAGTTAGAGTGTATAACCATGCTGTGTTTTGAGGCCTCTCTGCTGTTTGTAATCCCTGCTCCTCAAGGTTACACAGTGAGTGGTGTCATTCTCAAAATGAGTCTCTGCCCTTGGGAACCTGGAGTACAGCTGGTACAATGATACTACAGAAAAGTTCTCAGAGACATTGCAAGACATTCCAGAATGACTGAATCACAAATTGGTTGGAGTTGGAAAAAGTCTCTCCCCATATTACTTGTTCCCTTTAAGCACTGGAAGGCAAGAAGGTTCCCCCCAGAGTCTTCTCTTCTCTAGGCTCAACAAACCCAGCAGGCTCAGCTTGCCTTCACAGGAGAGGTGTTTCACTCCACTGATTATTGCTGTGGCTCTGCTCTGGTCCCACTCACTAAGTCCTATGTCCAAAATCTTATGTGTCTGTTGTGCTGGGGCTCTGGAGCTGGTTGCAGAACTCCAGGTGGGGTCTCACAAGAGCAGAGTAGAGAGGGAGAATCACCTCCCTCAACCTGCTGGTCACTCTGCTTTAGATGCAGCCCAGGATACTGTAGTCTTTTAGGGTTGCAAGTGGACATTCCTGACTCATGTTGAGCTTCTCTTCAACTAGAACCCTCAGGTCCTTCTCATCAGGACTACTCTTCATCAGGGCAGTGGCTTTCTCAAAGCCATGGTGCACACTGCCAGTACATTTTCCCTTCCCCTTTGCCAAGTCAATGCCCTGGACCAATTCTTCTGTGAAATTCCCCAGATCCTCAAGCTCTCCTGCTCAGATGTCTACCTCAGGGAAGTTGGGCTTGTTCTGATTAGTCTCTCTTTAGCTTCAGGATGTTTTATTTTTATTCTTTTCTCCCATGTGCAGATCATCAGATCAGTGCTGAGGATACCATCCAAGCAGGGACAGTACAAAGCTTTTTCCACGTGCTTCCCTCAACTGGCTGTGGTCTCCATCTTTTCCAGAACTGCCATATTTGCCTACATGAAGCCCCCTTCTGTCTCCTCCCCATCCCTGAACCTGGTGGTGACAGTTCTGTACTCAGTGGTACCTCCAGCAGTGAACCCTGTCATCTACAGCATGAGGAACCAGGAGCTTAAGGATGCACTGAAGAAGCTGAGTCAATCCGTAGTCCTTCAGCAACAATAAGCTGCCCATGTCTCTTCACAAGGGATTTCCAATTCATCTCAGGAAACTGGTGGTCTTTGTGCATTTTTTCTGTGATAATCTTGTTTGTCTGCCTTCACTCCACTTCTGCAGAGTGGCCTAAACCCACTCTTTTTGACCCAGAGACCCTTGTACCTGTGTCTAGTGTTATGGTACAGCTGGTTTCCCCTGTCACATCTCTTTAATAAAAGGGTATTTCCTCAGTGCTGGTGCCTGGACGTTGGGTTCTTCTTCCAATGTTATGGTCAGGAACAGGCCGAAGAAATTGTTTTATTATCAGGTGAACGTCATTGCTCTATGAAATTGCTCTCCATGGCTCTATGTCCAGGTGGAGGCCAGTGAGGAGTAGTGTCCTTCAGGGCCTGTCTTGAGACCAGTACTGTTTAATATTATTATCAGTGACATAGTGGGATCAAGTGCACCCTCAGCAACTTTGCCAATGACACCAAGCTGAGTGGTGCTGTTGATACAACAAAAGGAAGGGATGATATCTGTTTGGACCTGAGCAAGTTTGAGAAGTGGGCCCATGTGAATCTAAAGAGGTTCAACAAGTCCAAGTGCAAGGCATTGCACCTGGGCCAGGGCAATCCCAGACATGAGGACAGACTGGGAGCAGAAGTCCTTGAGAGCAGCCCTGCTGAGAAGGACTTGGGGGTTCTGTTGGACAAAAAGTTTGACATGAGCCAGCAGTGCATACTTGCAGCCCAGAAGCCAACTGCACCCCAGGCTCCATCAACAGAGGAGTGTCCAGCAGGATGAGGGAGGTGATTGCGTCCCTCTGCTCTGCCCTTGTGAGGCCTCATTTGGAGTGTAGGGTCCCCAACATGAAAAGGAAGTTGATCTGTTAGAGTGGGTCCAGAGGAGGTTCACATAGCTGATTAGAGGACTGGAGCACATCTCCAGTGAAGAAAGGCTGAGAGAGCTGGGGCTGTTCAGCCTGAAGAAAAGAAGGGTCCTGGGAGCCCTCAATGCAGCTTTTCAGTGCTTAAAAGAGTCTTATTGTGGTGGTTTTACCGTGCTGGGCAGCTAAACCCCACAACCGCTCTCTCACTCCCCCTCCTTTAGATGAGGAGGGGGAGAAGTAAAGCAAAGAACAACTCACGGGTTGAGATAAGGATAATTTAATTAAAGGGAAAAAATTATAATAATTAAATAAAGACTACCATGAACTAAACAATTTAACTAAGGGGAAATAAAAAGGGAAAGGGGAAAAGGGAGGGGAAAAGGAAAAATAAAAAGAAGGGAGGAAAACAAACAAACAAAATAAATGAAGGCTATATGGAAGTGCAGAGGAAAGAAATTACTCTCTACTTCCCACAAAAGAGCGATGATTGACCAAGTCCTTGAAGCAAGGCCTCAACGCACGCAGCCGGTGTTCGAGAGGAGGACCGACATTTTCACAACAAGAGCCCACCCCTCCCCTCTTCTTCCTGTTTCCACCTTTTATTGCTGAGTGTGACATCACATGGTATGGAATATCCCTTTGATTGGTTTAGGTCAGCTGCCCTAGTGATGTTTCTCTCCTCACTTTTTGCCCACCCCCTTGGAGGGTTAGAGAAAGGCCCAATGCTGTGCCACTGCTGCTCAGCAGTAGACACAACACTGGTGTGATAACACTGCTGTTCCAGCTACAAGTACAGAGTACGGCACTGTATGGGCTGCTGCCGGGAAAGTTAACATTCCAGCCAGACCCAGTACACTTATAAATAAGATAAAGAGTAACTTTTTGTTGGGCCAATAATGACAGAACAAGAGAGAATGGCTTTAAATCAGGCCCATTACTCTCCAGAGCATCACCACCAGCTCTGGGCATTTCATGGACCACAGGAAGGGGACAGGAGTGGCAGTTCCTGTCCTGCCAAAGGAAAACTCAGATATTGTCTGAGTTGTGTGTCCATGCTGGGTGAGGACTCACAGCAGGGCATTTGTGGTGCAGAGCCAGAGCTCGTGGACAGGAGTAACATGCAAGTGCAGGAGGCAGGTGGTCACTCTGGGCCATTGGTGGAATGATTAGCATGTGAAGATGGCCCAGGACATTTGTCATCCCCAGCCTCTAGCAATGGCTGTTCCTAGTACTGGCTGCTCACTCGGATTTATGGCTGGGGTTTGCTGCCAGGCCACTCCCATCCTCACCTTCAGCTCCCTGCCTGTGTGGGGGAATGGCCAACCCTGTCCAATGTCTTCCCTGGACCAGACACCTTCAGACCCCAGAGCAGGGATGTCTGTGAAACCTCCCGTGGGACATGGTCAGGGCAAGGCAGGCATCAGGCGCAGGGGGAAGGGGAGAGCTATAGAGAAAGGGAAGCAAGGGTTGCAGTGGGGATCATGCTTGGGGACCATTACCCACCCTGACCACACCCTTCCTGTGCTGTGCCTGAACAGTGGGGCCATGGAACCATGTGTGGGACAGAAAGGACAGGCTGGTGCAGGGATAGAGCCCAAGTTAGGGAGAAGTGTCTATCTGTCAGAGGGTATGAAGGCCCCTCAGAGTGACCTGGACAGGATGGATCAAAGGGCAGAGGCCAATGGGATGAGGTTCAACTTGGCTAAGTGCATCCTCATGCAACGCTACAGGCTTGTGGCAGAGTGTCTGGAAAGCTGTGCAGAGGAAAAAGATCTGGGGGTATTTGTTGATGCTCACCTGACCATGAGCCAGCAGTCTGCCCAGGTGGCCAAGAAGGCCAATGGCATCCTGCCTTGTGTCAGGAATAGTGCAGCCAGAAGCACCAGGGAGGTGATCATGATACTCTGCTCCGCTGAGGCCGCATCTTGAGTACTGTGTTCAGTTTTGGGCCCCTCACTACAAGAAGGACATTGAGGCCCTGCAACATATCCAGAGAAGAGCTACAAAGCTGGTGAAGGGTCTGGAACACAATTCTAATGAGGAGCAGCTGAGGGAACTGGGGTTGTTTAGTCTGCAGAAGAGGAGGCTCAGGGGAGACCTAATTGCTCTCTCCAGTTACCAAAAGGAAGCTGTGGGGAGCTGGGGGTCAGCCTCTTCTCCCAGATAACTACTGATAGGATTAGAGGGAATGGCCTCAGGTTGCTCCAGGGAGGTTTAGTTTGGAAATTAGAAGAAATTAGAATTTTCTTCTCAGAAAGAGTAGTCAGGCATTGGAATGGGTTGCCTAGGGAAGCGGTGGTGTCACCGTCCCTGGGGGGGGTTTTAAGGAGAGGTTGCACCTGGCACTTAGGGACATGATTTAGTGGGTGACATGGGTAGTATTGGCATCTTTGGACCAGATGACCTTGGAGGTCTATTCAAACTTAATTATTCTATGATTCTATTCTGCCCAGTTGCTGTACATGTATGAGCTTCAGGGAGTTAAAAAACTGCCCCATCTCCCAGAACTCTCATGAACTCCTTTACAGTATTTTTCTTTCCATGGTCTGTTTTTCTAAGACTTTTCCTGTGCAGATAGCCCTTAGATGCAGCATGGTCATGGCAGGCATTTCTTCTGCACTATGGGCCTGTGTCTTGGTTGTGGAGAAACTTTCCCAAGAGGTCCACCAACTCAAAGAGCATATACTTTCCTCGCTCTACATGTACGAACCAGTACCTCAGCTGTTAGGAGTAAGCATGCCTCTGCACAAGAAAGGGGTATGGAGGGTCCACACAACATACCACTCTGTGGTTTTACCCATGAAGGAGACATGAGAAAATGGGCTGGGAAATCTACCTCAACCCTAGAGGCATGGGGTATATAAGTTACAAGGAAAAAAGGGGGGGGGACGGGGGACGGGGGACGGGGAATGGCCCTTCCAGGAAAATTGCTGCTCCAATTTCCATGAATACTCTGACCAGAACTAGAGGTGCTCTGCCTCCAATCGGGTGGAGGGACAACTGAGTTTATTGGACTGTGTGGGTTCAATGGCCTGACACATCAGACCAACAGAAGTTTAAGGCTCTTGTGGACACCAGCGCACAGTGTACTGTAATGCCATCCAGCTATAAAGGAGCAGAACCCATTTTTATTTCTGGAGTGACAGGGGAATCCTGACAGTTAACTGTATTGGAGGCTGAAGCAGAGTTACATTAAGATGATGACCTTGCCCGGTCTCTTGGAGAACCCTTCTGTTGTGGGGTTGCTGAGGGTCAAAGAGCAGCAGATGCTGATCATTACCCCAGTGGTGCACAGGGAGCAATATTGCACTAACTGAGACTCCCTGATTCACATTCATGAGTTGGTTTATTGACTGGAGAGACAAGAAGTGATCAGCAAGACTTGCTCACCCTTTAATAGTCCCATATGGCTAGTGTGAATTCTTGACAAAAAGTGGAGACTAACAGTGGACTATCGTGGCCTGAATGAAATCATGCCACTACTGAGTGCTGCAGTGCTGGACGTGGTAGAACTCCAATATGAACTAGAATCAAAGCCAGACAAGAGGCATGCCACGACTGATATCACTAATGTGTTTTTCTCAATCCCTTTAGCAGCAGAGTGCAGTCCACAATGACACAGGACACGGGTGAATGCAGGCAGGCACACTCAGCATTCACACAAACACAAACAACACCAGCAGCATTATCCTGATTGCCTCTCTGGCTCACCAAGATGGAGGCCCATTAGTGGGAAATGCAAAGTGCTTGTGTGTGCAAATGCATGTGCATGTGCGTGTGTGCAAGGTAGATCCCTCCAGCAGCTGGGATCAGATACTCAGCTTGCCCAGGACAAGTTCCTGGCTCCCAGTCTGCCCAGATGAAGACAGTTGGACATATGAGCCCCCGTAGGCGCAGCCCCACTGTAGCTGCTGGCACACACCACCCCAATCTAACACACACTCACAAGGACACAGGCACACACACATTAAGTCCACACACTCCCATCTCTCCTGTTGCTGACTACAATGACACATGGGCCCTCTGATGCCCTGGTTCTAGCCCACTTACCCCTATGTATCATCATAGTGACCTACAGCCCTTGGCAGCAATCCCATTACTCCAAATGGTGATGTGGAAAGCTGCTGCCAATGATGCATCTGGATGGGTTTCTGCCTGGACAGTGGGGTGATAGCTCTCCCAAGGCAGTCCTGGAAGGAGCTGGGACAAGATCTTAGTTCCACAGGTGCCAGTGACTTGGATTCCCACCTGCCATTGTGCTTTGTGCTCTTCTGGGCTCATGCAGATGGGCTTTTGTTGAGCTGAGGGCTCTCCTGTGATGGGCCTGGAAGCAGTCAGAGCAGGGCATGAATTGAATTATTCATCCTGACATCATTTCCTTGGGCCTTCGTTTTGTGTACAGACGTGCTTCTTATCACACAGCCTAACACAATCCAGCAAGAACATAAACCTCTGGAGACATCTGCATATGGAGGTCACATGTATATGATGGTGGTATTACATAAGATATGACAGCAGAGAACTCAAATTGCTTTTCAGAAATGCATCATGATTAGGGGAAAAGCTGTGCTGTTGCACGGGCCATGGCTTCCTTCAGGGCCAGCATCACGGCCTTGTTTCTAAGACTGTAGATGAATGGGTTTAAGAATGGGTACAGGACAGTGTTCAGTAAAGCTACAATTCTGTTGGTCTCCAAAGAAACGTGATCTGAGGTGGGTGCGTAGAGAGCAATGCAGCTTCCATAGGCAATGGCCAAGGTGGTGAGATGGGAAGAGCACGTAGCAAAAGCTTTTCTCCTCGCAGAGGCTGCTGGCATTTGTAGAATACAGAAAAATATGCTTGTGTAAGATGCCAGAGTTAGACACAAGGAAGACAGCACGATAAACAATATGAAAACTGATTCTGTTTTCCAAAGCAGGGTGACATCAGAGCAAGACAGTTGGAATAAAGGGGTGGTGTCACAAAAAAAAAGTGCTGGATCTTGTTCAAAACACAGAAAGTGAGCTTGGAGAGCAGCACCAAGTGGTAACTCAAGAATGTGAAGCCCATGACCCAAACAGCAGCAACCAGCTGGATGCAGAGCCGATGCTTCATGATGGCAGCATAGCGCAAAGGCTGGCACATGGCAACATAACGGTCAAAGGACATGACAACAAGGAGAACAAACTCTGCAATACCTAGGGCAAAATAGAAGGAGGACTGGGCAAAGCATCCACCTACTGAGATAGTTCTCCTGCCAGAGCTCAGAATTACCAACAGTTTGGTGCTTGTGGAAGACATAAACCAGATTTCCAGGAATGCCAGATTGCCAATGAAATAGTACATGGGGGTTTGCAGGCGGCTATCCACACACACCAGGAAAATGATGGCTGCATTCCCCATCACCGTTGTCAGGTACATGAGTAGAAGGACCATGCAGAAAAATAGCTGTAGCCTTTGATCAAGCCCTGAGAAGCCTGTGAGGATGAATTCAGAAATGACAGTTCCATTGCCTACTCCCATGCCCTATTTCCATTCATCCTGCTGAGGCAAGAACATGGCAAAACCAAGTAAAATAATTTCATGGTGTGGATGGAAGGTTATCTCCTTCCTTCTCTCTTTCCTTGCTTGCAGGCTTCCTATACAACAGAGAGAGAAGGAGATTCTGTTGGACCTTCCTTACACTCTGCCTTTTCCATTTCATATATCATGCAGAGTCCTACAGGAATTTCTTGTCTTCTTTCCAACTTTGTCCATCAGCCACAAATTATTCTTTCTCAAGAACACAGGACTAATAAGGGGTTGTTAGCAATTGCACCCTGTTCCCGGGAAGGTCCTCATTTACTCAGAACAATTGCAAACACCCATTGTAACAATGTTTCGAAAGGAAATCTCATCTTCTGCACAAATATTTTCTATTTTGTAGATGCTAAACCATGAATTCAAATATGTATATTGGAAGTTATTCTCTCTCCTCTTCAGTACTTGCCTTTTTGGACTACCAGCAGCTGAGGATCCCCTGGTTTATTTCAGGACAAAGAAATTTCAGGTCTCTCTTTTGTAATGCTGTGATTTCTTCTTTGTCATCTTCCCTTATTTCTTTAGGAAAGAAGAAAAATGGGGACCAAGTGTAGCTTGCCTTTTTTAGTACTGTAAATTAAGGCCAAAATTCATTATGGTCCCACCAGGTCAGTAGAAACATCTATTACAATCTCATCTGACTTCTTTCTGCACTGAAAAGTAAATATATCCAGAATTACTCTTTGTTCTTACTATCAGACATTCTCAACTAAATGCCTTGCTTTTCTGAGAAGTGGAAAAATCTTGTCCTCTTCAAAAGCTTAAGGATAGTCCTTGTAGTACAAAGAGGAAGTGCCTAAAAAAAGCAAAGTGCCAAGTACTACTGTGTAGGCTTATATTTCACTTGACTAAAAGTCACATCCTTCAGGTTGAGCTATTTGACTTACTCTCATCCCATCAATGCTGAGAGAGAGAAGAGCATCTGAAAGAGATCCCTCACCTTTATTTTGCATGGCAGTTCTAGGCTGGGATGACCCAGACACGAGCACTTTTTCTTGCCTTCATTGATTGTTGGGGGATCCTCAGGAGAACAAGTTCTCACAGGCACCAGGAGTGAAGAAGGTTAAACTCATTACTCAAGTCTCTGATGATTGTAGTAAATTACTCTCCTCTGTAAATCAAAGTACTCCTCAAACAGGAAAACAAACAAAACTAAAACAAAAACCACAAGAGAAACTTGTTCAGCAAAGACAGACATTTTCTCCTTCACCTTTCCCTATGTGTTTAGACATAGAAAGGATCAGAGCAGATGACTGTAAAAAGTGACCACCTCAAAACACAAGGATGGGGGAGGAGATGATGGGTTTGAAGCAGTGAAGTAGTTTCTCCATGGGCTGTGTTGTCCCCTCAGGACCTGTCCCAGGGCAGAATGGGTGCACTTAGGCAGGAAAATGGAAAGTTCAGAAGCGGGGAGTTTTAAGGACTTTTAAGCATGGGGTTTGGGCTGGTCTTAGACCCCAAGTGCCCTGCCTTGCTCTTTGCCTCTAGACTGGCAAAGAGGAATCTGTGCACTGGCTTCATCTGGAAAACTTGTTGAGATTAACCCATTAGCTGTAATAGTTTTAGCAGAAGCTCAAGCCCAGTCACCAACAGCAATATGTTGTGGTTTAGCCCTGATGATCAGCTAAGCACTGAGGGGATCTGATCCAAGACTTTTTCCCATGCAATGAGGAAAAATAAGAATGGGAGGCAGTGACGGGAAACAAGTCTGGTCAGTCACGTTAATCATAAGATCACAAAAACATAGAAAGATTTGGTTTCCAAGGCACTTTAAAGATCAACCAGTTCTAACTGCCCTGCCATAGGCAGGGGCACCTTCCACCAGACCAGGTTGCTCAAAGCCCCATTAAGCCTGGCCTTGAATACTTCCAGGGATGGGGCACCCACAGCTCCTCTGGTCAACCTGTTACAGTGCCTCATCACCCTGAAAAATCAATTTTTTTCTGAATATCCAATCTAAAACTACCCTCTTTTAGTTTAAAAGCTACCTCTGTTCTGAATGGAAATGCAGGATGGGGAGAGCCAGTGGGCACAGTTGTTTGTGCTGGTGCTGCTAAGGACAAGAGATATAAACCCCAACTTGTCTCAGGAGCCTCACATTGAAATGTAGGTGCATGGGGTTCACATCCAAGCCTGGTACATGAACTCCTCATTCTGGTGGAGATGGTCAAGGAAGAGGAACACTGTTTTGCAAGCACCCAGCAAAGAAGTGCACATCATCTGTCCAAGTACATGTCTTTTCTACCTCCTGCAGCTACTGAAATGGGGGACAGTCACCTTTAAGGCCTATGTCATGCTTTTCTGATCCATGCAGAATTTTCAGATACCCAAAGGCATCAGAAATGGCCCCAGATACCAATGTCCAAGTTATTCCACCTGTTTTTATTCACAGACTCTCATCTGCATGGTATCTCTCCTCCAGCTGGACCCCTCTCTTCACATCTAATTCCTTTTCCAAGGAGCCCCCAGTGGGCTGTATCAGCTTAGTACTTTGGCAACTTGGTTGGCCATGTTGCGCCTGAGCTATTGCTCATGGTGGGGGTTAAGAGAATTTCCTTTCCTCTTCTTGTCTCACACCTGTCTTTCTCATCTGGAAGAAATCTCAGCTGATGAGCTACAGGCCTCAGGAAAAATTTTGTCTCTCTGTGAAACTCCAGAGAAATATCCTCATCAATCAAAGTTTTCATCAAGCAAGGATCTGTGTGGGTTGTGTTTGCTGGAAGTTGAGAAGCAGACAGTCCTGGAATTGTGATCTCTGGTGGGCTAAAGCAGTCCTGTGTTCCAGTTTTCCTCTGTGCTGAGGAAGGATGCTGCCAGCTGGAACTGAGCAAACCAGAACCTTGGTAAGGAAGTTTCTGAGACATGGGGCAGAGAAAGGAGTAAAAGTTTTATTTAATCATCCCTGAGTTTTGAAGGCACTTGATTTGATTAAGGTTCTCATTAAAAGTGCTGTTTATATATATATATATTTTTGTGTGAGGATATTGTTTGATATGTTCCAACAAAGATGTATGATGTTTTTCAATATACAAGAAAAACATGGTAATATATACATTATGTATACTCCTTGATGTTAGAATAAGGACTGGATATATAATTAAAAGCATAGATATGTTTATATACCTAAAGGTTTTCCTTAGGTTTATTCCATTCTTTAATGTTCCTTACCAGAAAAGGGAAGGGCTACTGGTGTCATCTACCTGGATGTCTATGAGGCTTTTGAAATGATCTCTCACAACTTTTTCGCTACTGAACTGGAGGAATATGGGCTTGATGGATTGACTGTTAGATGGAGAAAAGAATTAGTTAGATGGCCTCATCCAAAAAGTTGATACTCCTTGTGAGTCTATGGGCAGAGGTCCTGCCCCTCATGGCATAGTCAGTCAGCAGAAACAGAGCTCCTGGAAGAGAACTGCAGTTCACTGCAGTTCTCTGCAGTGCCCCCCTTGGGCAGTGGGGAATGGATGTCCCTGTGCTCCCCACAAGTTGTCCCCAAGCTGTTGGTGCTGCCTTGCAGAGCAAATAGGCTGTGGTGCTGTGGGGTGAATCTGCATGGCTGTGCTAGTCAAGGTGGGAAGCAGACTCAGCCAGGTCCAGATCACTGAGCTGGACCCTGTGAATTCCAGGTTCCTTGTGAATACCTGGCTTTAGTTCTTTCACTGTGGCTGAGCCCACAGTGGGAGATCTCTCACTTTCAGAGGGGCTGCAGTCAGTGCTCATGCCATGCTCCGCTGACCCTGGAGGTACCCTGGGCTCTGCAGGCAGCTCTAGATTCCCCTCCTGAAGGACATCATCTACAGGTCAGACGTGGGAACGGCCCTGGCTATGTAACGCAGTGACCATTTGCTGTCTCTGCTGTGAGCAGACACCCATGGGTGAGTCTTAAACCTAGCCCTTGGTCTCTGACAGGTCACAATGCAACAATGAGCCATTACCTCCGGAACAGAAGCAGGAACAGACTTTTGTAGGGAGCAATGATTTGGGCCTATTCTTGACGCTTGTTAGGCAAAGAAATCCCAGCCTTCAGGCATTTCATTGTGGTAATTCCGTTTTATTACAGGGGTGCTAGAAGAGAATATTGCTTAACTCACAGGGTTAGATGCACATTTATACAGCCTCCATATGGGACAGAACAGGTTCATTCATTCACTGCACTGATGAGAATCCTGGTATTTATGCAGGAACACGAGAAACCCAGGTAGAAAAACTGACAATGAGAAAAAAAATAAGTATCTATATAGCCACCTGCTAAAGACAACCAAAATATAAGTCTGGAAGTTGATGTACTGGCATTCATGATTGGAGAGTGAAGGGATCTTTATGAGTATTGAAAAACATCCCCCAAATCAATTTCCTAACAGCATCCTTCAGCTCCTTGTTCCTCATGCTGTAGATGAGGGGGTTCACTGCTGGATGCACCACTGAGTACAGAACTGCCAGCAAAAGATTCAGGGATGAGGAAGAAATGGAGCGGGGCTTCAGGTAGGCAAACATGACAGTGCTGATGAACAGGGAGACCACAGTGAGGTGAGGGAGGCATGTGGAAAAGGCTTTGTGCTGGCCCTGCTCTGAGGGCATCCTCAGAACAGTCCTGAGGATCTGCACATAGGACAGCACAAGGAAAACAAAACATCCAATACCTGAACAGAAGCAAAACATTATGAACCCAAGTTCTCTGAGGTAGGCATCTGAACAGGAGAGCTTAAGGATCTGGGGAAGTTCACAGAAGAACTGGTCCAGGGCATTGCCTTGGCAGAATGAAAGGGAAAATGTATTGGCAGTG
Organism: Aythya marila; assembly: GCF_965140915.1. Lineage (NCBI taxonomy): Eukaryota > Metazoa > Chordata > Aves > Anseriformes > Anatidae > Aythya > Aythya marila. The sequence continues at coordinate 1,825,271 of NW_028137218.1, read as the reverse complement.
TGCACCAAAGCACTGAGAACACCAGCACCCCAGACAACAACTGCCATGTTGACACAAGTTCTGCTGGCCATTACGGTCATATAGTGCAGGGGCTGGCAGATGGCAACGTAGCGGTCATAGGCCATGATGGTGAGAAGGTAAAACTCTGCTGTGACAAAGAAAACAAACATAAAGACTTGGGTAGCACATCCCAAGTAGGAAACATCCTTGGTGTCCCAGAGGGAGTTGGCCATGGCTTTGGGAACAGTGGTGGTAATAGTGCCCAGGTCAAGGAGGGCGAGTTTGAGGAGGAAGAAGTACATGGGGGTGTGGAGGCGGTGGTCGCAGGCTACGGCTGTGATGATGAGGCCATTGCCCAGGACGGCAGCCAGGTAGATGCCCAGAAAGAGCGCGAAGTGCAGGAGCTGCAGCTCCCGTGTGTCTGCGAATGGCAGCAGGAGGAACTCAGTGGGGAAGCTGCTGTTGGACATTTGCTACCTCTGGCCATGTGGACCTGTAGATGGAGGAAGAGACAGAGACAAGTTAGAGAGATTTCTCTGAGCCTCATTCACACAAATCACCATTCCCTGAGCTGAATGAGGAATGAATCCACTCATCCTCCAACCCTTCCAACTGAATGACGGTGTGCCTGACTGTTTCAAATGGACCTTGGGCACCTTGTTCACAAGAAGACACCCTCAGGGCAGGGCCCCAGCAGTCAATGTCAGAATAGAATCTTACACCCACCTGCACCCCAGACAAAGAGTATAGGAGAATCACAGACAGGTGAACAAATAATAAAGAATACAACAATGCTCCAATCTGCTGACAAAGGAAAATGTAGATGGGCATGCAGGGAAGCCTTCACATTACCAAGCTTGCATGCCACCTATGGAAGTGACACTGTGGGGCAGGTACTCTCAGCCTTATTGTTGTCTATCACCTTGCAGGACACAGGCTCCTCTCCTCTTCTGGATGTCCAGCTGAGGAGAAGGTGGCTCAATCATAAAGAGCAGGGAGTTGCTGCAGAGAAAGTGCCTGCACTGCGGACCTGGCAGGGACTGTCTGAATCCTCCTTCCCTTGGTGTTTTGGGCAGCAGCTCCCTCTCCCTCCCTGCCTTGGTCTCTGCTGCCTGGAGCTGTCCCTGCTGGCAGCTGCTTCCCTGTCCCCACATCTCCTCCCTGCCATTGATCCCAGACCCTGTCCAACCCATTTTTGTGCTCGGCTCTGCCCTGCAGACACCTCCTGTCCCAGGGCACTTTTCAGGGACAACTCCCCATATTGTGTGGCTAAGGAACAGGTCTGACCTAACAGGAGGTAACTAGAACTGGTGACTCAGTGACTTCATAATAATGTAAAAATAAATTCCCATCTCGTACTGCCATCCAGCAAAGCAAGAGGAGAAATCACAAAGCACAAAATCATTCTCTTCAAGTATTCCTTGCTCTGATGTCTCAGTTGAAGATTCCCCTCTGACATGGACTGCAGGTGCTGTGGAGCTCTGGGCAGCAGCAGGAGCCTGCCCTTCCCTGTCCTGCTGGGGGTGTTCCTAACACCCACAAATTCTCACTGCTGTGCCCTGGGAAGTTCCCTGGGCATGCTGAGTGCTGAGCCTGGCAGGCAGCAGAGGCCCTGCCCTGACACACAGCCCCTGGGGCACAGCAGGGACCCTGCTCTGCACCACAGACCTGGGCTCCCCTGACTGCACCCTGGCTGCACAGGCTGCAGCTGGCCCCATGAGAAGGAACCCTCATATCCTGTCCCTCTGACATCTGTGTCTGGTAAACCCTGCTCTGAACCATGTCATTCATACAGTAGAGATAGTAGAAAGTCCTCCTGAAAAATCCCATAGGATGTGGGATTTGCCATCAAATCTGGGGATGGCACCAGGAACAACAGCTGTGTTGCCCTGCAGCCACAGACTTACCCTGTTCAGGGCTCTGAAGATTTCTCCCACAGTGAGCTCTCAGCATCCCCCCCACACACTGCCTTTAACATCTCCCTCCCTTCTCTCAGCCGCCCTTGTCCCTTGTCCCCTGCAGGCAGTGCCCCCAGCCCTGCTGGTGCACTGTGCAGAGGAGCTGCTCCTGGGCAGAGCTGTCTCTCTGCAGTGCTGCCCGCTTGCCAGGAGCTCCCGTTGGGCTCAGGAGTCCAGCTCATCAGCACAGGGAGGTCTTGACAAGTCCCTGGGCCTCCAAGTTAATCAACTTTGAAACTGACTGAAGCAATTACTGGTGTTTGTTCCCTCCGCTGGGAAGGAAACTTATTTCCAGTGCTGTCATTTCTCATACAGAAAACTATTAGGTCCAAGTCCATACAGAAAACTAAAGGTCCAAACTATTAGGACTTTTCCATGTCCTGTTTTTAGGCAGGGCACCCAGACAAGGACAGGAAGAGATCTGCCTTCCCCCTGCTGAGGGAAGTGTTTCATCTGAATCAAGCAAGGCAGCTCCTTTTTTGTTTTCAGTCCAGAGGCTAGAGGGAGGTTAGATGCCTCTCTCATGACTCATGGAATTCCACAGGAGTTTCCTCGTGCAGTGGTTTAGATGGGCGCACACCAGACATCTGCATGTCAGCTGCGTGTCTCAGCTCCCAGCACACTGAATGGAGGTGGAGGGCAGGAGGGAGCTGTTCAGATGCAGATCCCTGGTGACATTGGAGGTGCCAGAGTGACATTTGAGTGACATTTTTGGTGTCAGATTTCTCTGGGTCATAAACAGAGGTGACATGAGGAAACTGCTACCAGCTGTAGCCCAATGGCAAAGAAGTAGAGGCAGGATCTATTCAACCTCTAAAGACTTCATTGCTCCCAAATCCATTTAGATATGAAATGTAGATGTGAAATATGGCAATATAAGTATGTTTGGGAGATACAGTATCTCCATTTAAGTTATTGGGAGGACATGCATTTTTGGAAATATCTATATAAATTTATATTTGCATAGAGGGAGTGTCCTCATCTTGCTGGGACATGTCCCAGACCTATGAAAAAAATCATGAGATCTTCTAGACAATCTACAAAATTCTGAAAATGAAGACTTCTTACACATTGTGAAGAACAACAACGCAACATGTTTTTATTTATTTCACAGAATTACTGAATGGTTGAAGGGCCCTCCAGAGATCATCTATTCCAACGCCCCTGCTCCAGCAGGCTCACCTACAGCATGTGTGGTGGTTTTACCGTGCTGGGCAGCTAAACCCCACAACCGCTCTCTCACTCCCCCTCCTTTAGATGAGGAGGGGGAGAAGTAAAGCAAAGAACAACTCATGGGTTGAGATAAGGATAATTTAATTAAAGGGAAATAATAATAATAAAGAAAGATTATTATGAACTAAACAATTTAACTAAGGGGAAATAAAAAGGGAAAGGGGAAAAGGGAGGGGAAAAAGGGAAAAAATAAAAAGAAGGGAGGAAAACAAACAAACAAAATAAATGAAGGCTATATGGAAGTGCAGAGGAAAGAAATTACTCTCTACTTCCCACAAATAAGCGATGGTTGACCACGTCCTTGAAGCAAGGCCTCAACGCACGCAGCCGGTGTTCGAGAGGAGGACCGACATTTTCACAACAAGAGCCCACCCCTCCCCTCTTCTTCCTGTTTCCACCTTTTATTGCTGAGTGTGACATCATATGGTATGGAATATCCCTTTGATTGGTTTAGGTCAGCTGACCAGGTGATTTTTCTCTCCTCACTTTTTGCCCACCCCCTAGGAGGGTTAGAGAAAGGCCCAATGCTGTGCCACTGCTGCTCAGCAGTAGACACAACACTGGTGTGATAACACTGCTGTTCCAGCTACAAGTACAGAGTACGGCACTGTATGGGCTGCTGCCGGGAAAGTTAACATTCCAGCCAGACCCAGTACATCTGGCTGGAAAAGAGATGCATCAAATGAAGAGGCACCTCCCTGAGACCACAGGCTGCCCCAACTTCTGTGCCCGAGGGTCTCCAGCAACTCACCAAGGCTGTCAGTGTCCCGCCGTCCTCATACAGCATACACACCCATCCTAGCCTGATCGTGTGACCTTCCTGCTTACTGTGGACACTGGTGGGTGTGGGTTGGTGCGATCTTACCTGCCCTGAAGAGTGTTGGCAGCTCTTCCTTACAACTGACATCTCAAGGGGAAAGCGGCCAGGATTGTGCCGTGGTCTGGTCCAATCGCCGTGTGATTCTGGGTGAAAGAGTATAAGCACCAAACAGAGCAGCATCCCTCTGTGAACACGGGCAGCCCCTGCCTCTGTGCCCGAGTGTCTCCAGCAACTCACTGAGGCTGTCATTGTTCCATCATCCTGATACAGAAGACACTACTGTCCTACCCCGATCATGTCAGCTTCCTGCTTGCTGTTATGGGCTGGTGGGTGTGGGTTTGGGTGATCTTACCTGTCCTGGAGAGCGCTGGATGTTCCTCCCAGCTGACTTCTCAAGGGGAGAGTCGCCACGATTGTGCCATCATCTGCTTCCCATTGCTGTGTGCGTCTGGCTTTAATTAGAGACAGAACAAATGGATCAGCATCCACGTGTGACCAGGGGCTGACCCTGCCTCTGTGCCCAACAACCTCGAGCGTCTCACCACGTCAATCCCGTCATCCTGATGGAGCGGTCACTCCCGTCCTGGTCCGAGCGTGTCACTGTCCTGCTTGCAAAGACACTGTGCTGGAGTGTGGGTTGGGGCGAAATTACCTGTCCTGGAGATCATTGACACCTTTTCCAGCTGACTTCTCAATGCGAGAGAGTCCTGGAGTGTGCCATGGCTTCTCAAGAGGAGAGCGGCCAGGTAGTGCCATCGTTTTTTTCCATCGCTGTGTGATTCTGGCTGCAAAAGAGAAGCACCAACCGAAAAAGCATCCCTATGTGAACACTGGCAGCCCCTGCCTCTCTGCTCAAGAGTACCTAGCGACTCACCGAGGCTGTCCGTGTCCCGTTGTCCTCATGGAGCGGTCATTGCCATCCTGGCCTGAGTATGTAACCATCCTGCTTGCTATTACAGCCTGCTGGGCATAGCTTGGGGTGATCTTTCCTGTCCTGGAGAGCGCTGGAAGTTCCTTCCAGCTGACTTCTCAAGGGGAGAAATATCAGGATTGTGCCGTGGTCTGGAGTCAATTCTGTGTGTGTCTGCCTTCAATAAGAGAAGGAAAAAGAGGAGCACCATTCCTCCATGACCACGGGCAGCCTCTGCTTGTCTGCCTGAGGCTCTACCGTGAATCACGGAGGCTGTCCGTGTTCTGTCATCCTCGTGCAGCAGTCACTCCCATCTTACCCCGATCGTGTCTCCGTCCTCCTTGCTGTTAGAACCTGGTGTGTGTGGTTTGGGGCAATCTTACCTGTCCTGGAGAGCGTTGGCAGCTCTTCCTTATAGCTGACTTTGCAAAGGGAGACAGGCAAGGTTGTGCTGTGGTCTGGTCTCATCACTGTGCATTTCTGGCTAAAAGAGAAGCACCATGAGACAGAGCAGCATCCCTCTGTGAACATGGGCAGCCCCTGCCTCTATGCCCAAGGGTCTCTAGTGACTCACCGAGGCCGTCCTTGTCCAATCGTCCTCATTGAGCGGTCACTGTCCTCCTGGCCCGAGTGTGTCACCTTCCTGCTTGCTCATACATGCACGTGGGTGTGGGTTGGGGCAATCTTACCTGTCCTGGAGAGCGTTGGCAGCTCTTCCTCCCAGATGAGTCGTCGAGGGCAGAGAGGCCAGAAGTTTGCCGTGGTCTGGTCTCGTTGCTGTGTGTGTCTAGCTGAAAGAGAAGAGGCACCAAACGGAGCAGCACCTCCCTGTGACCACGGGCATCCCCTGCCTCTCTGCTCAAGATTATCTAGTGACTCACCGAGGCTGTCTGTGTCCCGACTTCCTGATGAAGCATTCACTGCCATCCTGCCCCAATTCTGTCAGCTTCATGCTTGCTGTGCACCATCAGGGGTGAGGGTTGGGGCGATCTTACCTGTCCTGGAGAGCACTGGTAGCCCTTCCTTCCAGCTGATTTCTCAAGGGGAGAGTGGCCACGAGTGTGCTGTGGTTTGCTCCCATCGCTGTGTGAATCTGGCTGCAAAAGGAGAACCACAAAACAGAGTGGCATCCCCCTGAGAGCACAGGCTACCCCTACTTCTGTGCCCGAGGGTCTCCAGCGACTCACCAAGGTTGTCATTGTTCCATCATCCTGATACAGCGGCCACTCCTATCCTACCCTGATCACGTCACCGTCCTGCGTACTAATAGAACCTGGTGGGTGTGCGTTAGGGCAATCTTACCTGTCCTGGAGAGCGTTGGCATCTCTTCCTCCCAGATGAGTGCTCAAGGTCAGAGAGGCCAGAAGTTTGCAGTGGTCCAGTCTCATCGCTAGGGATGTTTCTGTCTGAAAGAGGAAAAGCACCAAACGGAGCAGCATCCCCCTGTAACCATGGGCAGCGCTTGCCTGAGTGCCCAAGGGTCTCTAGCAACTCACCGAGGCTGTCCGTGTCCCATCATGCTCATGCAGCGGTCACTCCTGTCTTAACCCGATCATTTCACTGTCCTGCTTGCAGTTAGTACCTGGTGGGTGTGCATTAGGACGATCTTACCTGTCCTGGAGAGAGTTGGCAGCTCTTTCATCCAGCTGATTGCTCAAGGGCAGAGAGGCGAGGCTTGTGCCGTTTCTAGCTGAAATAGGAAAAACACCAAACAGAGCAGCAACCCCGTGTGACCGTGGGCATCCCCTGCCTCTCTGCTCAAGGGTATCTAGCATCTCACCGAGGCTGTCCATGTCCTCTCGTCCTCATGGAGTGCTCACTGCCATACTGGCCCGATCATGTCACCATCCTCCTTGCTCTTACAGCCTGCTGGGCATAGGTTGGGGTGATCTTACCTGTCCTGGAGAGCGCTGGAAGTTCCTTCCAGATGACTTCTCAAGGGGAGAGAGGCCAGGACTGTGCCGTGCTCTCGTCCCATCGCTGTGTGTGTCTGGCTTTAATATCAGAAAGAACAAACGGAGCAGCACCCCCGTGTGACCACAGGATGACCCTGCCTCTGTGCCCGAGGTTTTCGAGCATCTCACCAAGTCTGACCACCTCCCATCATCCTGTTGGAGTGCTCACTGCCGTCCTAAACAATTGAATCACCTTCCTGTTTGCTGTGGACCTTGGTGAGTGTGGTTTGGGGTGATCTGAGCACTCCTGAAGAGCATGGCAAGTTCTTCCTTCCAGCTGAGTTCTCAATGGAAGAGAAGCCAGGACTGTGCCGTGGTCTGGAGTCAATTCTCTGTGTGTCTGGCTTTAATAAGAGAAGGAAAAAGAGAGGCAGCATCCCTCCATGACCACGGGCAGCCCCTGCCTCTCTGCCTGAGGCTCTACTGCGACTCACCGAGGCTGTCCGTGTCCTGTCATCCTCATGCAGCGTTTACTGCCCTCCTGACCCGAGCACGTCACCGTCCTGCTTGCTGTTAGAACCTGGTGGGTGTGGGTTAGGGCAACCTTACCTGTCCTGGAGAGCGTTTGCACCTCTTCTGTCCAGCTGAGTGCTCGAGGGCAGAGAGGCCAGGATTGTGCCGTTTCTGGCTGAAAGAGGAAAAGCACCAAACAGAGCAGCAATGCCCAGCATGCTGGGCATTGGTTGGGGAGATCTTAACTGTCCCAGAGAGCGCTGGAAGTTCCTTCCAGCTGACTTCTCAAGGGCAGAGAGGCCAGGATTGTGCCGTGGTCTGGAGTCTTTTCTGTGCGTGTCTGGCGGATAGAGAAGAAGCACAAAACAAAGCAGCACCTCCCTGTGACCATGGGCAGCCCTTGCCTCTCTGCTCAAGAGTATCTAGCGACTCACCGAGGCTGTCTGTGTCCCGTCTTCCTCATGCAGCATTCACTGCTGTCCTGCCCCCATTCTGACAGCTTCCTGCTTGCTGTGGACCATCGGGGGTGTGGATTGGGGCGATCTTACCTGTCCTAGAGAGTGTTGGGAGCTCTTCCTTCCTGCTGAGTTCTCATGGGGAGTGTGGCCAGGAGTGTGCTGTGGTTTGGTGCCATCGCTGTGTGTGTCTGGCTGCAAAAGGAGAAGCACCAAACGGAGCAGCAACCCCCCGTGACCATGGGCAGCCCCTGCCTCTCTGCTCAAGTGTATCTAGTGACTCACCAATGCTGTCTGTGTTCCGTCATCCTCATGGAGCGGTCACTCCTGTCCTGACCCGATCGTGTCACCGTCCTGCTTGCAGTTAGAGCTTGGTGCGTGTGGGTTTGGGTGATCTTACCTGTCCTGGAGAGCGCTGGAAGATCCTTCCAGCTGACTTCTCAAGGGGAGAGTGGCCAGGATTGTGCCTTGGTCTGGTCCAATTGCCGTGTGTGTCTGGCTTTAATAACAGACAGAACAAACGGAGCAGCATCCCCTTGTGACCGGGTGCTGACCCTGCCTTTGTGCCCCACAACCTCGAGTGTCTCACCACGTCAATCTGTCTCCCGTCATCCTCATGGAGCAGTCACTCCCGTCCTGGCCCAAGCGTGTCACTGTCCTGCTTGCAAAAAGACCATGCTGGGGTATGGGCTGGGGAAATCTTACCTGTCCTGGAGAGCGCTGACACCTTTTCTAGCTGACTTCTCAATGCCAGACAGTCCAGGAGTGTGCCATGGCTTCATTCCAGCACTGTCAGTGTCTCCAGCTCTAATAGAGGAGGCGACGAACCGAGCAGCCACCCCCTCTCAGCACTGGAAGCCATTCCTTCCTCCTTGCACGAGGCTCTCCCAGCCTCACACCAAGGCTGTCCATCTCCCATCTTCCTGATGTCCAGGAGACGTTCGCTGTAGCTTAAATGTGTCATATTCCCACTTAGCGTGGTGACGCCGTGGTGGGGAATTGCTTGAGACTGTCTTACCTGTGCTGTAGATTGTTGGCATCTTTTCTGGCTGAGTTCTCAAAGCGAGAGAGGCCAGCAGTGTGCCGTAGCCTGGTCTCATTGCTAGGTATGTTTCTGTCTGAAAGAGGAAAAGCACCAAACGGAGCAGCTTCCCCCTGTGACCATGGGCAGCGCTTGCCTGAGTGTCCAAGTGTCTCTAGCGACTCACCAAGGCTGTCTGTGTCCCATCATCCTGATCCAGCGGTCACTCATGTCCTGACCCAATCCTGTTACCATCCTGCTTGCAGTTAGAGCCTGGCGGGTGTGGGCTGGGGCGATTTTACCTGTCCTGGAGAGCATTGGGAGCTCTTCCTTACACCCGACTTCTCAAGGGGAGAGTGGCCAGGATTATACCATTGTCTGGTTCCATCACTGTGCATTTCTGGCTAAAAGAGAAGCACCACGAGACAGAGCAGCATCCCTCTCTGAACACGAGCATCCCCTGCCTCTGTGCCCGAGTGTCTCTAGCAACTCACCAATGCCGTCCCTGTCCCATCGTCCTCATTGAGTGGTCACTGCATTCCTGGTCCGACCGTGACACCATACTGGGGAATGGCTTGGGGCTGTCTTATCTGTCCTGTAGAGCGCTGGCATCTTTTCTGGCTGAGTTCTCAAAGCGAGAGAGGCCAGCAGTGTGCCATGGTCCGGTCTCATGGCTAGGTGTGTTTCTGTCTGAAAGAGAAAAAGCTCCAAACTGAGCCGCATCCCCCGTAACCATGGGCAGCGCTTGCCTGAGTGCCCAAGGGTCTCCAGCGATTCACGAAGGATGTCCGTGTCCCGTCATCCTCATGCAGCGGTCACGCCTGTCCTAACCCAATCATTTCACCGTCCTGCTTGCTGTTAGAGCCTGGTGGGTGTGGGTTGGGGTGATCTTACCTTTCCTGGAGAGCGTTGGCAGCTCTTCCTTCCAGCTGAGTGCTCGAGGGCAGAGAGGCCAGAAGTTTGCCGTGCTCTTGTCTCGTCACAGTGTGTGTCTGGCTGAAAGAGAAGCAGCACCAAACAGAGCAGCAACCCCCTGTGGCTATGGGCAGCCCCTGCGTCTCTGCTCAAGAGTATCTAGAGACTCACCGAGGCTGTCAGTGTCCCGTCGTCCTCATGGAGAGGTCATTGCCATCCTGGCCCAAGCGTGTCACCATCCTGCTTGCTCTTACAGCCTGCTGGGCGTAGGCTTGGGCGATCATACCTGTCCTGGAGAGGGTTGGCAGCTCTTATTCCAGCTGATTTCTCAAGGGGAGAGTGGCCAGGAGTGTGCTGTGGTTTTGTGCCATCGCTGTGTGATTCTGGCTGAAAGAGAAGAAGCACCAAACAGAGCAGCATCCCTCTCTAAGCACGGGAAGCCCCTGCCTCTGTGCCCGAGGGTCTCCAGTGAGTCACCGAGGCTGTCGGTGTCCCGTCAACCTGATGGAGCAGTCACTCCCGTCCTAACCAGATCGTTTCACCATCCTGCTTGCAAATAGAACCTGCTGGGTGTGGGTTGGGGCAATCTTACCTGTCCTGGAGAGCGTTGGCAGATCTTCCTCCCAGCTGTCTTCTCAAGGGGAGAGCAGCAAGGTTGTGCCGTGGTCTGGTTCCATCGTTGTGCGATTCTGGCTGAAAGAAAAGCACCACGAGACAGAGCAGCATACTCCTGAGACCACAGGCTGCCCCTACTTCTGTGCCCGAGGGTCTCCAGCGACTCACCGAGGCTGTCATTGTTCCATCATCCTGATACAGCAGCCACTCCCATCCTACCCCAATCATATCACCGTCCTCCTTGCTGTTAGAACCTGTTAGGTGTGGGTTGGGGAGATCTTAACTGTCCTGGAGAGCATTGGCAGCTCTTCCTTCCAGCTGACTTCTCAAGGGGAGAGCGGCAAGTTTGTGCTGTGGTCTGGTTATATTGCTGTGCGTTTATGGCTGAAAGAGAAGCACCATGAGACAGAGCAGCATTCCTATGTGACCACGGGCAGCCCCTGCCTCTGTGCCCAAGGGTCTCCAATGACTCACCGAGGCTTTCCGTATTTCGTCGTCTCCATTGAGTGGTCACTGCTGTCCTAGCCAGATCGTTTCACCTTCCTGCTTTCTGTGGACAATGGTGGATATGGGTTGGGGCAATGTTACTTGTCCTGGAGAGTGCTGGAAGTTCCTTCCAGATGTCTTCTCAAAGGGAGAGTCGCCACAATTGTGCCGTCGTCTGCTTCCCATCGCTGTGTGTGTCTGGCTTTAATAAGAGAAAGAACAAACGGAGCAGCATCCCCGTGTGACCAGGGGCTGACCCTGCCTCTGTGCCCAATGGACTCGAGCGTCTCACCACGTCAATCCGTCTCCCGTCATCCTGACGGAGCGGTCACTCCCGTCCTGGCCCAAGCGTGTCACTGTCCTGCTTGCAGTTAGAGCCTGGTGGGTGTGGTTTCGGGCAATCTTGCCTGTCCTGAAAAGTGTTGGCAGCTCTTCCTTACAACTGACATCTCAAGGGAAGAGCAGCCAGGATTGTGCAGTGGTCTGGTCCACACTCCGTGTGATTTTGGCTGAAAGAGAAGAAGCATCAAACAGAGCAGCATTCCTCTGTGAACATGGGCAGCCCCTGCCTCTCTGCCCGAGTGTCTCCAGCAAGTCACCGAGGCTGTCATTGTTCTGTCATCCTGATACAACGGCCACTCCCGTCCTACCGCGATCATGTCACCATCCTCCTTGCTGTTAGAACATGGTGGGTGTGGGTTGGGGCAATCTTACCTGTCCTGGAGAGCATTGGCAGCTCTTCCTCCCAGCTGACTTCTCAAGGGGAGAGCGGCCAGGATTGTGCCTTGGTCCGGTTCCATCGCTGTGTGTGTCTGGCTGAAAGAGAAGCAATACGAGACAGAGCAGCATCCCTCTGTGAACATGGGCATACCCTGCCTCTCTACCTGAGCGTCTCCAGTGACTCACCAAAGCCGTCCCTGTCCCATCATCCACATGGAGCAGTCACTGCCCTACTGGCCCGATCATGTCACCATCCTCCTTGCTGTTAGAACCTGGTGGGTGTGGGTTGGGGAAATCTTACCTGTCCTGGAGAGTGTTGGCAGCACTTCTTTACAGCTGACATCTCAAGGGGAGAGCAGCCAGGATTGTGCCGTGGTCTGGTCCAATCACCATGTGATTCTACCTGAAAGAGAAGAAGCACCAAACGGAGCAGCATCCCTTTGTTAAGACGGGCAGCCCCTGCCTCTGTGCCCAAGGGTCTCCAGCAACTCACTGAGGCCGTCCCTGTCCCATCGTCCTCATGGAGCAGTCACTGCCCTCCTGGCCCGAGTGTGTCACCTTCCTGCTTGCTGTTAGAGGCTGGTGGATGTGGGTTGGGGCGATCTTACCTGTCCTAGGGAGCATTGGCAGCTCTTCCTCCCAGATGAGTGGTCGAGGGCAGAGAGGCCAGGATTGTGCCGTTTCTGGCTGAAAGAGGAAAAGCACCAAATGGAGCAGCAAAGCCCAGCCTGCTGGGCGTTGGCTGGGGAGATCTTAACTGTCATAGAGAGCGCTGGAAGTTCCTTCCAGCTGACTTCTGAAGGGCAGAGAGGCCAGGATTGTGCCTTGGTCTGGTCTCATCGCTGTGTGTGTCTGGCTAAAAGAGAAGAAGCACAAAACAAAGCAGCACCTCCCTGTGACTATGGGCAGCCCCTGCCTCTCTGCTCAAGAGTATCTACCGACTCACCGATGCTGTCTGTGTCCCATCATCCTCATGCAGCGATCACTGCTGTCCTGCCCCCATTCTGACAGCTTCCTGCTTGCTGTGGACCATCGGGGGTGTAGCTTGGGGCGATCTTACCTGTCAGGTAGAGTGTTGAGAGCTCTTCCTTGCTGCTGACTTCTCAAGGGGAGAGTGGCCAGGCGTCTGCTGTGTTTTGGTCCCATCGCGGTGTGAATCTGGCTGCAAAAGGAGAAGCACGAAACGGAGCAGCATCCCCCTGAGAGCACAGGCTGCCCCTACTTCAGTGCCCGAGGGTCTCCAGCGACTCACCAAGGCTGTCATTATACCAGTGTCCTCATACAGCAGCCACTCCCGTCCTTCCCCGATCATGTCACCGTCCTCCTTGCTGTTAGAACCTGGTGGGTGTGGGTTGGGGGGATACTACCTGTTCTGCAGAGTGTTGGCAGCTCTTATTCCAGCTGATTTCTCAAGGGGAGAGTGGCCTGGAGGTTGCTGTGGTTTTGTGCCATCGCTGTGTGATTCTGGCTGAAAGAGAAGAAGCACCAAACAGAGCAGCATCCCTCTCTAAGCACGGGAAGCCCCTTCCTCTGTGCCCGAGGGTCTCCAGTGAGTCACCGAGGCTGTCGGTGTCCCGTCAACCTGATGGAGCAGTCACTCCCGTCCTAACCAGATCGTTTCACCGTCCTGCTTGCAAATAGAACCTGCTGGGTGTGGGTTGGGGCAATCTTACCTGTCCTGGAGAGCGTTGGCAGATCTTCCTCCCAGCTGTCTTCTCAAGGGGAGAGCAGCAAGGTTGTGCCGTGGTCTGGTTCCATCGTTGTGCGTTTCTGGCTGAAAGAGAAGCACCACGAGACAGAGCAGCATCCTCCTGAGACCACAGGCTGCCCCTACTTCTGTGCCCAAGGGTCTCCAGCGACTCACCGAGGCTGTCATTGTTCCATCATCCTGATACAGCAGCCACTCCCATCCTACCCCAATCATATCACCATCCTCCTTGCTGTTAGAACCTGTTAGGTGTGGGTTGGGGAGATCTTAACAGTCCTGGAGAGCATTGGCAGCTCTTCCTTCCAGCTGACTTCTCAAGGGGAGAGCGGCAAGTTTGTGCTGTGGTCTGGTTATATTGCTGTGCGTTTATGGCTGAAAGAGAAGCACCATGAGACAGAGCAGCATTCCTATGTGACCACGGGCAGCCCCTGCCTCTGTGCCCAAGGGTCTCCAATGACTCACCGAGGCTTTTTGTATTTCGTCGTCTCCATTGAGTGGTCACTGCTGTCCTAGCCAGATCGTTTCACCTTCCTGCTTTCTGTGGACAATGGTGGATATGGGTTGGGGCAATGTTACTTGTCCTGGAGAGTGCTGGAAGTTCCTTCCAGATGTCTTCTCAAAGGGAGAGTCGCCACAATTGTGCCGTTGTCTGCTTCCCATCGCTGTGTGTGTCTGGCTTTAATAAGAGAAAGAACAAACGCAGCAGCATCCCCGTGTGACCAGGGGCTGACCCTGCCTCTGTGCCCGATGGACTCGAGCGTCTCACCACGTCAATCCGTCTCCTGTCATCCTGATGGAGCGGTCACTCCCGTCCTGGCCCAAGCGTGTCACTGTCCTGCTTGCAGTTAGAGCCTGGTGGGTGTGGTTTCGGGCAATCTTGCCTGTCCTGAAAAGTGTTGGCAGCTCTTCCTTACAACTGACATCTCAAGGGAAGAGCAGCCAGGATTGTGCAGTGGTCTGGTCCACACTCCGTGTGATTTTGGCTGAAAGAGAAGAAGCATCAAACAGAGCAGCATTCCTCTGTGAACATGGGCAGCCCCTGCCTCTCTGCCCGAGTGTCTCCAGCAAGTCACCGAGGCTGTCATTGTTCTGTCATCCTGATACAACGGCCACTCCCGTCCTACCGCGATCATGTCACCGTCCTCCTTGCTGTTAGAACATGGTGGGTGTGGGTTGGGGCAATCTTACCTGTCCTAGAGAGCATTGGCAGCTCTTCCTCCCAGCTGACTTCTCAAGGGGAGAGCGGCCAGGATTGTGCCTTGGTCCGGTTCCATCGCTGTGTGTGTCTGGCTGAAAGAGAAGCAATACGAGACAGAGCAGCATCCCTCTGTGAACATGGGCATACCCTGCCTCTCTACCTGAGCGTCTCCAGTGACTCACCAAAGCAGTCCCTGTCCCATCATCCACATGGAGCAGTCACTGCCCTACTGGCCCGATCATGTCACCATCCTCCTTGCTGTTAGAACATGGTGGGTGTGGGTTGGGGAAATCTTACCTGTCCTGGAGAGTGTTGGCAGCACTTCTTTACAGCTGACATCTCAAGGGGAGAGCAGCCAGGATTGTGCCGTGGTCTGGTCCAATCACCATGTGATTCTACCTGAAAGAGAAGAAGCACCAAACGGAGCAGCATCCCTTTGTTAAGACGGGCAGCCCCTGCCTCTGTGCCCAAGGGTCTCCAGCAACTCACTGAGGCCGTCCCTGTCCCATCGTCCTCATGGAGCAGTCACTGCCCTCCTGGCCCGAGTGTGTCACCTTCCTGCTTGCTGTTAGAGGCTGGTGGATGTGGGTTGGGGCGATCTTACCTGTCCTAGGGAGCATTGGCAGCTCTTCCTCCCAGATGAGTGGTCGAGGGCAGAGAGGCCAGGATTGTGCCGTTTCTGGCTGAAAGAGGAAAAGCACCAAATGGAGCAGCAATGCCCAGCATGCTGGGCCTTGGTTGGGGAGATCTTAACTGTCATAGAGAGCGCTGGAAGTTCCTTCCAGCTGACTTCTCAAGGGCAGAGAGGCCAGGATTGTGCCTTGGTCTGGTCTCATCGCTGTGTGTGTCTGGCTGAAAGAGAAGAAGCACAAAACAAAGCAGCACCTCCCTGTGACCATGGGCAGCCCCTGCCTCTCTGCTCAAGAGTATCTACCGACTCACCGATGCTGTCTGTGTCCCATCATCCTCATGCAGCGATCACTGCTGTCCTGCCCCCATTCTGACAGCTTCCTGCTTGCTGTGGACCATCGGGGGTGTAGCTTGGGGCGATCTTACCTGTCAGGTAGAGTGTTGAGAGCTCTTCCTTGCTGCTGACTTCTCAAGGGGAGAGTGGCCAGGCGTCTGCTGTGTTTTGGTCCCATCGCGGTGTGAATCTGGCTGCAAAAGGAGAAGCACGAAACGGAGCAGCATCCCCCTGAGAGCACAGGCTGCCCCTACTTCAGTGCCCGAGGGTCTCCAGCGACTCACCAAGGCTGTCATTATACCAGTGTCCTCATACAGCAGCCACTCCCGTCCTTCCCCGATCATGTCACCGTCCTCCTTGCTGTTAGAACCTGGTGGGTGTGGGTTGGGGGGATACTACCTGTTCTGCAGAGTGTTGGCAGCTCTTATTCCAGCTGATTTCTCAAGGGGAGAGTGGCCTGGAGGTTGCTGTGGTTTTGTGCCATCGCTGTGTGATTCTGGCTGAAAGAGAAGAAGCACCAAACAGAGCAGCATCCCTCTCTAAGCACGGGAAGCCCCTTCCTCTGTGCCCGAGGGTCTCCAGTGAGTCACCGAGGCTGTCGGTGTCCCGTCAACCTGATGGAGCAGTCACTCCCGTCCTAACCAGATCGTTTCACCGTCCTGCTTGCAAATAGAACCTGCTGGGTGTGGGTTGGGGCAATCTTACCTGTCCTGGAGAGCGTTGGCAGATCTTCCTCCCAGCTGTCTTCTCAAGGGGAGAGCAGCAAGGTTGTGCCGTGGTCTGGTTCCATCGTTGTGCGTTTCTGGCTGAAAGAGAAGCACCACGAGACAGAGCAGCATCCTCCTGAGACCACAGGCTGCCCCTACTTCTGTGCCCAAGGGTCTCCAGCGACTCACCGAGGCTGTCATTGTTCCATCATCCTGATACAGCAGCCACTCCCATCCTACCCCAATCATATCACCATCCTCCTTGCTGTTAGAACCTGTTAGGTGTGGGTTGGGGAGATCTTAACAGTCCTGGAGAGCATTGGCAGCTCTTCCTTCCAGCTGACTTCTCAAGGGGAGAGCGGCAAGTTTGTGCTGTGGTCTGGTTATATTGCTGTGCGTTTATGGCTGAAAGAGAAGCACCATGAGACAGAGCAGCATTCCTATGTGACCACGGGCAGCCCCTGCCTCTGTGCCCAAGGGTCTCCAATGACTCACCGAGGCTTTTTGTATTTCGTCGTCTCCATTGAGTGGTCACTGCTGTCCTAGCCAGATCGTTTCACCTTCCTGCTTTCTGTGGACAATGGTGGATATGGGTTGGGGCAATGTTACTTGTCCTGGAGAGTGCTGGAAGTTCCTTCCAGATGTCTTCTCAAAGGGAGAGTCGCCACAATTGTGCCGTTGTCTGCTTCCCATCGCTGTGTGTGTCTGGCTTTAATAAGAGAAAGAACAAACGCAGCAGCATCCCCGTGTGACCAGGGGCTGACCCTGCCTCTGTGCCCGATGGACTCGAGCGTCTCACCACGTCAATCCGTCTCCTGTCATCCTGATGGAGCGGTCACTCCCGTCCTGGCCCAAGCGTGTCACTGTCCTGCTTGCAGTTAGAGCCTGGTGGGTGTGGTTTCGGGCAATCTTGCCTGTCCTGAAAAGTGTTGGCAGCTCTTCCTTACAACTGACATCTCAAGGGAAGAGCAGCCAGGATTGTGCAGTGGTCTGGTCCACACTCCGTGTGATTTTGGCTGAAAGAGAAGAAGCATCAAACAGAGCAGCATTCCTCTGTGAACATGGGCAGCCCCTGCCTCTCTGCCCGAGTGTCTCCAGCAAGTCACCGAGGCTGTCATTGTTCTGTCATCCTGATACAACGGCCACTCCCGTCCTACCGCGATCATGTCACCGTCCTCCTTGCTGTTAGAACATGGTGGGTGTGGGTTGGGGCAATCTTACCTGTCCTAGAGAGCATTGGCAGCTCTTCCTCCCAGCTGACTTCTCAAGGGGAGAGCGGCCAGGATTGTGCCTTGGTCCGGTTCCATCGCTGTGTGTGTCTGGCTGAAAGAGAAGCAATACGAGACAGAGCAGCATCCCTCTGTGAACATGGGCATACCCTGCCTCTCTACCTGAGCGTCTCCAGTGACTCACCAAAGCAGTCCCTGTCCCATCATCCACATGGAGCAGTCACTGCCCTACTGGCCCGATCATGTCACCATCCTCCTTGCTGTTAGAACATGGTGGGTGTGGGTTGGGGAAATCTTACCTGTCCTGGAGAGTGTTGGCAGCACTTCTTTACAGCTGACATCTCAAGGGGAGAGCAGCCAGGATTGTGCCGTGGTCTGGTCCAATCACCATGTGATTCTACCTGAAAGAGAAGAAGCACCAAACGGAGCAGCATCCCTTTGTTAAGACGGGCAGCCCCTGCCTCTGTGCCCAAGGGTCTCCAGCAACTCACTGAGGCCGTCCCTGTCCCATCGTCCTCATGGAGCAGTCACTGCCCTCCTGGCCCGAGTGTGTCACCTTCCTGCTTGCTGTTAGAGGCTGGTGGATGTGGGTTGGGGCGATCTTACCTGTCCTAGGGAGCATTGGCAGCTCTTCCTCCCAGATGAGTGGTCGAGGGCAGAGAGGCCAGGATTGTGCCGTTTCTGGCTGAAAGAGGAAAAGCACCAAATGGAGCAGCAATGCCCAGCATGCTGGGCCTTGGTTGGGGAGATCTTAACTGTCATAGAGAGCGCTGGAAGTTCCTTCCAGCTGACTTCTCAAGGGCAGAGAGGCCAGGATTGTGCCTTGGTCTGGTCTCATCGCTGTGTGTGTCTGGCTGAAAGAGAAGAAGCACAAAACAAAGCAGCACCTCCCTGTGACCATGGGCAGCCCCTGCCTCTCTGCTCAAGAGTATCTACCGACTCACCGATGCTGTCTGTGTCCCATCATCCTCATGCAGCGATCACTGCTGTCCTGCCCCCATTCTGACAGCTTCCTGCTTGCTGTGGACCATCGGGGGTGTAGCTTGGGGCGATCTTACCTGTCAGGTAGAGTGTTGAGAGCTCTTCCTTGCTGCTGACTTCTCAAGGGGAGAGTGGCCAGGCGTCTGCTGTGTTTTGGTCCCATCGCGGTGTGAATCTGGCTGCAAAAGGAGAAGCACGAAACGGAGCAGCATCCCCCTGAGAGCACAGGCTGCCCCTACTTCAGTGCCCGAGGGTCTCCAGCGACTCACCAAGGCTGTCATTATACCAGTGTCCTCATACAGCAGCCACTCCCGTCCTTCCCCGATCATGTCACCGTCCTCCTTGCTGTTAGAACCTGGTGGGTGTGGGTTGGGGGGATACTACCTGTTCTGCAGAGTGTTGGCAGCTCTTATTCCAGCTGATTTCTCAAGGGGAGAGTGGCCTGGAGGTTGCTGTGGTTTTGTGCCATCGCTGTGTGATTCTGGCTGAAAGAGAAGAAGCACCAAACAGAGCAGCATCCCTCTCTAAGCACGGGAAGCCCCTTCCTCTGTGCCCGAGGGTCTCCAGTGAGTCACCGAGGCTGTCGGTGTCCCGTCAACCTGATGGAGCAGTCACTCCCGTCCTAACCAGATCGTTTCACCGTCCTGCTTGCAAATAGAACCTGCTGGGTGTGGGTTGGGGCAATCTTACCTGTCCTGGAGAGCGTTGGCAGATCTTCCTCCCAGCTGTCTTCTCAAGGGGAGAGCAGCAAGGTTGTGCCGTGGTCTGGTTCCATCGTTGTGCGTTTCTGGCTGAAAGAGAAGCACCACGAGACAGAGCAGCATCCTCCTGAGACCACAGGCTGCCCCTACTTCTGTGCCCAAGGGTCTCCAGCGACTCACCGAGGCTGTCATTGTTCCATCATCCTGATACAGCAGCCACTCCCATCCTACCCCAATCATATCACCATCCTCCTTGCTGTTAGAACCTGTTAGGTGTGGGTTGGGGAGATCTTAACAGTCCTGGAGAGCATTGGCAGCTCTTCCTTCCAGCTGACTTCTCAAGGGGAGAGCGGCAAGTTTGTGCTGTGGTCTGGTTATATTGCTGTGCGTTTATGGCTGAAAGAGAAGCACCATGAGACAGAGCAGCATTCCTATGTGACCACGGGCAGCCCCTGCCTCTGTGCCCAAGGGTCTCCAATGACTCACCGAGGCTTTTTGTATTTCGTCGTCTCCATTGAGTGGTCACTGCTGTCCTAGCCAGATCGTTTCACCTTCCTGCTTTCTGTGGACAATGGTGGATATGGGTTGGGGCAATGTTACTTGTCCTGGAGAGTGCTGGAAGTTCCTTCCAGATGTCTTCTCAAAGGGAGAGTCGCCACAATTGTGCCGTTGTCTGCTTCCCATCGCTGTGTGTGTCTGGCTTTAATAAGAGAAAGAACAAACGCAGCAGCATCCCCGTGTGACCAGGGGCTGACCCTGCCTCTGTGCCCGATGGACTCGAGCGTCTCACCACGTCAATCCGTCTCCTGTCATCCTGATGGAGCGGTCACTCCCGTCCTGGCCCAAGCGTGTCACTGTCCTGCTTGCAGTTAGAGCCTGGTGGGTGTGGTTTCGGGCAATCTTGCCTGTCCTGAAAAGTGTTGGCAGCTCTTCCTTACAACTGACATCTCAAGGGAAGAGCAGCCAGGATTGTGCAGTGGTCTGGTCCACACTCCATGTGATTTTGGCTGAAAGAGAAGAAGCATCAAACAGAGCAGCATTCCTCTGTGAACATGGGCAGCCCCTGCCTCTCTGCCCGAGTGTCTCCAGCAAGTCACCGAGGCTGTCATTGTTCTGTCATCCTGATACAACGGCCACTCCCGTCCTACCGCGATCATGTCACCGTCCTCCTTGCTGTTAGAACATGGTGGGTGTGGGTTGGGGCAATCTTACCTGTCCTAGAGAGCATTGGCAGCTCTTCCTCCCAGCTGACTTCTCAAGGGGAGAGCGGCCAGGATTGTGCCTTGGTCCGGTTCCATCGCTGTGTGTGTCTGGCTGAAAGAGAAGCAATACGAGACAGAGCAGCATCCCTCTGTGAACATGGGCATACCCTGCCTCTCTACCTGAGCGTCTCCAGTGACTCACCAAAGCAGTCCCTGTCCCATCATCCACATGGAGCAGTCACTGCCCTACTGGCCCGATCATGTCACCATCCTCCTTGCTGTTAGAACATGGTGGGTGTGGGTTGGGGAAATCTTACCTGTCCTGGAGAGTGTTGGCAGCACTTCTTTACAGCTGACATCTCAAGGGGAGAGCAGCCAGGATTGTGCCGTGGTCTGGTCCAATCACCATGTGATTCTACCTGAAAGAGAAGAAGCACCAAACGGAGCAGCATCCCTTTGTTAAGACGGGCAGCCCCTGCCTCTGTGCCCAAGGGTCTCCAGCAACTCACTGAGGCCGTCCCTGTCCCATCGTCCTCATGGAGCAGTCACTGCCCTCCTGGCCCGAGTGTGTCACCTTCCTGCTTGCTGTTAGAGGCTGGTGGATGTGGGTTGGGGCGATCTTACCTGTCCTAGGGAGCATTGGCAGCTCTTCCTCCCAGATGAGTGGTCGAGGGCAGAGAGGCCAGGATTGTGCCGTTTCTGGCTGAAAGAGGAAAAGCACCAAATGGAGCAGCAATGCCCAGCATGCTGGGCCTTGGTTGGGGAGATCTTAACTGTCATAGAGAGCGCTGGAAGTTCCTTCCAGCTGACTTCTCAAGGGCAGAGAGGCCAGGATTGTGCCTTGGTCTGGTCTCATCGCTGTGTGTGTCTGGCTGAAAGAGAAGAAGCACAAAACAAAGCAGCACCTCCCTGTGACCATGGGCAGCCCCTGCCTCTCTGCTCAAGAGTATCTACCGACTCACCGATGCTGTCTGTGTCCCATCATCCTCATGCAGCGATCACTGCTGTCCTGCCCCCATTCTGACAGCTTCCTGCTTGCTGTGGACCATCGGGGGTGTAGCTTGGGGCGATCTTACCTGTCAGGTAGAGTGTTGAGAGCTCTTCCTTGCTGCTGACTTCTCAAGGGGAGAGTGGCCAGGCGTCTGCTGTGTTTTGGTCCCATCGCGGTGTGAATCTGGCTGCAAAAGGAGAAGCACGAAACGGAGCAGCATCCCCCTGAGAGCACAGGCTGCCCCTACTTCAGTGCCCGAGGGTCTCCAGCGACTCACCAAGGCTGTCATTATACCAGTGTCCTCATACAGCAGCCACTCCCGTCCTTCCCCGATCATGTCACCGTCCTCCTTGCTGTTAGAACCTGGTGGGTGTGGGTTGGGGGGATACTACCTGTTCTGCAGAGTGTTGGCAGCTCTTATTCCAGCTGATTTCTCAAGGGGAGAGTGGCCTGGAGGTTGCTGTGGTTTTGTGCCATCGCTGTGTGATTCTGGCTGAAAGAGAAGAAGCACCAAACAGAGCAGCATCCCTCTCTAAGCACGGGAAGCCCCTTCCTCTGTGCCCGAGGGTCTCCAGTGAGTCACCGAGGCTGTCGGTGTCCCGTCAACCTGATGGAGCAGTCACTCCCGTCCTAACCAGATCGTTTCACCGTCCTGCTTGCAAATAGAACCTGCTGGGTGTGGGTTGGGGCAATCTTACCTGTCCTGGAGAGCGTTGGCAGATCTTCCTCCCAGCTGTCTTCTCAAGGGGAGAGCAGCAAGGTTGTGCCGTGGTCTGGTTCCATCGTTGTGCGTTTCTGGCTGAAAGAGAAGCACCACGAGACAGAGCAGCATCCTCCTGAGACCACAGGCTGCCCCTACTTCTGTGCCCAAGGGTCTCCAGCGACTCACCGAGGCTGTCATTGTTCCATCATCCTGATACAGCAGCCACTCCCATCCTACCCCAATCATATCACCATCCTCCTTGCTGTTAGAACCTGTTAGGTGTGGGTTGGGGAGATCTTAACAGTCCTGGAGAGCATTGGCAGCTCTTCCTTCCAGCTGACTTCTCAAGGGGAGAGCGGCAAGTTTGTGCTGTGGTCTGGTTATATTGCTGTGCGTTTATGGCTGAAAGAGAAGCACCATGAGACAGAGCAGCATTCCTATGTGACCACGGGCAGCCCCTGCCTCTGTGCCCAAGGGTCTCCAATGACTCACCGAGGCTTTTTGTATTTCGTCGTCTCCATTGAGTGGTCACTGCTGTCCTAGCCAGATCGTTTCACCTTCCTGCTTTCTGTGGACAATGGTGGATATGGGTTGGGGCAATGTTACTTGTCCTGGAGAGTGCTGGAAGTTCCTTCCAGATGTCTTCTCAAAGGGAGAGTCGCCACAATTGTGCCGTTGTCTGCTTCCCATCGCTGTGTGTGTCTGGCTTTAATAAGAGAAAGAACAAACGCAGCAGCATCCCCGTGTGACCAGGGGCTGACCCTGCCTCTGTGCCCGATGGACTCGAGCGTCTCACCACGTCAATCCGTCTCCTGTCATCCTGATGGAGCGGTCACTCCCGTCCTGGCCCAAGCGTGTCACTGTCCTGCTTGCAGTTAGAGCCTGGTGGGTGTGGTTTCGGGCAATCTTGCCTGTCCTGAAAAGTGTTGGCAGCTCTTCCTTACAACTGACATCTCAAGGGAAGAGCAGCCAGGATTGTGCAGTGGTCTGGTCCACACTCCATGTGATTTTGGCTGAAAGAGAAGAAGCATCAAACAGAGCAGCATTCCTCTGTGAACATGGGCAGCCCCTGCCTCTCTGCCCGAGTGTCTCCAGCAAGTCACCGAGGCTGTCATTGTTCTGTCATCCTGATACAACGGCCACTCCCGTCCTACCGCGATCATGTCACCGTCCTCCTTGCTGTTAGAACATGGTGGGTGTGGGTTGGGGCAATCTTACCTGTCCTAGAGAGCATTGGCAGCTCTTCCTCCCAGCTGACTTCTCAAGGGGAGAGCGGCCAGGATTGTGCCTTGGTCCGGTTCCATCGCTGTGTGTGTCTGGCTGAAAGAGAAGCAATACGAGACAGAGCAGCATCCCTCTGTGAACATGGGCATACCCTGCCTCTCTACCTGAGCGTCTCCAGTGACTCACCAAAGCAGTCCCTGTCCCATCATCCACATGGAGCAGTCACTGCCCTACTGGCCCGATCATGTCACCATCCTCCTTGCTGTTAGAACATGGTGGGTGTGGGTTGGGGAAATCTTACCTGTCCTGGAGAGTGTTGGCAGCACTTCTTTACAGCTGACATCTCAAGGGGAGAGCAGCCAGGATTGTGCCGTGGTCTGGTCCAATCACCATGTGATTCTACCTGAAAGAGAAGAAGCACCAAACGGAGCAGCATCCCTTTGTTAAGACGGGCAGCCCCTGCCTCTGTGCCCAAGGGTCTCCAGCAACTCACTGAGGCCGTCCCTGTCCCATCGTCATCATGGAGCAGTCACTGCCCTCCTGGCCCGAGTGTGTCACCTTCCTGCTTGCTGTTAGAGGCTGGTGGATGTGGGTTGGGGCGATCTTACCTGTCCTAGGGAGCATTGGCAGCTCTTCCTCCCAGATGAGTGGTCGAGGGCAGAGAGGCCAGGATTGTGCCGTTTCTGGCTGAAAGAGGAAAAGCACCAAATGGAGCAGCAATGCCCAGCATGCTGGGCCTTGGTTGGGGAGATCTTAACTGTCATAGAGAGCGCTGGAAGTTCCTTCCAGCTGACTTCTCAAGGGCAGAGAGGCCAGGATTGTGCCTTGGTCTGGTCTCATCGCTGTGTGTGTCTGGCTGAAAGAGAAGAAGCACAAAACAAAGCAGCACCTCCCTGTGACCATGGGCAGCCCCTGACTCTCTGCTCAAGAGTATCTACCGACTCACCGATGCTGTCTGTGTCCCATCATCCTCATGCAGCGATCACTGCTGTCCTGCCCCCATTCTGACAGCTTCCTGCTTGCTGTGGACCATCGGGGGTGTAGCTTGGGGCGATCTTACCTGTCAGGTAGAGTGTTGAGAGCTCTTCCTTCCTGCTGACTTCTCAAGGGGAGAGTGGCCAGGCGTCTGCTGTGTTTTGGTCCCATCGCGGTGTGAATCTGGCTGCAAAAGGAGAAGCACAAAACGGAGCAGCATCCCCCTGAGAGCACAGGCTGCCCCTACTTCAGTGCCCGAGGGTCTCCAGCGACTCACCAAGGCTGTCATTATACCAGTGTCCTCATACAGCAGCCACTCCCGTCCTTCCCCGATCATGTCACCGTCCTCCTTGCTGTTAGAACCTGGTGGGTGTGGGTTGGGGGGATACTACCTGTTCTGCAGAGTGTTGGCAGCTCTTATTCCAGCTGATTTCTCAAGGGGAGAGTGGCCTGGAGGTTGCTGTGGTTTTGTGCCATCGCTGTGTGATTCTGGCTGAAAGAGAAGAAGCACCAAACAGAGCAGCATCCCTCTCTAAGCACGGGAAGCCCCTTCCTCTGTGCCCGAGGGTCTCCAGTGAGTCACCGAGGCTGTCGGTGTCCCGTCAACCTGATGGAGCAGTCACTCCCGTCCTAACCAGATCGTTTCACCGTCCTGCTTGCAAATAGAACCTGCTGGGTGTGGGTTGGGGCAATCTTACCTGTCCCGGAGAGCATTGGCAGATCTTCCTTACAGCTGTCTTCTCTAGGGGAGAGTGGCCAGGATTTTGACATGGTCTGGTCCAATCGCCATGTGATTCTGGCTGAAAAAGAAGAACCAACAAATGGAGAAGCATCCCCCTGAGAGCACAGGCTGCCCCTACTTCTGTGCCCGAGGGTCTCAAGCAAGTCACCGAGGCTGTCATTGTTCCGTCATCCTGATACAGAGACCACTCCCATCCTACCCCGATCATGTCACCGTCCTCCTTGCTGTTAGAACATGGTGGGTGTGGGCTGGGACAATCTTACCTTTCCTGGAGAGTATCGGCAGCTCTTCCTCCCAGATGACTTCTCAAGGGGAGAGCAGCCAGGATTGTGCCATGGTCTGGTCCAATCACTGTGTGATTCTGGCTGAAAGAGAAGAAACACCAAACGGAGCAGCATCCCTCTGTCAACATGGGCAGCCCCTGCCTCTGTGCCCAAGGGTCTCCAGCGACTCACCAAGGCCGTCCTTGTCCCATCGTCCTCATGGAGCAGTCACTGCCCTCCTGGCCCGAGCATGTCACCATCCTGCTTGCTGTTATAGGCTGGTGGATGTGGGTTGGGGCGATCTTACATGTACATGCCCTGGAGAGCGTTGGCAGCTCTACTGTCCAGCTGAGTGCTCGAGGGCAGAGAGTCCAGGATTGTGCTGTTTCTGGCTGAAAGAAGAAAAGCAACAAACGGAGCAGCACCTCCCTGCGACCATGGGCAGCCTCTGCCTCTCTGCTCAAGAGTATCTAGTGACTCACCGAGGCTGTCTGTGGCCTGTCTTCTTCATGCAGCATTTACTGCTGTCCTGCCCCCATTCTGTCAACTTCCTTCTTGTTGTGGACCATCGGGGGTGTAGGCTGGGGAGGATCTTACCTGTCCTGGACTGCATTGGGAGCTCTTCCTTCCAGGTGATTTCTGAAGGGGAGAGTGGCCAGGAGTGTGCTGTGGTTTGGTCCCACTGCTGTATAAATCTGGCTGCAAAAGGAAAAGCATGTAACGGAGCAGCATTCCCCATAGACCACAGGCTGCCCCTACTTCTGCGCCCGAGGGTCTCTAGCGACTCACCGAGGTTCTCCCAGCCTCACACCAAGGCTGTCCATCTCCCATCTTCCAGATGTTCCTTGTAGCTTAAATGTGTCATACTCCCACTTAGCGTGGTGACACCATGGTGGGGAATGGCTTGGGGCTGTCTTATCTGTCCTGTAGAGTGTTGGCATCTTTTCTGGCTGAGTTCTCAAAGCGAGAGAGGCCAGCAGTGTGCCATGGTCCGGTCTCATTGCTAGGGATGTTTCTGTCTGAAAGAGGAAAAGCACCAAACGGAGCAGCATCCCCCTCCATGATCATGGGCATCCCCTGCCTGAGTGCCCAAGGGTCTCCAGCGACTCACCCAGGCTGTCCCTGTCCCCTCATCCTCATGCAGCGGTCACTCCCTTCCTGACCCGATCGTGTCACCGTCCTGCTTGAAGAGAGGAAAAAGAAGCTGACTCCCTCTGGTTGAGGTTGTGTCTGGAGCGGACACTTGCGGGAGGAGCAGGCAGCCGAGCAGCCTCCCCGTCAGCACGGGCAGCCGGTACAGGCCTGCCCAACCGCCCAACCGCCCTTGGGGCCAGCATTCCGCAGCCATGGCCGTCCCCAACGCTTTGTGTTGTGCCAGCCTGGGCTTTGCTCTGCCCTTGCCCCTCAGGGTGCAGCAGCCTGGGGGTTGCCATGTTCTTCAGCTTGCTCTCTGGAAAAAGGCACGTGTGGCTAGAAGCATGCCTGCTGTTGTAATCCAGTTACATTTAACTGGAGTTAAAGCCAGTTGGAGGACGGTCACTAGTGGAGTCCCCCGGGGCTCAGGACTAGGGCCAGTCCTCTTTAATATCTTTATCGATGATCTGAATGAGGGGATCGAGAGCACCCACAGGAAGTTTGCAGATGACACCAAGTTAGGTGTGTATTTCAATCTGCTCGAGGGTAGGAAGGCTCTGCAGGAGGATCTGGATAGGCTGCACCAATGGGCTGAGGCCAACTGCATGAAGTTCAACAAGGACAAGTGCCGGGTCCTGCACCTGGGGCACAACAACCCCAAGCAGAGCTACAGGCTGGGAGATGAATGGTTGGAAAGCTGCCAGGCGGAGAAGGACCTGGGAGTGATGGTTGATAGTCAGCAGAATATGAGCCAGCAGTGTGCTCAGGTGGCCAAGAAGGCCAACAGCATCCTGGCTGGTATCAGAAGCAGTGTGGCCAGCAGGGCTAGGGAAGTGATTGTCCCCTTGTACTTGGCTCTCGAGATTCTTTTCTGAAGGGGAAGCCACAGTATCTCTTGTCAAGTGTTCAGAAATTGTACTGATACAGAACGGATCATTTCCATATCAACTCTTAGAAATATGAAAAATCCTGCAAACAAGCAATTGACATGATTCTGCTTTTAGTGCTGCACAAGCTAACAGTACTCAAGTAATCTTTGGCACTGATGCCATGGTATTTTGCAAGTTAAAGTCCTAAGTTAGGTAAATGCATGTTTTTAAACACAGTTTTCTTGGTGTAATCATGTTTTCACTCTCTATTACTTATCTTTTACGTCTGTATTCTTAATCTATTTCTACAATCGTGGTGTGTAATTTTGTTTAGTTTCTTCTCCTACATGCATTCACTTCCATTCTGAATTACCTTTTTCCTCTCTTATGCTGTCATACACTTTTTCCTCTCTTGGACTTTTTCTTCATTGCTCTGCTGATCTAGACATAGTTCTTTCTATATCTCCATTTGTTCTTATTTCAGCCCACAAATAATTAGATTCCATTTACTTCTGAGCAAGATATATCTTACTGCAGAAGGAAAGGAGTTCTCCAAGTAGCAAACAGATTACACAAGAGCTAGCAAGGTCCACCCTATCTATCAGTCACTTCTGAACTAACTAGTGATGCACTGCTTCCCATGCTCGCTATCCCATGATACAGCAAAATAGAACCACTTCCACTCATCAAAGGCTCATCTCCTACAAACAGGGATCAGTGTTATTTATGGTTCATGTGTTCAGTCATGTGTCAAACATGAACATCTAGATTCCAAGATCTGTGTCCACGCTGATGGGTTCACACGGCACTCTCAGACTTTTCCATAAATCCTTAGAGCTCTTTGAAGTATGAGGCCCTCACCCTCAGACTTCGAAGTATATTCCAATCTGGATAAACACATATTGCCTAAATCAATCTCCCTGCACTGTGTAGTTTTACTGTAATATAATATGGTGGATTTTTTTTTATTATTATTATTTTTCTTAATGGAAGGCTTAGAAGCAGGTGTTTTACTGACAGGAAGAATGAAAAGATGTCCCAGTTTTTCATTCCCTCTACAGCAGGTCAATCTTCATCAGCTGGCAGAATCATAAGAGCTCATGCAGCTCACAGAACTGCAGTGAAATATGTCTCCGGTTAGCTAGACAAGAGAAGGTTGGTGTGCAGATGTAGACATGGGTTATAGGTAAATACATGTATATCAAAAGAAGTGGGAAGCAATAGCTGTAAAATAGGGCAACTGGAGAGGAACAGCTGACAATAGGACATAGTGAAAGTGAGAAAGGAGGAAAGGAAGAGCGAAGCTATAAATCTGAGTTACGGAAGAATCACTTTTTCTTCAGGCTTTATTCAACTAAGAAACACATAGTTTTGAACTGCGCTTTTCACAGATTAGGAAAACTGGTAAATCTACAATTTAATCAGCCATTTGGATAGTTAAGATGCTGCCCCGTGTTTAGGAAGAAGCAGCTGGAGTGAAGATTAGACTGGTTCAAAACAGAACAGGGTGGAGTTATTTCAGCCCTCTGAGCCCAGATTTGTACTTTCCAAGGGCAGCTGCAAGATAGCTAGAGAGCAGCTCTCTGCCATTTACAGGTAGATAAGTGATTGTTTTCCATTTCCAAAATTTGATTTATTTTTGATTAATAAGCATCCAAACTCTTCTGTATCACCCTATCTCTGTCAGAAAAGGAGAACAATGAAGAAAATACAAGGGGGGGAACGACGACACGTGGTATAAGCAACCCAGACAAGTAAATCAATATTCCAATTCTCAACCAGACAAAAGTTCAAAATACTGAAAGGGTGTCAGAAAGCTTCCAGGAATCTTAGTCCACACTGAAGGTATTGGCACCAAGAGAGGACTGACAGCATGAGTGTCTGCTTGACAAAGAAAGAACTAAACACGTGCGTCTAACATTTAAGTAACTTTCAAAGGGCAATCTGAATAAAGGAGGCAAAGGATTGATCTTATAGGCTAACTACTGGTATGCTGGTTCAAAATCCTCTGTGGAGAGAAGTTTGAGGTCTCTTACCTAAAAAGCAGGGTTAACAACCCTTCAAAATCAAAAGAGATTGACTTTGCAGAAACACTTTCAGACTGAGATGAGAAAATTAATTTAAAGAGTCTTAATTTTCTTTTATTGCTCAGAAGCCAGAGTTCACGTAGACAAAAAAGATAAGGACTTTAACGGTTAGAGAAAGGGGCATTGAATTTGTAAATTAAGTCAATGTGGAAACCCTTTCTTTCTACACATTCAAAAAAAAAAAGTGACCAAAAAGGACAAAGAACAGGATGACTGTGTTTTACAAATGCTAGAAACATACATGTATGAAACAAGATTGCTGTATTAGAAACATGTGTTGAGGGAAAATTATGATTACATTGGAATGACAGAGACTTGGTTAAATCAAGCTATCAACTGGGAGATAAAATTACCAAGGTATAAATTTTACGGATGGGTGAGGTAAAACAAAAGTAATGAGGAAGGGAGTAATTTGCATACAGGGAGAATACTGAATAAACAGAAATAAATGACACTAGGATTTTGGCTGACACAATAGGGACTATTTGAAGTAAACGGAAGAATGAGATATGGAAAAAGTTAGTCCTTGGACCTTGCCAGAGACTTTCGGGAGTGGATGAGAAAGCATATCAGGAAACGTTTTTACAGATGAAGGAAGTCTGTATCGAATCCAGCGTAATGATCCAGTGGAGGAGTTCAATTACCTAGACGTTTCCTAGGAAAATGTTAGTGGGAAAAACTATTAAGCAAGCATGATTATAAGAGTAAAAAAGGATTGCTTCCTTATGGAATATGCTCAAAAGCCACTCAGGCCACAGGAAAAGGGTAATGTGGATATAGTGACTAGAAATAAACTAGACATGATGAATACAGTGAAAGCTGGGAGGAGTATTACAATAAATATATAGTGCAGTACATGTGGTTGCAATGCCATTAAGAATGGGGGGGTAAGTTGCACTTGCATGTTAAATAAAATCAGACCCTTACTGAACATTAAATAAATTAAAGATAGCCCAAAAGAATCAAGCTTCACCAAAGGAAACGCTGGGAAAAATCCAAGGTATATTTAAGAACATATTTTCAAAATACAAGTAATTCATCAGGGATGAAGCCAGAAAAAAAAAAAAAAAAGAAAAAAGGCAAAAAAACCTGCAATTGTATCAGGGAAGTGTAGTGCTTTATCTAGTCCCATTCACTGAACAATAGGAAAAGAAGCATCTTGTGGCCAGTAACACACGTTTGAAACAGCATAAATTCCACATGACCTGTGAGCCCATCTGTTTTGCTACTTGTGCTGGAAGAAAAATGTGAGTAGATGAGAAGGGACTGCAGATGAAAAGTAGAGACTAGGTGTGAAGAGAGAAACGATACATGTTTCAATAGTTTCTCTGACATTTCTCTGTTTCCAGTGAATGAGGTTCACAAATGACCTTGCTGCCACGCACAAAGCCTAATAGCGAACCTCCACAGCACATTACAGGCAGACACTCACACCAATGTGAGGAACCTAGATTCAAGACCATATTTTGGCTAACAGAGATTGGACTCAGTTCTCTGAGGAAGCTATTTAAAAAAAAAAAAAAAAAAAAAAAAAAGTTCATTTTATAAAAAGTAATTACATTTATTATTTGGAAGTTTAGCCACACAAAAATATTCACACATGCAGTAGTTAAGTCAGGTTAAACCTAAACTGATCACCAAGTTGATGATTAAAGAGAAAAAGCAGTGTGCAATCTTTTCCCTGAAAGGAACAGTATTTTAGGGGAAAAACACTAAGGAGTAGATACATGCATAAACATATAAACATCACGGGTCACAGTGTGGCCACCTGGATTGCTATGTCACCTGAAGTGTGGGTATGTGTGCTCTGCCTTGCTTTTCTCCTTACACAGTGTGGTGGTTTTACTCGGGTGGGCAGCCGAGCTCCACCACAACCGCTCTCTCACTCCCCCTCCTCAAAGAGGAACAGGGAGAAAATACAATAAAAAGGGCTCAAGGGCTGAGATAAGGACAGGGAGGACGCACAGTAATTATTGTGACTGGCAAAACAGACTCAGCATAGGGGGACAGTCAGATTGATTGCCTATTCCTAAGCAGCTAGAAAAGCGAGAAACAAAGGAAAGAAACCAAAAGCACCTATCCCCCCCAGCCACCCTCTTCCACCTCCTCCCCCCGAGTAGCGCAGGGGAGTGGGGGAATGGGGGTTATGGTCAGTCTATAGCGCTTCTCCACCGCTCCTTCTCAATCCCTCTTGTCCCCTGTGCTGTGGGGTCCCTCCCACAGGATGCAGGCCTTGCTGAACTGACCTGGCGTGGGCTTCCCACAGGCAGCAGCTCTTCCAGAACTGCTCCCACATGGCTTCATACCATGGGCTCCATCCCTCAGGAGCACACTGCTCCAGCACAGGTCCCCCACGGGCAGCAGCTCCTACCAGGTCACCTGCTCCTGCGTGGGCTCCTCCACGGGCTGCAGCGTGGAACCCTGCTCCACCGTGGTACTCCATGGGCTGCAGGGGGACAGCCTGCTTCACCATGGGCCTCACCACAGGCCGCAGGGGACTTCTGCTCCATGCCTGGAGCACCTCTCCCCCTTCCTCTACACTGACCTTGGCGCCTGCAAGGCCGTTCCTCACTCCTCTCACTCTCCCAGCTGCTGTGTTGTGTCTTTTTTTTCTTAAATCTGCTCTCACAGAGGCACAAAACAACATCACTTACTGGCTCAGCTCTGGCCAGCAGTGGGGCCCTTGCCAAACATGGGGCAGCTTCTAGATCCTTCTCACAGAAGCCACGCCTGTGGCCCCCTAACACCAAAACCTTGCCACGTAAACCCATGACACAGCAAGAGGCTGAGACTTTAAATTCCTGGAACTACTCAAGAAATGAGAGTATCAGTAGCTTTCTCACACCAAGACAATTAGAAAAAATGTTGAGGTTTGAAAGCCTATGGCTCTAAGGATTGAAGCTATTTTTAACATTTTATATGTTTCTTGGCATTCACAGAGCAGTGTTCAATGGTAGGCCTCACAGCTGGTTTCCTCTGGATTTCCGATAATCCAACAAATTTCTCCTTCCGTTGATAGTAGTCTCACCCTAGTATACAACAGTCTTGTAGTAGCAAGTACTGGTCCCTGCCAAATAATTATCAGTACAGGAAAGATCTGAGAAACGTTCTAAATGGATACTGTCAGTAGATGTTTGCAATGATTTTAAAAAATCTGAACAGAAACATTGAAGATCATACCCATGCAGAGAATGTGATTAGATCCTGTTTCAAGCATCTTAGCACTGAGACAAAACATCAAGTAAAAAACAACAACAACAACAACAAAAAAAAAAAAAAAACAACTTTCAGATTTGTTTTTGAGAGTCTGAATAACACATTATGTCTTCTCATTTTATTGCTTATTAGACAGTATTGCCATTCACACATTTTTCTCCAACAACGAGTCAGTCAAATGGCAAAAAGGTTGGGAAATATTTCTGAAAAACACCAGTTTAATCAGGGATAGTTCGCCAGTCTTGAGCCTGAAAAATGCCACATCTCCAAATCCAGTCTTTTTTTAAACTCTGTTCCTTATCCCCAAAGAATTATGAAATGGAGACAAAGGCAGTCCTAAAGGTCTGAACACCAGTGCATTTGAAGGCCTGAGACATGAGCACTACAGTCTGCCTGGGCAGACCTATTCTCCCATGTGGAGCCTATGGTTCAGTTAACAGGACTCCAACCATCTGCAAGAAAGTACACGAGAACATCAAGCCCTTAATTATTCTCCACTACCGCAGTATATTTTTATTCTGAAATCAAACTTAGAGCTTCATTTTCTGCTGACATTTAAGTGTGGAAATTAATCACTTGGGATTGTAATTCTACATATGATGCTAGGGGAAAATATAATAACATCCAAAGTACCACATCTTTAGTCTGCATTTTGTTTTAGACATGTTAGATAATGCTTAATGAAGCATTTTACATCCTATTAAAGCTTTACAGCACGCACTCTTCCTACTAAAAAATTCTTAGAGTGAGTGCCTAAGTGCCGCTTAAAATCAGATACACTTCTAAAATAGAAAACATCATATTTAATTTTCCTGTATGATAGAGTTCATGCAACTCTTTTGTATTTTTGGTGCAGTATTCATGGCTATAACTGCTGGTGGCAAAATATAGTAGGTGGAGATCAAGTAGCATGTGTGCATTGTAACATTATAGGTTCCAGAATTTTGATATATGACTCAAATAAATACAATAAACACAATATTTATTTATTATAATGCACCTGGATGCTGTTTCCATTAATGAATGATAATGTGCTATAGAGCTTTCTAATAGTCTAAAATTAAAATATTATTCAAGACACATAGGCTGAAGCATTCTGGAAGTCCTTAGACACAGTGGAGCACCATTTGTCAATAAATAAGTCTTTTCATAAACATCAACAACAGTATTTCAAAACAAGTGGGTATTGATCACAGAAAAATGGGACAGATAGAAAATCGGAATCAACTTTTAAGCACATAATCAAATCTTGCTAATACTAGTAGGGCAACGTAACTCACCCAGGTAAATATTCAGGCAACTATAAAAATAAAAACAGAGAAGGAAGGAAGAAAGCCGTAGAGAAGTCATAAAGATTGGACAAGATTCCATGGCATTAAAAACATTACTTTTTGGCGTAATTTTAAGGGTTGTTAAGCCTTCTCTTTAGGTAAGAGACCTCAAACTTCTCTCCACAGAGGATTTTGAACCAGTATACCAGTAGTTAGCCTATAAGATCAATCCTTTGCCTCCTTTATTCAGATTGCCCTTTGAAAGTTACTTAAATGGTAGATCCACATGATTAGTTCTTTCTTTGTCAAGCAGACACTCATGCTGTCAGTCCTCTCTGGGTGCCAATACCTTCAGTGTGGACTAAAATTCCTGGAAGCTTTCTGACACCCTTTCAGTATTTTGAACTTTTGTCTGGTTGAGAATTGGAATATTGATTTACTTGTCTGGGTTGCTTATACCACGTGTCGTCGTTCCCCCCCCCCCACCTTTTATTTTCTTCATTGTTCTCCTTTTCTGACAGAGATAGGGTGATACAGAAGAGTTTGGATGCTTATTAATCAAAAATAAATCGAATTTTGGAAATGGAAAACAATCACTTATCTACCTGTAAATGGCAGAGAGCTGCTCTCTAGCTATCTTGCAGCTGCCCTTGGAAAGCAGAAATCTGGGCTCAGAGGGCTGAAATAATTACACCCTGTTCTGTTTTGAACCAGTCTAATCTTCACTCCAGCTGCTTCTGCCTAAACACAGGGCAGCACCTTAACTATCCAAATGGCTGATTAAATTGTAGATTTACCAGTTTTCCTAATCTGTGAAAAGCGCAGTTCAAAACTATGTGTTTCTTAGTTGAATAAAGCCTGAAGAAAAAGTGATTCTTCCATAACTCAGATTTATAGCTTCGCTCTTCCTTTCCTCCTTTCTCACTTTCACTATGTCCTATTGTCAGCTGTTCCTCTCCAGTTGCCTTATTTTACAGCTATTGCTTCCCACTTCTTCTGATGTATTTACCTACAACCCATGTCTACATCTGCACACCAACCTTCTCTTGTCTAGCTAACCGGAGACATATTTCACTGCAGTTCTGTGAGCTGCATGAGCTCTTATGATTCTGCCAGCTGATGAAGATTGACCTGCTGTAGAGGGAATGAAAAACTGGGATGTCTTTTCATTCTTCCTGTCAGTAAAACACCTGTTTCTAAGCCTTCCATTAAGAAAAATAATAATAAAAAAAATCCACCATAATATATTAGAGTAAAACTACACAGTGCAGGGAGATTGATTTAGGCAATATGTGTTTATCCAGATTGGAATATACTTCGAAGTCTGAGGGTGAGGGCCTCATACTTCAAAGAGCTCTAAGGATTTATGGAACAGATCGTAAGACTGAGAGTGCCGTGGGAACCCATCAGCGTGGACACAGATCTTGGAATCTAGATGTTCGTGTTTGACACATGACTGAACACATGAACCATAAATAACACTGATCCCTGTTTGTAGGAGATGAGCCTTTGATGCGTGGAAGTGGTTCTATTTTGCTATACCATGGGATAGCGAGCATGGGAAGCAGTGCATCACTAGTTAGTTCAGAAGTGACTGATAGATAGGGTGGACCTTGCTAGCTCTTGTGTAATCTGTTTGCTACTTGGAGATCTCCTTTCTTTCTGCAGTGAGATATATCTTGCTCAGAAGTAAATGGAATCTAATTATTTGTGGGCTGAAATAAGAACAAATGGAGATATAGGAAGAACTATGTCTAGATCAGCAGAGCAATGAAGAAACAGTCCAAGAGAGGAAAAAGTGTATGACAGCATAAGAGAGGAAAAAGGTAATTCAGAATGCAAGTGAATGCATGTAGGAGAAGAAACTAAACAAAATTACACAAAATGATTGTAGAAATAGATTAAGAATATAGACGTAAAAGATAAGTAATAGAGAGTGAAAACACGATTACACCAAGAAAACTGTGTTTAAAAACATGCATTTACCTAACTTAGGACTTTAACTTGCAAAATACCATGGCATCAGTGCCAAAGATTACTTGAGTACTGTTAGCTTGTGCAGCACTAAAAGCAGAATCATGTCAATTGCTTATTTGCAGGATTTTTCGTATTTCTAAGAGTTGATATGGAAATGATCCGTTCTGTATCAGTACAATCTCTGAACACTTGAAAAGAGATACTGTGGCTTCCCCTTCAGAAAAGAATCTCGAGAGCCAAGTACAGGGGGACAATCACTTCCCTAGCCCTGCTGGCCACACTGCTTCTGATACCAGCCAGGATGCTGTTGGCCTTCTTGGCCAGCTGAGCACACTGCTGGCTCATATTCAGCTGACTATCCTCCAATACTCCCAGGTCCTTCTCCGCCTGGCAGCTTTCCAACCATTCATCTCCCAGCCTGTAGCTCTGCTTGGGGTTGTTGTGCCCCAGGTGCAGGACCCGGCACTTGGCCTTGTTGAACTTCATGCAGTTGGCCTCAGCCCATTGGTGCAGCCTATCCAGATCCTCCTGCAGAGCCTTCCTACCCTCGAGCAGATCGACACACGCACCTAACTTGGTGTCATCTGCACACTTACTGAGGGTGCACTCGATCCCCTCATTCAGATCATCGATAAAGATATTAAAGAGGACTGGCCCTAGTCCTGAGCCCTGGGGGACTCCACTAGTGACCGGCCTCCAAGTGGCTTTAGCTCCAGTTAAATGTAACTAGACTACAACAGCAGGCATGCTTCTAGCCACACGTGCCTTTTTCCAGAGAGCAAGCTGAAGAACATGGCAACCCACAGGCTGCTGCACCCTGAGGGGCAAGGGCAGAGCAAAGCCCAGGCTGGCACAACACAAAGCGTTGGGGACGGCCATGGCTGCAGAATGCTGGCCCCAAGGGCGGTTGGGCGGTTGGGCAGGCCTGTACCGGCTGCCCGTGCTGACGGGGAGGCTGCTCGGCTGCCTGCTCCTCCCGCTCAAGTGTCCGCTCCAGACACAACCTCAACCAGAGGGAGTCAGCTTCTTTTTCCTCTCTCTTCAAGCAGGATGGTGACACGATCGGGTCAGGAAGGGAGTGACCACTGCATGAGGATGAGGGGACAGGGACGGCCTCGGTGAGTCGCTGCAGACCCTTGGGCACAGAGGCAGGGGATGCCCATGGTTACAGGGGGATGCTGCTCCGTTTGGTGCTTTTCCTCTTTCAGACAGAAACATCCCTCGCGATGAGACCGGACCATGGCACACTGCTGGCCTCTCTCGCTTTGAGAACTCAGCCAGAAAAGACGCCAATGCTCTCCAGGACAGATAAGACAGTCCCAAGCCATTCCCCACCACGGTGTCACCATGCTAAGTGGGAATATGACACATTTACAGAATCACAGAATCACAGAATTTTCTAGGTTGGAAGAGACCTCAAGGTCATCGAGTCCAACCTCCAACCTAACGCTAACAGTCCCCACTAAACCATATCCCTAAGCTCTACATCTAAGCGTCTTTTGAAGACTTCCAGGGATGGTGACTCCACCACTTCCCTTTGCAGCCTGTTCCAATGCCTCACAACCCTTTCAGTGACGAAGTTCTTCCTAACATCTAACCTAAAACTCCCCTGGCTCAACTTAAGCCCATTCCCCCTCGTCCTGTCACCAGGCACGTGGGAGAACAGGCCAACCCCCACCTCGCTACAGCCTCCCTTGAGGTACCTAAAAAGAGCGATAAGGTCACCCCTGAGCCTCCTCTTCTCCAGGCTGAACAAGCCCAGCTCCCTCAGCCGCTCCTCATAGGCCTTGTTCTCCAGGCCCCTCACCAGCTTCGTCGCCCTTCTCTGCACCCGCTCAAGCACCTCGATGTCCTTCTTGTAGCGAGGGGCCCGCTACAAGAAGGTATTAGCTATTTAAGCTACAACAAAGAAACATCTCCTGGACATCAGGAAGATGGGAGATGGACAGCCTTCTTGTAAGGCTGGGAGAGCCTCGTGCAAGGAGGAAGGAATGGCTTCCAGTGCTGAGAGGGGGTGGCTGCTCAGTTTGTTTCCTCCTCTGTTACAGCTGGAGACACTGACAGTGCTGGAATGAAGCCAT
Organism: Aythya marila; assembly: GCF_965140915.1. Lineage (NCBI taxonomy): Eukaryota > Metazoa > Chordata > Aves > Anseriformes > Anatidae > Aythya > Aythya marila. The sequence continues at coordinate 1,787,507 of NW_028137218.1, read as the reverse complement.
GGCACACTCCTGGACTGTCTCGCATTGAGAAGTCAGCTGGAAAAGGTGTCAACAATCTCCAGGACAGGTGATTCCACCCCAAACCACACCCAACAACGGTGTCATAGCAAGCAGGACAGTGACACGCTAGGGCCAGGACGGGAGTGACCGCTCCATCAGGATGACAGGAGATGGATTGACGTGGTGAGACGCTCGAGTCCGTCAGGCACAGAGGCAGGGTCAGCCCCTGGTCACACGGGGATGCTGCTCTGTTTTTTCTTTCTCTTATTAAAGCCAGACACACACAGTGATGGGAAGCAGACGACAGCACAATCGTGGCGACTCTCCCTTTGAGAAGACATCTGGAAGGAACATCCAGCACTCTCCAGGACGAGTATCATCACCCCAAACCTCATCCACCACTGTCCACAGAAATCAGGAAGGTGACACGATCAGACTAGGATGGCAGTGACCGCTCCATGGAGACGACGGAACACGGAAAGCCTCGGTGAGTAGCTAGAGACCCTCAGGTACAGAGGCAAGGGTTGCCCGTGTAGACAGAGGGACGCTGCTCCGTTTGTTGCTTCTTTTCTTTCAGCCAGAATCACACAGCGATTGGACCAGACCACGGCACAATCCTGGCCGCTCTCCCCTTGAAAAGTCAGCTGGGAGGAAGAGCTGCCAATGCTCTCTAGCACAGGTAAGATCGCCCCAACCTACACCCTCGATGGTCCACAGCAAGCAGGAAGCTGTCAGAATGGGGGCAGGATGGCAGTGAATGCTGCATCAGGAAGACGGGACATAGACAGCATCGGTGAGTTGCTAGATCCTCTTGAGCTGAGAGGCAGGGGCTGCCCATGGTCAAAGGGAGGTGCTGCTTTGTTTTGTGCTTCTTTCAGTCAGACACACACAGCAATGAGACCAGACCACGGCAAACTCCTAGCCTCTCTGCCCTCGACCACTCATCTGGGAGGAATAGCTGCCAAAGCTCTCCAGGACAGGTAAGATCACCCCAACCCACACCCACAAGGCTCTAACTGCAAGCAGGAAGGTGACACGATCGGGGTAGGACAGCAGTGACTGCTCCATCAGGACGATGGGACAGGGACAGCCTCGGTGAGTCCTGGTAGAGCGTTGGGCACAGAGTCAGGTCACTGCCTATGGTCACAGAGGGATGCTGCTCCGTTTGTTCTGTCTGTTATTAAAGCCAGACACACAGAGAGATGGGATGAGACCAAGGCACAATCCTGGCCTCTCTCCCATTGATAAGTCAGCTGGGAGGAAGAGCTGCCAACTCTCTCCAGGACAGGTAAGATTGCCCCAACCCACACCCACCAGGTACTAACAGCAAGGAGGACGGTGACATGATCAGGATAAGACGGGAGTGGTCACTGTATCAGGATGATGGAACAATGACAGCCTCAGTGAGTCGCTGGAGACCGTCGGGCACAGAAGTAGGGGTAGCCTGTGCTCTCAGGGGGATGCTGCTCCATTTGTTGGTTCTTCTTTTTCAGCCGGAATCACACAGCGATTGGACCAGACCATGTCAAAATCCTGGCCGCTCTCCCCTTGAGAAGTCTTCTTGAATAAGAGCTGCCATCACAATCCAGGACAGGTACAATTGCACAAATCCACACGCACCACTGTCCAAAGTAAGCAGGACGGTGACGTGATCAGGCTAGGACGGGAGTGAGCGCTCCATCAAGACGACAGGACACTGACAGCCTCGGTGACTCGCTAGATACTCTTGAGCAGAGAGGCAGGGGCTGCCCGTGGTCACAGGGGGTTGCTGCTCCGTTTGGTGCTTCTTCTTTTGCAGCCAGATTCACACAGTGATGGGACCAAACCACAGCACAGTCCTGGCCACTCTCCCCTTGAGAACTCAGCTGGAATCAGAGCTGCCAATGCTCTCCAGGACAGGTAAGATTTCCGCAACCCACACCCACCAGGTACTAACAGCAAGGAGGACGGTGACATGATAGGGGTAGGACGGGAGTGGTCGCTGCATCAGGATGACAGAACAATGACAGCCTCGGTGAGTTGCTGGAGACACTCGGGCACAGAGGCAGGGGCTGCCCGTGTTCACAGAGGGATGCTGTTCTGTCTTGTGGTGCTTCTCTTTCAGCCAAAATCACATGGAGTGTGGACCAGACCACGGCACAATCCTGGCCACTCTCCCCTTGAGATGTCAATTGTAAGGAAGAGCTGCCAACGCTCTCCAGGACAGGTAAGATTTCCCCAACCCACACTCCCCGGGTTCTATTAGCAAGCAGGACGGTGACACAATCAGGCTAGGACGGGAGTGACCACTCCATCAGGACAATGAGACACGGACAGCCTCGGTGACTTGCTGGAGACCCTCGGGCTCAGAGGCAGGGGCTGCCCGTTCTCACAGAGGGATGCTGCTCTGTTTGGTGCTTCTTCTCTTTCAGCCAAAATCACACGAAGTGTGGACCAGAACACGGCACAATCATGGCCACTCTCCCCTTGAGAAGCCAGCTGGAATAAGAGCTGCCAATGCTCTCCAGGACAGGCAAGATTTCCCCAGGCCACACACACCAGGTTCTATTAGCAAGCAGGATGGTGACATGATCGGGGTAGGATGGGAGTGACCACTGGATCAGGATGATGGAGCAATGACAGCCTCGGTGAGTTGTGGTAAAGCCTCGGGCAGACAGGCAGGGGCTGCCCATGGTCATGGAGGGATGCTGCTCCTCTTTTTCCTTCTCTTATTAAAGCCAGACACACACAGAATTGACTCCAGACCACGGCACACTCCTGGCCTCTCTCCCCTTGAGAAGTCAGCTGGAAGGAAGAACTTGCCATGCTCTTCAGGAGAGGTAAGATCACCCCAAACCACACTCACCAAGGTCCACAGCAAACAGGAATATGATTCGATTGGTCCAGGATGGCAGTGAGCACTCCAACAGGATGATGGGAGGTGGTCAGACTTGGTGAGATGCTCCAGAACCTCGGGCACAGAGACAGGGTCATCCTGTGGTCACACGGGGGTGCTGCTCCGTTTGTTCTCTCTTTTATTAAAGTCAGACACACACAGCGATGGGACGAGAGCACGGCACAGTCCTGGCTTCTCTCCCCTTGAGAAGTCATCTGGAAGGAACTTCCAGTGCTCTCCAGCACAGGTAAGAGCTCCCCAAGCTACACCCAGCAGACTGTAATAGCAAGCAGTATGGTGACACACTCGGGCCAGGATGGGAGTGACCGCTGCATGAGTATGACAGAACAATGACAGCCTCAGTGAGTCACTAGAGACCCTCGAGCACAGAGGCAGGGGCTGCTCGTGTTCACAGAGCCATGCTGCTCTGTCTCTTGGTGCTTCTCTTTCAGCCAGAAACGCACAGCGATGGAACCAGACCACGGCACAACCTTGCTGCTCTCCCTTTGAGAATTCAGCTGTAAGCAAGATCTGCTAATGCTCTCCAGGACAGGTAAGATTACCCTAAACTACACCCATAATGGTCCACAGCAAGCAGGAAGCTGACAGAATGGGGGCAAGACGGCAGTGAATGCTGCATCAGGAAGACGGGACACAGACAGCCTCGGTGAGTCTGGACGAGGGAATCGAGTGCACCCTCAGTAAGTTCGCAGATGACACCAAGTTAGGTGCGTGTGTCGATCTGCTTGAGGGTAGGAAAGCTCTGCAGGAGGATCTGGATAGGCTGCACCGATGGGCTGAGGTCAACTGCATGAAGTTTAACAAGGCCAAGTGCCGGGTCCTGCACCTGGGGCGCAATAACCCCAAGCAGAGCTACAGACTGGGAGAGGAATGGTTGGAGAGCTGCCAGGCAGAGAAGGACCTGGGAGTGATGGTTGATAGTCGGCTGAATATGAGCCAGCAGTGTGCTCAGGTGGCCAAGAAGGCCAACGGCATCCTGGCTTGTATTAGGAACAGCGTGACCAGCAGGGCTAGGGAGGTGATCGTCCCCCTGTACTCAGCTCTGGTGAGGCCGCACCTCGAGTACTGTGTTCAGTTTTGGGCCCCTCGCTACAAGAAGGACATCGAGGTGCTTGAGCGGGTGCAGAGAAGGGCGACGAAGCTGGTGAGGGGCCTGGAGAACAAGGCCTATGAGGAGCGGCTGAGGGAGCTGGGCTTGTTCAGCCTGGAGAAGAGGAGGCTCAGGGGTGACCTTATCGCTCTTTTTAGGTACCTCAAGGGAGGCTGTAGCGAGGTGGGGGTTGGCCTGTTCTCCCACGTGCCTGGTGACAGGACGAGGTGGAATGGGTTTAAGTTGAGCCAGGGGAGTTTTAGGTTAGATGTTAGGAAGAACTTCTTCACTGTAAGGGTTGTGAGGCACTGGAACAGGCTGCCCAGGGAAGTGGTGGAGTCACCATCCCTGGAAGTCTTCAAAAGACGTTTAGATGTAGAGCTTAGGGATATGGTTTAGTGTAGGGCTGTTAGCGTTAGGTTGGAGGTTGGACTCGATGACCTTGAGGTCTCTTCCAACCTAGGAAATTCTGTGATTCTGTGAGTTGGTAGAAACTCTTGAGCAGAGAGGCAGGGGCTGCCCATGGTCACAGGGGGTTGCTGCTCCATTTGGTGCTTCTCTTTTACAGCCAGAATCACACAGCAATGGGACCAAACCACTGCACACTCCTGGCCACTCTCCCCTTGTTAAGTCAGCTGGAATGAGAGCTGCCAACCCTCTCCAGGACAGGTAAGATCACCCCAATCCACTCCCCCAATGGTCCACAGCAAGCAGGAAGCTGACAGAATGGGGGCAGGACGGCAATGAATGCTTGATCAGGAAGATAGGACACAGACAGCCTCGGTGAGTCTCTAGATAGTCTTGAGCAGAAAGGCAGGGCTGCCCATGGTCACAGGGAGGTGCTGCTTTGTTTTGTGCTTCTTCTCTTTCAGACAGACACACACAGGATTGACTCCAGAGCACTCTGCCCTTGAGAAGTCAGCTGGAAGGAACTTCCAGAGCTCTCTAGGACAGTTAAGATCTCCCCAAACAACGCTCTGCAGGCTGTAACAGCAAGCAGGATGGTGACACGCATAGGCTATGAAGGCAGTGACCGCTCCATGAGGATGACGGGTCACAGACAGCATCAGTGAGTCGCTAGAGCAGAGAGGAAGGGGGTTTATGAACAAACCATAAATGTTTGTTCATTGTCTTTTGTATTATAAAAAACAAGGAGTTCTGTTTGAGGAGCGGGAGTTGTGAAAGGTCCCTGCTCAAGTAAGGAGCTGTATAATGCTTGGCTAGACACTATGAAAATTCTTTTGCTTAATGTAACAAAAGAAGAGAACCCCCTTTCCTTCTCTCTTTTTGCATCTCAGTTGCCTCTTTTGTTCAAAGACACTGTTGCAAAGCTCATGTAACCACCTCCTGATAAGTTGCTAAACTAGTGTATCAACATCCTGCCTTCCTGTCTCATGCTGGCCCAACATGACCAAATTAAAAAAAAAAAAAAAAAGAAGAAGTTGAACCACAAGGCCGAGGAAGACTATGGCCTTCATCTTCACGACCACCAGAGGGACAGAGACGACCCCCTAGCAACAGTGCGCGCGGTTGCAGAACATACCAGGATGAGCTGCATAATTCTGGAATTACCAAGATATAAAAAGGGACCCTGGCGGGGGTAAGGTGCGCCGTTGCCGGAGCAGAGACGCCCTGGCCGCCAAGTGCTGTTTTGCTTGCTCGTTGCTTACTCAATAGATTCCTTTATAGGGTTAATACAATGCTCTCTGAAAATTAATTAAGGGGACAACTTATAACATTGGTGAAGAAGAATGCAGCCTAATGTACGTCCATTTCCTGAGCCATGGCTGGCCCCAGCATGGGGGCTGCTGAGGAAGCCCAGAGTTGCATTTGTTCCCAGCAGCTGTGGTGCAAGCAAATAGTAGCTGTCCTTTTACTGGCCTGGGAGTGTCCGAAAGGTGCTGGGACTGATGGCAAATGTTATCCTGGAGGGGAATCTGGAGCTGCCCTGTGCCTTGTGCTGGCCCTGGGACTGGGGCTGGCCCTGCGGGACACAGGCACTCTGTGCTGGGGATCTCCCAGGCAAGAGACCAGGACTCCTACAGGTTCACCGACCTCCATTTCCCGAGCCATGGCTGCCCCCAGCCCTGGGGTTGCTGGGGAGGCCCAGAGTCACCTTTGTCCCAGCAGCTGTGGTGCCTTGCGAGAGGCTGCAGCTGTGGTGGCCATGCCCAGAGCCCTGCAGCAGCCTGTGGTGGGCACTGCCCTGGGGCCAGCCCAGCCTGGGCTGTTGGGCTGGGATGGGCTGTACTGGGGAGAGGGCATCGAAGTGGGGAGAGGTGGGCAGGGCTGGGCTGGGCTGGGCAGTGCTCGGCAGAGGGCAACAGCAGCATCAGGGAACGGTGGCAGCATTTAGGGGAGGGCTCCCAGCAGGGCTTGGTGCTGCAGAGCCAGGGCTGCATGAAGGGAGCCCAAAGCTGCAGGGGCAGGGGAGAGGAGTCCACTCTGGGCTCTTGCTGGAATGGGCAGAGCAGGAAGAGGGCCCAGGGCATTCGTCCCCTCACCATGGCCTGCCAGGACCTGAAAGGCAGTCATGGAGTGTCTAGGGCCAGGCTCTGCACTGCGGCCACAAGCCCTGCGTGCCCTCCTCCTGCCATGCTCCATGTGGTGGCTGCAGCAGAGGGGACCCCAGGCCAACCCCTGCATGGGGCTGTGCCACCTGCCTCAACCCAGCCCTCTCCAGCACCTTCCTTGATGCTCTCTGATGCATGAAAGGACCTCCCCATGCATGCTGGCCAGCACATCTGCTGAGGGCCAGTGCGGCTGCTGCAGGGGCAGGGAACTCAGCATGGCCCTTGCAGCCCCCTGCCCTGGGCCTGCCTCTCCCCTTGGCCTCAGCATCGGCCTTGTCTCTGCTGGCAGGAGGGCTCTTGGCATGTGCTCCCTGGCCTCGCCTCGCCTCCAGACAGCTGCTGCCCACTGAGGCTGCTGCCACAAACGTGTCCTCACAAGCAGCAGCACCCCTTGGGCTGCTTCTCCTGGCCTCCCCCACCCCACTGCCTTGACCCCTTGTCTCTGCTGGGTCCCCTCCTTGTCACCCAAATGTGTCCCTTGGCTGTCAGCTCCCTCTGCCCTGCCCCACAGGATGACAAGAATTGGGTGGAACATATTACCATGGCGTGTGGAAGTATTTTGTAATCTGCATTGGTGATGGCACAAAAAGACACTTCCTTCACCAGTGACCTACATCCTTCTTCAGGTGAATTCTCAGGATCTCTATTCATTACAGGAGAAGAAATACTGAAGGTCACGAGCACTTGCATTTCATTTCTTTGTCCATCATGGTGTACTCCCTCATCTTCCAGGCACTTCCAACCATCTTGAATAAACTATCCATATTGAATGTCCCCTTTCTAGCTGCCTGTCTGGACCTATGCACTTCCCATGGTTCTCCTGCTTTGTCCTCCCCTTACTCTTTGATCATTCAGACTACTCTCACTGACCCAGTTGCTGCTTTGAGCTTCATTGAGTTCAAGCTTGCCCATCGATTAGCAGTCTGCCTAATGGTTTCTGTAGCAAGCTCCTCATCATTTATCATTGAATTAAGATCATATGGAATATTACCAATCTTAATACCTATAATTTCTTATCAGTCAATAGAAAATACTTAATTTACAGTCATGCTTTTGTGAGGTAAACCTGACTGGAGACATACAAGATGAGGAGCTTGCTTTGCTGTTTGGAAAATTGCTGCATGTTTTCTTGTTGTTCATTGTAAAATAAGGAAAAACCCTTGTGTGCTTGTGTGCAGCCAGGTCTCTTAGGAAAGCAGGTGGGAGCTGGTGCAAGGGGGCTGTAACATCCAGCTGCAGACTTCAGTGCAGAAATGCGGTGCAAGGAAAAGTGATGCAAGAGCCAGGTGGCCAATGAGAGAAATGTCAGGGTTGGGGGGGGTGAGGAGGAAGGTTGTCCATGCACTGTCAGACCTCAAGAGTCTACTTTTCCTCCCTATGAATGTCTGCATAGGAGAAGCCCTGGATTAATATCAATTGAAGAAAGATGCTCAAAACTGAAATGCAATAAAATTCATCCTTTAAAATGAGAAGAGATATTTATTAGGTGCTTTTTGAAATCTTCCTCCTTAACTGCACCATGAAAGCTCTCCAATTAGCTGTCCAAGTCTTGAAGACTTGAATAAAACTATGGAAGACATATGGTTCCTTAGGTGTTTCTGCCTTTTGATGAATTCCATGATGGATTTTGGTGCTCTGTCTGTGAATGTTAGGTACTGAGAGGAGAATAATGCAACTGCTTGAGAAAGTAAAGTCAGAAGGAGAAGTTGAAGTGACTTGGAGTATTAATGGGCCCCACAGCGGGCTGTTACCAAGAGATTCTCCTCAGGGACTTGTTAGGGCAGATAATTGGAGGTATCTGTATTTGCCAATACAAATTGGCAAAGCACTGTGCTGAGAAAAGTCTCGTTTTGTTTTGGTCAGGCAAAACAGAAAGGCCAAGGCCTTACCCTAGCCTGGAGGAGAGATCCTGTACCCCCATATCTCACTCAGGGCTCTTCCTTGGGGCTGTGGGGTAGGGGGTGATTCCCATAATATCATGTGAAGGACAATGGTATGACACCTCCCAGCATTTGCACACAGTTGAATGGAGAATACATGGTCCCAATGCCATGAGTATAATTTGTTTCCTCATAAGCCATGGCTGCAGGGACAAAGATGTCAGTGCTGCTGAAGCCTTTCATTCTTGTCAGAGCCGTCTGCCTTCTCCTCTGCAGGCTTTCCTGTGCTATCCCCCACTTCTCTGACGGTTGCAGACAGCTACTTCTCCTCCCCACTTTGCTCTCACTCTGCTATTCCCATGATTTCACTGATGCCTCTCCACTCTCGACAGTTGCTGTAAAGAAGTTGTAAAGAAGTTCTTCCTAATATCCAACCTAAACCTCATGTGGTGCAACATTAGTCCATCCCCCCTCGTCCTGTCACCAGGCACGCGGGACAATAGAGCAACCCCCACCTCACTACAGCCTCTGTTAAGGTACCTGTAGAGAGCGATAAGGTCACTCCTGAGCCTCCTTTTCTCCAGGCTGAACAACCTCAGCTCCTTCAGCCGCTCCTCGTAAGACTTGTTCTCCAGACCCCTCACCAGCTTTGTTGCTCTTCTCTGGAAACACTCCAGCACCTCGATGTCCCTCCAGTAGTGAGGGGCCATAAAACTGTAACAGTACTTGAGGTGCAGCCTCACCAGAGCTGAGTACAGGGGGACAATCATTTCCCTAGTCCTGCTGGCCACAGAATTACGGGAAAAATACAGTGCTGCAGCCGGCAAGGGAGCTCATAAAAAAATCAAAATCTTTGCTTACCTTTATTCAGGTTCAAGATGGCATTAGTCCTGACCCAACTCAAACAGGAGCCACCAAATAGTGGGGCGCCTTTCCTAGACCAAATCAGAATTCAGGAACCAAAGCCATCCTGGACGAGCCCCCATTTGTAATAAATGGCTCAGTCTTCAAAATAGGACTATAATCAAAGTTTACAATTTATTAAAGGAATAGAGATAAGCAAACAGCACTGGGTGCGCCTGGAGTCTCTGCTCCACCAAGACGCACACCAGTTACATCAAGCAGCTGATTTTTATGCTCCTAGGATGATACATATTCATTACTACTTCTAAAAAAAAAACAAACAGGGTTATTATAATTAGTTTCTGGAATCCAAATCCTCCTACTGGAGCATGCGTATCAGTCTCCGGTGGTCCCTCTGGGGGTCTCTGGGGGTCTCTCATGCTGAAGGCTCATAGTCTTCCTCCCTCTTGTCCTTCTCCTTTGTCCAACTTGGCTGTATGTCAGAGACTTGTGCAATGTCCCCTGCAAGCTTTGTCTTCTAGTTGTTCTTCAGCTCTCCCCATCTCCTTAATCTCCGGGCCAGATATCAGAGACTTGCTTAGTGTCCCATGCAATAATCATAATAGTTAGCAGTTATTCTGAAACCCCCCAGATATCAGAGACTTCAAGGAAAAGCCTACAAATACATTTCCCTTCAAGCTCTCTATTGACATGAAATGCTAAAACATTCCTTTGCAAGATACAAGAATTATATACATTAACCACTCTGTTTTTCTTAGACTTGTGGTTATACAAGGGTATGTAAGACAGAAAGTCACATTCATCATACCATGCGGCCCTGGCATTGTTCCATACGGACACGAATCAAATGAACATATCTCACAAAGATATAATGAAAACAGCAAAAACACAAACCTAGAATGGGATGTACTGGGATTCATTACTGGACAGTGAAGAGAACTTTATGAGTACTGAAAAACATCCCCCAAATCAGTTTCCTAATTGCATCTTTGAGCTCCTTGTTCCTCATGCTGTAGATGAGGGGGTTCACTGCTGGAGGCACCACCGAGTACAGAACTGCCAGCAAGAGATTCAAGGATGGGGAAGAGAAGGAGGAGGGCTTCAAGTAGGAAAACATGACAGTACTAAGAAACAGGGAGACCACGGCCAGGTGAGGGAGACACGTGGAAAAGGCTTTGTGCCTGCCCTGCTCAGAAGGAATCCTCAGCACGGCCCTCAATATTTGTACATAGGACATCACAAGGAAAACAAAACACCCAAATGCTAAAACAGCACTAACCAGAAGAAGCCCAAACTGTCTAAGGTAGGTTTCTGAGCAGGAAAGCTTGAGGATCTGGGGAAGTTCACAGAAGAACTGGTCCAGGACATTGCCTTGGCAGAGGGGGAGGGAAAATGTATTGGCAGTGTGCACCAAAGCATTGAGAGCACCACTGCCCCAGGCAGCTGCTGCCATGTTGACACAAGCTCTGCTGGTCATTATTGTCCCATAGTGCAGGGATTTGCAGATGGCAACATAGCGGTCATAGGCCATGACAGTGAGAAGGCAAAACTCTGCTGTGACAAAGACAACAAAGAAAAAGACCTGGGTACCACAATCTGCATAGGAAATGGTCGTGGTATCCCACAGGGAATTGGCCATGGCTTTCGGAACAGTGGTAGAGATGGAGCCCATGTCAATGAGGGCGAGGTTGAGGAGGAAGAAGTACATGGGGGTGTGGAGGTGGTGGTCGCAGGCTATGGCTGTGAGGATGAGGCCGTTGCCCAGGAGGGCAGCCAGGTAGATGCCCAGGAAGAGCCCGAAGTGCAGGAGCTGCAGCTCGCGTGTGTCTGCGAATGGCAGGAGGAGGAACTCAGTGGGGAAGCTGCTGTTGGACATTTGCTGCCTCTGGGCATGGTTGGCTGTCAATGGATGAAAAGAGAGTAACAAGTTAGAAAGATTTATCCAAGCAAAATCCATTTCTTTTCTGACAGAAATCATTGCTCCCTGAGCTGAATGAGGAATGAGTCAACTCATTCTCCAACCCTCCCAACTGGATAACAGTGTGCCTGACATTTTAAAATGAAGCATGGGCACCTTGTTCCCAAGAAGACACCCTCAGGGCAGGGCCCAGCATTCCATGTCAGAAGAGAAGCTTGCACCCACCTGCACCCCAGACAAAGACAGCAGGAGAACCACACACAGGTGGAGAAATAAGAAAGAATGCCACTATGTTCCAAACAGTTGACACAGAGAAAGGCAGATGGGCATGCAGGGAAGCCTTCACCTTACCAAGCTTGCATGCCTCCTATGAAAGTGACATTGCAGGACAGGTACTCTTAGCCTCCTCATCATGTATCACCTTGCAGGACACAGGCTCCTCTCCTTTTCTGGAGGTCCATCTGAGGAGGAGGTGGCTCATGCCCTAAAGCCCCTGAGGGCAGAGGCTGTGCTGGGTGTCAGAGGAGAACAGGGGGTTGCTGCAGAGAAGGTGCCTGCACCACAGGCCTGGCAGGGAGGTGCCTGAGTGCTTCCCTTGAAATATCCTTTGCTCTGACCTTCCTAATGAAGAGTCCCCTCTAAAACCCCCAGGGTGTGATGTGCAGCTGTGAGCATCCTGACCCATGCAGGAGCCTCTGGGCAGCAGAAGGACCCTCCTGTTTTATGAAGTGCATGGACCTAAATAATCTCTTCCACAGTAGTGCTTTAGGAGCTTTAGATGATTTAGAAGCATTAGGAGCTTTAGATAATGGTGTAGAAAATGTTATACACCATCATCCCTGGAAGTCTTCAAAAGACGTTTAGATGTAGAGCTTAGGGAAATGGTTTAGTGGGGACTGTTAGCGTTAGGTCAGAGGTTGGACTCGATGATGTTGAGGTCTCTTCCAACCTAGAAAATTCTGTGATTCTGTGTGATTATCATTCCCCTGACTGCTCTTCATATTGGGAAAGTGAAAGCAGATACACCAGAGAGTGTCTTCCCTTCAGGTATTGTAGGGTAAGATCCTACCCCAGAGATGCCCTGGGGTTGCTGGGGAGCTGTGAGCTGCCTGACCAAGGCAGTAGGCTCTGGGCACCAGCAGGATCCTGCCCTGCCCTGTCCTTCCAGGAGGCTCCTTTCACCCGCAGCTTCTCCCTACAGTGCCCCGGGCAGCTACCCAGGCAGGTTGAGTGCTGAGTCTGGCAGGCAGCAGAGGCCCTGCCCCATCACACAGCCCCTGGGGCACAGCAGGGACCCTGCTCTGCACCACAGCCCTGGCCACCCCTGCCTGCACCTCTGCATACACCGAAGCTGCACAGCTTCAGACGGCCCCAGAAGAAGGAACACTCATCTCCTGTCTCTCAGACAGATTTGTCACGTAATCTTTGACCCAGGAAACATCCCTGTCCTCTGCACTGGAGAAGCTAGTATTTACACCAGGAAAATTATATTCCTCCAGTTTAGAGCCACACATCCCCGATGGCTATCAGCCATGGAAGTGGCAGCTGTAGACGAGACCTCTAGGATACTTGCATCTGCCTTGTCTTCAAACAGACACTTACCATGTTAGAGCTCTGAAGATATCTCCTGCAGTAAGCTCTCAGCATCCCCCTCCACACTGCCTTTAGCATCTCCCTCCCTTCTCTCAGCTGCCTTGTCCCCTGCAGGCAGTGCCCCCAGCCATGCTGCACTGTGCAGAGGAGCCCAGTCCAGCTCAGCTGCAGCACAGCTCCAGCCCAAGGCCTTGCTGTCTCTCCCTACTCTTGTGTCCCTTGAGGTGTCTCTGGACCTCCAGGGGAATCTACTTTGAAACACACTAAAGTAATCATTTATGTTCCTTCCCACCACTGGGGAAGGAAACTCATTTCCAGAACTATTCTTCCTCCTTTCAGAAAATGGATGAGGTCCAAGAGAAACCTTTCCCTGCCCTGGTTTTAGGCAGGACAATCATGCAAGGTCAGGGAGAGGTCTCCCTCCTGCTGAGGGAAGGGCTTCAGCTGAGTCAACCAAGGCATCTCCTCTTTTGTTTGCAGTCCAGAGGTTAGAAGGGGGCTCAGCTCTCTCCCATGCCTCACACAAGCCCACAGGAGTTGGGATTCCACTTGCCCTGGCTCAGGTGTGCACAAACCAGGTAGCTGCATGTCAGTTACTTTTCATAGCTCCCAGAACACTGAATGGAGGTGGGGGGCAGGAGGGAGCTGTTCAGATGCAGACCCCTGGTGACATTGGAGGTACCAAACATGGTCAAAGACATATACAGGTATCTACATGCTCTGATGGATTAATTCTGGGAGTCTGAGAACATCTGGGGCATCCTTTTTAAGTGTGAGGAAATGTCATCCAGAATAACCTGGTCAGACTTGAGATGTGTGCCCTTGTCAACCTCCTGAAGTTCAAGAAGGAGCAGTGCAAGGTGCTGCAACTGGTTCAGGGAAATTCCATATATCAATATAGCTTGGGTGATGAATGGATTGAGAGCAACCCTGCCAAGGAAGACATCAGAGTATTGGTGTTTGAAGAATTGGATACGATGTGTCAGGGTGCATTTGCAGCCCAGAAAGTCAATCATATCCTAGACTGCATGAAGAAAGCCCAGCAGGCTGAGGCTGGTGATTCCCTTCTTTGACTCGGCTCTGCTGAGACCTGATTGCACCATGTAGTTCTGGGGCCCCAGTGCAACAAACATCTAGACCTGTTAGAGTGGCTAAAGAGGAAGGCCATGAAAATGATCAAAGAGGTGAAATAGCTCTTCTACAAAGAAAGACTGAGAGTATTGCGGTTGTTCAACCAGGAGAAGAGAAGCCTCCAGACACGTTATTGCTCCCTTCCAGTAAATCAAGGGAACTTGGAAGGAAGACTTTTTTTTTAAAAAACTTTAATATTATTATTCTTTTTATAATTGTCTGTGTAGACAGGACAAAGGGTTATATGTTTGAACTGAAAGAGTGTAGATTTAGATTGGATATAAGAAAGAAAGATCATAGGATGAGAGTGGTGAGAGTCTTAAAAAGGTTTCCCAGAGAAGTTGTGAATGTCCCATCATTGGAAATGTTGAAAGTCAGGTTAAAAAGGACTTTCAGCAACCTTTTCCTTATCATGGCAGAGGGGTTGGACTGGATGATTTAGAGTCTTGTTCCAGCCCAAATCAATTCAATACACTATCATTCTTTCATTCGATGATTCAATGACTCCATCATGCTATGATCTAGCTGCTGCTTTAAGCCTCAGAGAGATCAAAACTTCCATTTTCTTTATGTATTCTAATGCTATCTTTAGGCAACACCTGATCTATTTTCTTACATGATCTTTAATATCTACATGCTGAAAAAAAAAAAAAAAAAAAAAAAAAAAGCTAATAAGATTACCTCTTGTCAGAGGTGAGCATAAATTAGGGAGTGAGTTTCATTGACTGTTAAACTTTCTCATACTTTATTTTAGTTTGCTTGCAATTAAGAATCATTCTTCTCTACCTGTGTGCAGCCTGTTCTCTAAGGAAAGTAGGAGGGAGTTGGGACAAAGGAACTACAAGGTGCAACTGCAGATTTGAGTGGAGAAGTCTGATGTCAGAAGTGATGCGAGTCCTAGGGGATCAATGAGAGAAATGGTGCAAGCTGGGGAGGTGAGGAGCAAGGTTGTCTCTACAGGGTCCGACTTGTATCTACCCAGACCTCCTTCAAAGAAACTCTGTTCTAGTAAGTCCCAAGGGGTAGTTGGTGGCAGGTCCATGAACTTCATTTCCTGAGAGCAGACTGATGAAATCTCTCATAAAACCAAAGTCAGAAGCCAAACCCAAAGATTTTCAAAGCACTGACTGGTCTTGCAAAACGCCATTTCTGACAAAGCCCTATGGACTCCTTAGGGCAGGTAATTGGAGGCCATGATTACAGGTAGGCCAAGGCCCTGTGCAGGTGGCTCTGAGGCTGAGAAAATGCTGGCTTTGTTTCATCAAGCAGAAAGGCCAAGTCCTGCTGCCAGGCCTGGGCAGAGAGGTCCTGTCCCTCATGTGGGGCTCTGGGCTCTTGCTGAGGCAGTGGGATGTGGGGTATGCTGTACTGTGACAAGAAAATACAACTGGATCCACATCTCCTCTTTGCACCTCCTGAAGGTGTCACACCAATTTGTGTCATTTGGCACTGCATACCCCACATCCCACTTCCTGAGGAAGTGCCTGGAGCAACATGTGAGGGACAGGACCTTTCTGCCCAGAGCTGGCAGCAGGGCTTGGCCTTTCTGCTTGATGAAACAAAGCCAGCATTTTCTCAGCCTCAGAGCCACCTGCACAGGGCCTTGGCCTACCTCTGATCATGGCCTCCAATGGCCACCACAGTGCTCTAAGGTGTCCACGGGGCTTTTTCAGAAATGGCCCTCATTGCAACCAATCAATGCTTCGAAGAACTCTGGGGTTTGGCTTCTGACTTTGACTTTCTGAAAGATTTCATCAGTCTGCTCTCAGGAGCTGAAGTTGATAGACTTAGCAGCAACTACACTTTGGGGCTTATTAAGACACAGAAAGGCCTAGAGGTCTCTTAAGGAGGTCTGGACAGGTAGGAGAAGTTTGACCCTGTAGAGACAACCTTGCTCCTCACTTCCCCAGATCGCACCATTTCTCTCATTCATCCCCTAGGACTTGCATCACTTCTCCTGACCTCAGACTTCTCCACTCAAATCTGCAGTTGCACCTTGTAGTTCCCTTGTCCCAAATCCCTCCTACTTTACTTAGAACATCCTATAACATAAAGGACTATACATGATACATATATTACTATGTTTAGCCTATGTATATTAGATATATATGTATTACTATATATATATTACTGTTATAAATGAGGTCTCAATTCAATCTGAATTTTGTAATATTTATAAAACAAATATTTCTAAAAGGTATAAAAGCTATAAGAGGTATAAAAGGCAAGTAAACAACACTGGGTGTGCGGGGAGTCTACGCTCCACCAACACACACACACGAACATCAAACATTCTAAATACATGTATTCAGAACATTGCTTTACATACTAACCTGAGTATGCCTATACATATGTACAATCAGGAAAGGTAACAAACAATCCTTTAAGTTCCATAACATAACAGTCTCTATTTACCATTCCTTTTGAACAATATGTCTTGCTTTAAGTTGTCAAGCAACTTGGTCTTCAGGCCTTATGTATCCCGTTCTTCCCAGAGTGAAGAAAAACATATCCATCTCCTTTTCAAGGCCAGTGAGGCCTGTGTCAAAAGGCACGTCCAGGTCAACAGGGGGCATAACTGCAAAAGCCTTCGATGGCTGCAGCAGCAGAGGGGCCCATGGCATAGCAGTTGGATCAGTAAAGGAGCCTGCAGCTCCCTCACTATGTGGCAAGCCACACGTTTGTGATTGTGGCTCCACAGGGCTCTTCAAGGCCTCAGAGATTGCTCGCCAGGTGCCGAGCAATCCCACTGCAACCTTGCCATTTTTAGTTGCAGAGTCCCACACCTTGACCTCAGTTTGGTCCCATATTTCAGGCTCATAAACTGTCCAATTGTTAATAAGGAGAATGAGCTGTAAGGTTACCAGGACAGTCTTTGTTTCTAAGGACGTATGATTCCCCATAATGCGCAACTGCTGACCAGCGAGAGGCAGTTGTGTGCACAGGTCCACTTCTCTCAGCTCGAGCTTCTCTCCAGCTCCAGTGTGCCTATTTCCAGCGACGAGCTTCTCTGAGCGGTTTGCTGAGTCTGGCCGAACCTACCTTCATGTGCCTGTTCCCGTCCTGGTCTCCGTTCTGCCAGCCTGTTCCTCTTCACTTCTTTTTCCTGCTTCTTTATTGATGTAACTTCATCGTGCTGCCTTCTTTTTTATGTTGAGGGCAGGCTCCCCTCTTATACCCTTCTCTCCACAGCAGTTCTTTTCAAAACAACTTTTCATTGGTCAAACAACTTTGAATGTAGCAACAGCAAACACCCAGAAACATCCATGACTTAATGGCTGGAGAACAAGAAACCAGCTGGGGAACAAGAAACAGGAGACTGCATGGAGTCTCCTGAATCACCCTCCTTTGTTCCCTCTAAACTCTTTTATATTCCTGATGGCCTCGTCGTTAAGAGTCTAATGTTATCTCAATCACGGGGTTTTCCAACCCCCATGGCCACATTCCTAAATCTCGCCCTTCTTTATTAATATCAACCATTTTCTCGACACGAATTACCACTCCATATATAACATTACCATATATATATTACCATATATTACCAAGTTTTTCTTGTATATTGAACAATATCATGCATCTTTCTTGTAACATATCAAACAATAACCTCTCACACACACAAAAAATAAATATAAACAGCACCTTTAATGAGTACCTTAATCAAATCAAGTGCCTTCAATCAAAACTCAGGGGTGAATAATTAAAACTTTTACTCCTTTCTTTACCCCATGTCTCAGAAACTTCCTTACAAAGGTTCTGGTTTGCTCAGTGTCAGCTGGCAGCATCCTTCCTCAGCACAGAGGAGAACTGAAACACAGGGCTGCTTTAGCCCACCAGAGATCACAATTCCAGGACTGTCTGCTTCTCAACTTTCAGCAAACACAATCCACACAGATCCTTGCTCGATGAACACTTTAATTGATGAGGATATTTCTCTGGAGTTTCACAGAGACAACATTTCTCTGAAGTCTGTAGCTCATCAGATAAGATTTCTTCCAGATGAGAAAGCCAGTTGTGAGACTAGAAGAGGAAAGGAAATTCTCTTAACCCCCACCATGAGCAATAGCCCAGGCGCAGCATGGACAACCAAGTTGCCAACGTACTGAGATGATGCAGCCCACTGGGGGCAAAGGAATTAGATGTGAAGAGAGGGGTCCAGCTGGAGGAGAGATACCATGCAGATGAGAGCCTACGAATAAAAATAGATGGGATAACCCAAACATTGGTTTCTGGGGTCATTTCTGATACCTTTGGTTATCTGAAAATTCTGCATGGATCAGAAAAGCATGACATAGGCCTTAAAGGTGACTGTCCCCCATTTCAGTAGCTGCAGGAGGTAGAAAATACATGGACTGGGACAGATGCTGTGCACTTCTTTGCTGGGTGCTTACAAAAGAGTGTTCCTCTTCCTTGACCATCTCCACCAGAATGAGGAGTTCATGTACCAGGCTTGGACGTGAAGCCTGTGCACTAGTGTGAGGCTCCTGAGACAGACTGGGATACATATCTCTTGTCTTTAGCAGCAGCAGCACAAACAACTGTGTCCAGTGGGTCTTCCTGTCCTGCATTTCCATTCAAGACAGAGGTAGCTTTTAAACTAAAAGAGGGTAGTTTTAGACTGGATATTCAGAAGAAATTGATTTCTCTGAGGGCAGTGAGGTACTATAACTGGTTGACCAGAGAATCTGTGCGTGCCCCATTCCTGGAAGTCATCAAGACCAGGTTTAATGGGGTTTGAGCAACCTGGTCTGGTGCAAGGTACCCCTGCCTATGGCAGGGCAGTTGGAACTAGACGTTGTTTTAGGTAGCTTTGAAACCAAATCTTTCTATGTTTTTGTGATCTTATGATTAATGTGACTGACCAGACTTGTTTCCCATCACTGCCTCCCATGCTGTTTTACCCTCGTTGCAGGGGAAATGGTCCTTGACCAGATCCCCTCAGTGCTTAGCTGCCTGTCAGTTCTAAACCACAACATATTGCTGTTGGTGACTGGGCCAATCTTCAGCTAAAACAATTACAGCCAATGGATTAATCTGAACAAGTTTTCCAGATGAAGCCAGTGCACAGATTCCCCTTTGCCAGTCTAGAGGCAAAGAGCAAGGCAGGTTGTTTGGGGTCTAAGAGCAGCCCAAACCCCAGACTGAAATGTCCATGCAAACATGGTTGTACTCCCCACTTCTGAGCTTCCCATTTTCCTGTCTAAGTGCACACATTCTGCCCTGGGACAGGTCCTGAGGGGACAATACAGCCCACTGAGAAACTAATTTTCTGCCTCCAACCTGTCTTCTGCTCCTCCACCCCTGCATTTTGAGGCAGTCTCTTTTTGCAGTCATTTCTCTGATCCTTTCTGTCTAAAATCATAGGGAAAGGTGAAGGAGAAAATGCCTGTTTTATTAAACAAGTTTCTCTCTCTCTCTCTCTCTCTCTCTTTATTTATTTATTTATTTATTTATTTATTTTCTGTTAGAAGAGTAGTTTGATTTACAGAAGAGAATAATTTACCAAAATCATCAGACACCTGAGACTTCAGTAATGAGTTTCACCTACTTCACTCCTGGTGCCTGTGAGAACTTGTTCTCCCGAGGCTCCCCCAACAGTCAATGGAGACAAGAGAAAGTGCTTGTGTCTGGGTCGTCCCAGCCTAGAACTGTCATGACAAATAAAGGTGAGGAATCTCTTTCAGATGCTCTTCTCTCTCTCAGCATTGACAGGATAGGAGTAAGTTAAATTGCTCAACCTGAATGATATAACTTTTAGACAACTGAAATATACACCTGTATGGTAATACTTGGCACTTTGTTTTTTCTAGGCGCTTCCTCTTTCTACATCAAGGACTGTCCTTAAGCTTTCAAAGATGACAAATTTTTTTCCACCTCTCACAAAAGTAAGGCAGTTAGGTGAGGCCTTTTGATTGTATGAGAGAAGAGCAAATGTTTGGAAACAACTGCATTTCCACACAGAATGAGGTCAGATGCGTCTCTGTGACAGATCTGTTTCCACTGACCTGGTGGGACCATAATGAATTTTGACTTTAATTTAGAGTACTGAAAAAAGCAAGCTACACTTGCTACTTGTATTCCATCTTTCCTAAAGAAACAA
Source organism: Aythya marila (assembly GCF_965140915.1). Classification (NCBI taxonomy): domain Eukaryota; kingdom Metazoa; phylum Chordata; class Aves; order Anseriformes; family Anatidae; genus Aythya; species Aythya marila. The sequence goes on along the minus strand of NW_028137218.1, from coordinate 1,767,465 downwards.
AGGAAGATAATGTAGAAGAAAACAGGACATTACAAAAGAGGTACTTGAAATTTGCTTAATTTGAAATCAAGCAAGGGATCCCCAGTGGTTGCTAGTCCAAAAAGGGTGGATACTGAAGAGGAGAGATAATAAATTCCAATGTACATGTTTGAACTGATGATTTAGCTTATACATAATAGAAAGCATTTATGCAGGACATGAAATTCCCTTTGGAAACACTGGTATGATGGATGCTTGCAATTCTTCTGAGTGGAATTTCACAGGAATAGAGTATAACAGAGTAACAATCCGTTCTTAGCCCTGTGTTTTTGTAGCGAGAATCATTTGTAGCTGATGGACAAAGGTGGAAAGAAGACAAGAAATTCTCTGAGGATTCTGCATGATATGTGAAACAGAATAGTCAGGGTGTGAGGAATGTGCAAAAGAATCTGTGTGTGTGTTGTATAGGAAGTCTGCAAGCAAGGCAAGAGAGAAGGAAGGATATAGCCTTCTGTCCAGGCCATGAAATTATTGGACTTGTTTTTGCCATGTTCCTACGTCAACAGGATGAATGGAAATTGGGTATGGGAACAGGCAATGGAACTGTCGTTACTGAATTAATCCTTACGGGCTTCTCAGGTCTTGATCAAAAGCTACGGCTATTTCTCTGCCTGGTCCTTCTACTCATGTACCTGACAACGGTGATGGGGAATGCAGCCATCATTTTCCTGGTGTGTGTGGATAACCGCCTGCAAACCCCCATGTACTTTTTCATTGGCAATCTGGCGTTCCTGGAAATCTGGTTTACGTCCTCCACAAGCACCAAACTGTTGGTGATTCTGAGCTCTGGCAGGAGAACAATCTCAGTAGGCAGATGCTTTGCCCAGTCCTCCTTCTATTTTGCCCTGGGTGCTGTGGAGTTTGTTCTCCTTGTTGTCATGTCCTTTGACCGTTATGTTGCCCTCTGTCAGCCTTTGCGCTATGCTGCCATCATGAAGCATCAGCTCTGCATCCAGCTGGTTGCTTCTGTTTGGGTCATGGGCTTCACATTCTTGATTTACCGCCTGGTGTTGCTCTCCAAGCTCACTTTCTGTAGTTCGAACAAGATCCAGCATTTTTTTTGTGACAACACCCCCTTATTCCAACTGTCCTGCTCTGATGTCACCCTGCTTTGGAAAACAGACGCGGTTTTCTTATTGTTTATTGTGCTGTCTTCCTTGTTTCTAACTCTGGCATCTTACACAAGTATCTTCTTCTGTATCCTACAAATGCCAGCAGCCTCTGCAAGGAGAAAAGCTTTTGCTATGTGCTCTTCCCACCTCACCACCTTGGCCATTGTCTATGGCAGCTGCATTGCTCTCTACGCACCCTCGTCAGGACATGTTTCTTTGGAGACCAACAGCATTGTAGCTTTGCTGAACACTGTCCTGTACTCATTCTTAAACCCATTCATCTACAGTCTTAGAAACAAGGCCGTGATGCTGGCCCTGAAGGAAGCCATGGCCCGTGCAACAGCACAGCTTTTCGCCTAACCGTGATACATTTCTGAAGAGCAATTTGAGTTCTCTGCTGTCATATCTTATGTAATACCACAATCATACATATATGACCTCCACATGCAGATGCCTCCAGAGGATTATGTTCTTGCTGGGTTATGTTAGGCTGTGTGATAAGAAGCACATCTGCAAACAAAATAAAGGCCCAAGGAAATGATGTCAGGATGAACAATTCAGTTCATGCCCTGCTCTGACTGCTTCCAGGCCCATCACAGGAGAGTCCTCAGCTCAACAAAAGCCCATCTCCATGAACCCAGAGGAGCACAAAGCACAATGGCAGGTGGGAATCCAAGTTACTGGCTCCTGTGGAACCAAGATCTTGTCCCAGCTCCTTCCAGGACTGCCTTGGGAGGGCTGTCACCCCACTGTCCAGGCAGAAACCCATCCAGATGCATCACTGGCAGCAGCTCTCCACATCACCATTTGGAGTAATGGGATTGCTGCCAAGGGCTGTAGGTCATCTGATGGTTGTACATAGGGGTAAGTGCAGCAGCTGGACTAGAACCAGGGCATCAGAGGGCCCATGTGTCATTGTAGTCAGCAACAGGAGAGATGGGAGTGTGTGGACTTAATGTGTGTGTGCCTGTTTCTTTGTGAGTTTGTATGAGATTGGGGTGGTGTGTGCCAGCAGCTACAGTGGGGCTGCACCCACGGGGGCTCATATGTCCAAGTGTCTTCAGCTGGGCAGACTGGGAGCCAGGAACTTGTCCTGGGCAAGCTGAGTATCTGATCCCAGCTGCTGGAGGGATCTGCCTTGCACACACGCACATGAACATGCATTTGTGCACACAAGCACTTTGCATTTCCCAATAATGGACCTCCATCTTGCTCAGCCAGAGCGGCAATCAGGATAATGCTGCTGATGTTTGTGGCTGTGTGAATGCTGAGTGTGCCTGCCTGCATTCACCTGTGTCCTATGTCATTGTGGACTGCACTCTGCTGCTAAAGGGATTGACAAAAACACATTAGTAATATCAGTCGTGGCATAACTCTTGTCTGGCTTTGATTCTAGTTCATATTGGAGTTCTACCACATCTAACGCTGCAGCACTCAGTAGCGGCATGATTTCATTCAGGCCATGATAGTCCATTGTTACTCTCCACTTTTCGTCAACTATTCACACTGACAATATGGGACCATTAAAGGGTGAGCAAGTCTTACTGATCACTTCTTGTCTCTCCAGTCAATAAATCAGCTCATGAATGTGAATCAGGGAGTCTCAGTTAGTGCAATATTGCTCCCTGTGCACCACTGGGGTAGTGATCAGCATCTGCTGCTCTTTGACCCTCAGCAACCCCACAACAGAAGGGTCCTCCAAGAGACCGGGCAAGGCAAAGAGCTGTTTAATCTCACTGTCTTAAGGAGGCTGCACTTCAGCCTCCAAAACAGTTAACTGTCAGGATTCGCCTGTCACTCCAGAGATAAAAATGAGTTCTGCCCATTTGTAGCTGGATGACATTGCAGTACACCTTGCACTGGTTTCCACTTGAGCCTCATACTTCTGTGGATCTGATGTTTCAGGCCATCGAACCCACACTGTCCAATAACCTCAGTTGTCCCTCCACCCGATTGGAGGCAGAGCACCTCTAGTCCTTGTCAGAGTATTCATGGAAATTGGAGCAGCAATTGTGGGTAAAACTACAGAGTGGTATGTTGTGTGGACCCACCATATCCCCTTTCTTGAGCAGAGGCATGTTTACTCCTAATAGTTGAGGTACTGGTTCATACACGTAGAGGGAAGGTATATGCTCTTTGAGTTGGTGGACCTCTTGGGAAAGTTTCTCCACAACCAAGACACAGGCCCATAGTGCAGAAGAAGTGCCTGCCATGACCATGCTGCATCTAAGGGGATCTACTTTTCATTAGGGCTATCTGCACAAGAAAAGTTCTAGAAAAACAGACCATAGAAAGATAAATACTGTAAAGGAGTTCATGAGAGTTCTGGGAGATGGGGCAAGTTTCTAACTCCCTGAAGCTCATACAGCAACTGGGCAAAATAGAATCATAGAATCATTGGAGGAGAGACCTCCAAGGTCATCTGGTCCAACCATGCCCCTACTCCCAATGTCACCCACTAAATCATGTCCCTAAGCACCAGGTCCTAGCTCTCCTTAAAAACCCCCAAGGACGGCGACACTACTGCTTCCCTAGGCAACCCATTCCAATGCCTGACTATTCTTTCTGAGAAGTAATGTCTTCTAATTTCCAAACTAAACCTCCCTGGAGCAACCTGAGGCCATTCCCTCTAATCCTATCAGTAGTTATCTGCAAGAAGAGGCTGACCCCCAGCTCCCCACAACTTCCTTTTGGTAGCTAGAGAGAGCAATAAGGTCTCCCCTGAGCCTCCTCTTCTGCAGACTAAACAACCCCAGTTCCCTCAGCTGCTCCTCATTAGAATTGTGTTCCAGACCCTTCACCAGCTTTGTAGCCCTTCTCTGGATATGTTGCAGGGCCTCAATGTCCTTCTTGTAGTGAGGGGCCCAAAACTGAACACAGTACTCAAGGTGCAGCCTCAGCAGAGCAGAGTACAGGGGGATGATCACCTCCCTGGTCCTGCTGGCTGCACTATTCCTGACACAAGACAGGATACCATTGGTCTTCTTGGCCACCTGGGCAGACTGCTGGCTCATGGTCAAGTGAGCATCAACAAACACCCCCAGATCTTTTTCCTCTGCACAGCTTTCCAGACGCTCTGCCACAAGCCTGTAGCATTGCATGAGGATGCACTTAGCCAAGTTGAACCTCATCCCATTGGCCTCTGCCCTTTGATTCATCCTGTCCAGGTCACTCTGAGGGGCCTTCATACCCTCTGACAGATAGACACTTCTCCCTAACTTGGGCTCTATCCCTGCTCTGGCCTGTCCTTTTGTCCCACACATGGTCCCAGGGCCCCACTGTTCAGGCACAGCACAGGGAAGGGTGTGGTCAGGGTGGGTAATGGTCCCCAAGCACGATCCCCACTGCAGCCCTTGCTTCCCTTTCTCTATAGCTCTCCCCTTCCCCCCTGTGCCTGATGCCTGCTTTGCCCTGACCATGTCCCACGGGGGGTTTCACAGACATCCCTGCTCTGGGGTCTGAAGGTTTCCGGTCCAGGGAAGAGGTTGGACAGGGTTGGCCATTCCCCCACACAGGCAGGGAGCTGAAGGTGAGGATGGGGGTGGCCTGGCAGCAAACTCCAGCCATAAATCAGAGTGAGCAGCCAGCACTAGGAACAGCCATTGCTAGAGGCTGGGGATGACAATTGTCACGGGCCACCTTCCCTTGCTAATCATTCCACCAATGGCCCAGAGTGACCACCTGCCTCCTGCACTTGCATGTTACTCCTGTCCACGAGCTCTGTCTCTGCACCACAAATGCCCTGCTGTGAGTCCTCACCCAGCATGGTCACACAACGCAGACAATATCTGAGTTTTCCTCTGGCAGGACAGGACCCTTGTCCTCCATGTTACTCCTGTCCATGTTACTCCTGTCCCCTTCCTGTGGTCCCTGCAGTGCCCAAAGCTGGTGGTGATGCTCTGCAGAGTGAGGGGCCTGGTTTAAAGCCATTCTCTCTTGTCCTGTCAATAATGGCCTGAGGAAAAAGTTGTTCTCCATCTTTTTTTATAAGCCCCTTTAAGCATTGGAAAGCTGTAGTGAAGTCACCCCAGAGCCTTCTCTTCTCCAGGCTGAACAGCCCCAGCTCTCTCAGCCTTTCTTCACTGGAGATGTGCTCCAGCCCTCTGATCAGCTATGTGGACCTCCTCTGGACCCACTCTAACAGATCAACTTCCTTCTTGTGTTGAGGACCCTGCACTCCAAATGAGGCCTCACAAGGGAAGAGCAGAGGGGCACAATCGCCTCCCTCATCCTGCTGGACACTCCTCTGTTGATGGAGCCTGGGGTGCAGTTGGCTTCTGGGCTGCAAGTATGCACTGCTGGCTAATGTCAATCATTTTTTCCACCAGAACCCACAAGTCCTTCTCAACAGGGCTGCTCTCAATGAGTTCTTCTCCCAGTCTGTCCTCATGTCTGGGATTGTCCTGGCCCAGGTGCAGCGCCTTGCACTTGGACTTGTTGAACCTCTTTAGATTCATATGGGCCCACTTCTCAAACTTGCTCAGGTCCAAACAGATATCATCCCTTCCTTTTGTTGTATCAACAGCTCCACTCAGCTTGGTGTCATTGGCAAAGTTGCTGAGGGTGCACTTGATCCCACTCTCTTGTCTACGTCACTGATAATAATATGAAACAGTGCTGGTCCAAAGACAGGCCCTGAGGGACACTACTCCTCACCAGCCTCCACCTGGACATAGAGCCATTGACAGCAATTTCATAGAGCAATGACCTCCACTTGATAATAAAACAATTTCTTCATCCTGTTCCTGACCACAACATTGGAAGAAGAACCCAACGTCCAAGCACCAGCACTGAGGAAATACCCTTTTATTAAAGAGATGTGACAGGGGAAGAGAGCTGTACCATAACACTAGACACAGGTACAAGGGTCTCTGGGTCAAAAAGAGTGGGTTTAGGCCACTCTGCAGAAGTGGAGTGAAGGCAGACAAATAAGATTATCACGGAAAAAAGCAAAAAGACCATCAGTTTCTTGAGACAAATTGGAAATCCCTTGTGAAGAGACATGTGCAGCTTATTGCTGCTGAAGGACTACTGATTGACTCAGCTTCTTCAGTGCATCCTTGAGCTCCTGGTTCCTCATGCTGTAGATGACAGGGTTCACTGCTGGAGGCACCACTGAGTACAGCACTGTCACCACCAGGTTCAGGGATGGGGAGGAGATGAAAGGGGGGTTCAGGTGGGCAAATATGGCAGTTCTGGAAAAGACGGAGACCACAGCCAGGTGAGGGAAGCAAGTGGAAAAAGCTTTGTGCTGTCCTTGCTTGGATGGTATCCTCAGCACTGATCTGATGATCTGCACATGGGAGAAAAGAATAAAAATAAAACACCCTGAAGCTAAAGAGAGACTAATCAGAACAAGCCCAACTTCCTTGAGGTAGACATCTGAGCAGGAGAGCTTGAGGATCTGGGGAATTTCACAGAAGAACTGGTCCAGGGCATTGCCTTGGCAAAGGGGAATGGACAATGTACTGGCAGTGTGCACCATGGCTTTGAGAAAGCCACTGTCCTGATGAGGAGTAGCCCTGATGAGAAGGACCTAAGGGTGCTGGTTGAAGAGAAGCTCAACATGAGTCAGGAATGTCCACTTGCAACCCCAAAAGCCTACAGTATCCTGGGCTGCATCTAAAGCAGAGTGACCAGCAGGTTGAGGGAGGTGATTCTCCCTCTCTACTCTGCTCTTTTGAGACCCCACCTGGAGTTCTGCAACCAGCTCCGGGGCCCCAGCACAAGAGACACATAAGATTTTGGACATAGGACTTAGAGAGTGGGACCATAGCAGAGCCACAGCAATAATCAGTGGAGTGGAACACCTCTCCTGTGAAGGCAGGCTGAGCCAGTTGGGTTTGTTGAGCCTAGAGAAGAGCAGACTCTGGGGGGAACCTTCTTGCCTTCCAGTACTTAAAGGGAACAAGTAATATGGGGAAAGACTTTTTCCAGCTCCAACCAATTTGTGATTCAGTCATTCTGGAATGTCTTGCAATGTCTCTGAGAACTTTTCTGTAGTATCATTGCACCAGCTGTACTCCAGGTTCCCAAGGGCAGAGACTCATTTTGAGAATGACACCACTCACTGTGTAACCTTGAGGAGCAGGGATTACAAACAGCGGCGAGGCCTCAAAACACAGCATTGTCATGCACTCTAACTCCACAGTCTAGCCCTTTCTTCCCTGAGTCAGAAGGGACCTCTGGAGGTGTTCACTACCATAATCTTCTCTGAGCAGTTATAGCTTTACGGTAGATCAGGTTAGTCAGTGCTTTCTGCAGCTGGGTATTGAAATGTCTGAGCCCATGACCCAGTGCTGATCCACAGTAGCTGTTCCACCATTACAGACGCTGATGCCAGCAGGAAGATGGAGCTGGTCAAATTTCAAAGATTAGCTCCCCTTGGGTAGTGGGGAATGGCCGTCCTCACACTCCCCACATGTGGTCCCCAAGCTGCTGCTACTGCTGCGCAGAACAACCAGGCTGTGGTTCTGTATCAGACAGAGGTACTTCACGAAGGGAGAAATGAATCACTCCACAGCTTCCCTTCCCTCTGCCTGCTGGATGCCCACTCTCTTCCCTGAGATTGCGGAGTCACAGGGTCCCTGAAATACCTGGCTTTAGTTCTTTCACTGTGGCTGAGCTCACAGTGGGAGATCTCTCACTTTCAGAGGGGCTGCAGTCACTGCCCACACCAGGCTCCAGTGTCCCTGGAGGTACCCTGGGCTCTGCATGCAGCTCCAGATTCCCCTCCTGAAGGACATCACCTATGAATCACATGTGGGAATGGCCCTGGCTATGTAATGCAGTGACCATTCGCTGCCTCTGCTGTCAGCAGACACCCATGGGTGAGTGTTAAATCTAGTCCTTGGTCTCTGACAGGTCACAATGCAAAAATGAGCTATTCCCTCCTGAACTGAAGCAGGAACAGATCCTTGTGGGGAGCAATTTTTTGGGCCTATTCTTGACACATTTTTTGGGAGAAGGAAGTCCCAGCCTTCAGGCATTGCATGGGGTAATTCCGTTTTATTACTGAGATGTCATGAGAGAGTCTTCACTGACTCACAGTGTTAGGTGCACATCTATACAGCCTACTAATGGGACAGAACAAGTTTGTTCGTTCACAGCAGTAGGGGGAATCCAAATATTTATGTACAAATGCAAGGAACAGAAGCAGTAATAATGACCCACCCCCCCCCCAAAAAAAAAAAAAAAAAAAAAAAGTAATTAATAATAATAATAATGAGTACAAAGACAACACAAGCTTGGAAGGAGATTTACTTGTATTCATTATTGGACAGTGAAGGGATCTTTATAAGTACTGGAAAACATTCCCCAAATCTGTCTCCTAACTGCACACTTGAGCTCCTTGTTTTGCATGCTGTAGATGAGGGGGTTCAGAGCTGGGGGCACCACGGAGTACAGAACGGCCAGCAAAAGGTTGAGGAATGGAGAAGAGATGGAGGGGGGCTTCAGGTAGGCAAATATGCCAGTGCTGATGAACAGGGAGACCACAGCCAGCTGAGGGAGGCATGTGGAAAAGGCTTTGTGCCTGCCCTGCTGCAAGGGGATCCTCAGCACAGCCTTGAAGATCTGCACATAAGACAGCACAAGGAAAACAAAACACCCAGATAATAAACAGGCACTAACCACAAGAAGCCCAGCTTCTCTGAGGTACGCATCTGAGCAGGAGAGTTTGAGGATCTGGGGAAGTTCACAGAAGAACTGGTCTAGGGCATTGCCTTGGCAAAGGGGAAGGGAAAATGTACTGGCAGTGTGCAGCACAGCATAGAGAAAAGTACTGCCCCAGAGAACTGCTGTCATGTTGATACAAGTTCTGTTGGACATTATTGTACCATAGTGCAGGGGTTTGCAGATGGCAACATAGCGGTCATAGGCCATGATGGTGAGAAGATAAAACTCTGCTGAGACAAAGAGAATAAAGAAAAAGACCTGGGTAGCACAACTTGCATAGGAAATGGTTGTGGTATCCCAGAGGGAATTGGCCATGGCTTTGGGAACAGTGGTGGTAATAGTGCCCAGGTCAAGGAGAGAGAGGTTGAGGAGGAAAAAGTACATGGGGGTGAGGAGGCGGTGGTCGCAGGTTACAGCAGTGAGGATGAGGCTGTTGCCCAGGAGGGCAGCCAGGTAGATGCCCAAGAAGAGCGCGAAGTGCAGGAGCTGCAGCTCGTGTGTGTCTGCAAATGGCAGGAGGAGGAACTCAATGGGGAAGGTGCTGTTGGACATTTGCAGCCTCAGGACAGGACTGGCTATCCATGGAGGAAAAAAGCAGAGACAAGTTAGAGAGACTTTTCTGAGCAAGATTCACACCTCCCACAGTGTCGTGGTTTAACCCGGCTGGCAGCTAAATACCACGCAGCCGTTCGCTCACCCTCCCCCCTCCCTCTCTGGGACGGGGGAGAGAAATGGAAAGTGAAGCCCGTGAGTTGAGATAAAGACAGTTTAATAAGACAGGAAAATAATAATAATAATAATAATAATAATAATAATAATAATAATAATAATAATAATAATAATAATAATAATAATAATAATAATAATAATACAATGATGATAATAGTACTACTACTAATAATATGTACAAACAAGTGATGCACAATGCAATTGCTCACCACCCGCTGACCGATGCCCAGCTTAACCCCGAGCAGTCCGGCCCCCTCCCCCCGGCTAGCCACCCCTATATATTGTTTAGCATGACGTCAGATGGTATGGAATACCCCTTTGGCTAGTTTGGGTCACCTGTCCTGGGTCTGTCCCCTCCCAGCTCTTACTGCACCCCCCAGCCTGCCCGTTGGCAGGACAGAGCAAAGGCTGAGATGTCCTTGGCTTAGTATAAGCACTGCTCTGCAACAATTAAAGCATCGGGGTGTTATCAGCATTCTTCTCATTCTAAGCCAAAACACAGCATTCCACCAGCTACTAGGAAGAAAATTAATTCTGTGCTAACTGAAACCAGGACACACAGAAATTACCCTTCCCTGATCTGAATGAGGAATGAGTCAGCTTATCTCCACCCCTCCCAAGTGGATGACAGGCGTGTCTGACGGTTTAAAATGAAACTTGGGCACCTTGTTCCCAAAAAGATGCCCTCAGGGCAGGGCCCAGCATTTCATGTCAGAACAGAAGCTTACACACACCTGCACCCCAGACAAGAGAGTAGGAGACCCACACACAGGTGGAGAAATAAGAAAGAATATCACAATGCTCCGACCTGCAGACAGACAGAAAGGCAGATGGGTATGCAGGGAAGCCTTCAGCTTAAAAAGCTTGCATGCCACCTTTGGAAGTGGCACTGCACAGCAGGTACTCTTAGTCTCATTCTTGTGCATCACACTGCAGGACACCGGCTCCTCTCCTCTCTGGGAGGTCCAGCTGAGGAGGAGGTGGCTCATGCCCTAAAGCCCCTGAGGGCAGAGGCTGTGCTGGGTGGCAGAGGAGAGCAGGGGGTTGCTGCAGAGAAGGTGCCTGCACTGCAGGCCTGGCAGAGAGTGCCTGAATCCCCCCCTCCCTTGGTGTTTCAGGCAGCAGCTCCCTCTCCATCCCTGCCAAGGTCTCTGATGCCTGGAGCTGTCTCTGCTGGCAGCTGCTTCCCTGTCCCCACATCTCCTCCCTGCCATTGCTCACAGACCCCATTCCACCCGCTGTGTGCTCAACTCTGTCTTACAGACACCGCCTGTCCCTGTATAACTTTCAGGAATATCTCCATGTGTTCAGTGGCTAAGGAGTAGCACGTACCTATCAAGAGCTAAGAAGAACTGGGCTCTCAGGGTCTTCATCAAAACGTAGAAATACATTCCCATCTCCCACTGCCACCCAGGAAAGCAAGAGGAGAGAAGTCGAAATGCAAACACCTTCCCTTCAAGAATTCCTTGCTCTGATCTTCCTCCTGAAGAGTCTCCTACAAAATACCCTAGGAGTGCTCTGGAGCCTGACTCATAGAGCAGCATCTGGACAGGAGGAGAGTCCTGCTGAGTTATGGAGTTCCTCATAAACCTACAGATCTCTTTCAGTGTAATGATCTTGGAGCTTGTTTTACTAATACACACCTGACAACTTCATTATGATCCCCCTGACTGCCCTTCAGGGAAGGAAATTTAAAGCACAGACTCCAGAGAGTCTTCCCTTCAGGTAGTCCCTGCCTTGGTTTTCACTGTCAAGAATATCCCCAAAGATGTAGTGGGGGTGCTGTGGAGCTTTGAGAAGCCTGTCCAAGGCAGAAGCATCTGAACACCAGCAGGAGCCTGCCCTACCCTGTCCTGCCAGGAGGCTCCTTCCACCTGCAGCTTCTACCTGCATCTCTCTGGGCAGCTCCCCAGGCAGGCTGAGTGCTGAGCCTCCCAGGCAGCAGAGGCCCTGCCCTGGCACACAGGCCCTGGGGCACAGCAGGGACCCTGCTCTGCACCACAGCCCTTGGCACCTCTGCCTGCACACCCAACAGCCAGCCCTGAAAGAATAAACTCTCAAGTCCTCTCCTTCTGACAGTTTTCACAGGTAAACCCTGCTCTGGACCTTGTTCTTCTCCTCTTATCCAAAGAAGCTCTGAGAGTCCTCATGAAAGATCCCATAGGCTGCAGGATTTGCCAGCAAATCTGGAGATGGCACCAGGAACAGCAGTTGTGTTGCCCTGCAGCCACAGACTTACCCTGTTCAGGACTGTGAAGATTTCTTCTGCAGTCAGCTCTCAGCATCCCCCCTCCACACTGCCTTTAACATCTCCTTCCCTTCTCTCAGGAGCCCTTGTCCCCTGCAGGCAGTGCCCCCAGCCCTGCTGCACTGTGCAGAGGAGCTGCTCCTGGGCAGAGCTGTCTCTCTGCAGTGCTGCCCGCTTGCCAGGAGCTCCTCTTGGGCCCAGGAGCCCAGGATCCCAGCTCATCAGCACAGGGAGCTCTTGACAAGTCCCTGGGCCTCCAGGGGAATCAACTTTGAAACAAACTGAAATGAGAGAGGGAGTTAGGAGAATACAAGTTATTGTATTCTAACTTTTTAGAGAAGAAATATTATTAAAAAATTATTAAAAACTATTACTAACTTTTTAGAAAAGAATTTACTGGACTGGGGAGAGGACAGGGAGGTGTGGAGAGCTGGGGAGGCTGAGCTGGGTTGGCCTCCTGCAAGTGTCAGGGAGGACCACCAGAGCAGGGGCTGGGCTGGGCCCCTGTCATCTAAAGACTGCATGTGGAAACATAAGTCTGGATGTGTGGGAGGCCTTCTGAAGCATGAGCTGGTTGGCAGGCAGAGTACCCGAGGGATTGTGCAGGACATCCCCTGCACCCACTGCTCCTGGGTGTGCTGGAAAGAGACCTCCTGAGCACAACAGCTTCTTGTAGCCCTGTGGATGCTGGCTGTGAGGTCACTTCTGTCCCAACACCTGGCTGGCCAACAGCAGGGAGGCAGAGCCTCTGAGGTCATAAAGGCCTTCAGAAAGCTGCCCCCAATAGGGTGAGTCCTTTGGGGAGGCCAGGGAAATGCTGGGAGAATAAAGGTGAGAGATTTGGGGGAGGTAACAGGGACTTGGCTAAGAGAAAGGAAAGATTCTGAAGAAGAGAGAGGGGTTCGGGTAAGGCTACTGCTGCTGCAACACTTAGTGGGAATAAGTTCATGTTAGATCCTGACAATATTTCTAACAAGTAACTGTAAACCCTAGGCCTAGCCTTAAGCACTATCTCTCATTCTAAAATGAATCCTCTGTAGTAATCACCAACCTCGAACCTTACCCTGAAGACAAAGACCATAACCACTTAGACATTACCACTTACCGTTTTTTACCCCATTGCTCACCATAATCCACAGCCCTTAATTCCTAGCATTAAATTGCCTTAACCCTAGCCCTCACCCAGGCAGAAATAAAACCATAACCAAAAATCCAGCCTATAACCTAAACACTGAATGGGTTGACAAAGCAGAACACCAAAGCCTCCCCCTAAGTCTCTGCCCAATCCCTAACCTGGAAGGCAAGGTGTAATCCCTAGACCTTCACCTGAACACCTAATCCTCAAATCCCTCATTTCTGGACTTTAATAATGAAAGCGAAGTGTCTGGCTGTGGAGGTGACTCTGAGGTCACTTTTGCCTCTGGAGCTGATAGGCCATCAGCAGGAACATGGCTGGGCAAGGGACTGGGAGCAGGTATGTGGCTTGGTTGTGTCTATCTGAGGAGCTGAAAGGCCTGCAGGAAGGCTATATTGCTTGGAAGATCATGGAGAGGTTCCTTTTGTCTGGTCAGTTGACTGGCCACAGGAAAGCTGATAGGTTGGGATGCCTGTGTGAAGGATGGTTTCTGAGATGTTGGAACTTCCCTTTGTCACAGAAAACTTACCCTGATCATGGTGAGAGAAAACTTGCTAGAAATTGAGGCTTGGATGATGGAGACAGGGCATGAGAGGGAAGATATATTGCTGAAAGGCTAATGCTTTAGTGTCAGAGGTCACCTGGAGGGAATCTGTTGTCCGTCCATAGCTTTGTGTTTCAGGGCACAGCTGGAGAGGGTACATGAATCATCAGTGAAGGCAAAGAAATGCTAAGCTGAGAGCAGAGTAGGAAAACAAGATGCATGTTTTCAGCCTGCATGGAAACTGGGATGGGTGTGGAACAGCATAGGACAGCCAATGGTGGAGATGGACAAGGACACTGGCAAGAGTAGACTTAACCAGGAAAACCAAGGTCTTGTCCCCTTGCCTATTGCAGGTTTCTCTGCCACCAAGGCCTAGGAGGAGACATGTTGTCCTATTAGCAATGGGGGCTCGTCACCTCTTTGCACCTCCTGACAAAGGCTAGGAGGTATCACACCATTGTCTTTCACTTGGCACTGCATACCCCACATCCCACTGTCTGAGGAAGAACCCGGAGCCTCACATGAGGGACAGGACCTCTCTGCCCAGAGCTAGCATCAGGGTTTGGTCTTTATGCTCGATGAACCAAAGCCAGCATTCTCTCAGCCTCAGAGCCACCTCCAAAGTGCCTTGGCCAGCCTGTAATCATGACCTCTAATTAACTCATCAGTCTCCTTTCAGGAGCTGAAGTTGTTGGACTTTGCAGAAGCTATACTTCGGGGTTTATTAAGACACAGCAAGCCCTGAGTGTCTCTTAAGGAGGTCTGTACAGGTAGGAGAAGTCTGACCCTTTATGGACAACTTTGCTCCCCACCTTCCAACCCCACTATTTCTGTCATTGTCCCACCAGGATTTGCATCACTTCTCCTGACATCAGACTTCTCCACAGAAGTCTGCAGTTGCACCTCGTAGATCCCTTGCACCAACTCCCTCCTTAGAGAAATGGCCATGAAGGAGACCATGGTGGAGCAGGTGGACCTGCACTGAAGAAGGCTGCAGCCTGTGGAGGAACCCCACCAGAGTAGATTCTGGCCCAGAGCTGTAGCCAATGGAGAAGAGCCCACGCAGGAGCAGGTGACCTGGCAGGAGCTGCTGCCCGTGGCAGACCCAGGTTGGAGCAGTGTGCTCCTGAGGGATGGACCCCGTGGTACAGACCCATATCTGGAGCAGTTCTTGAAGAGTTGCTGCCTGTAGGAAGCCCACACAGGATCAGTTTGGGAAAGATGTGATCCCATGGGAGGGACCCCACGTTGGAGCAGGGGAAGAGAGTGACCAAGAAGATCAGAAACAAAGTGCTATAGACTGACCACAGACTCCCTTCCCCTGTTCCCCTGTGCTGCTCGGGAGGAGGAGGTGGAAGATGATAGATGATGGAAAGTATTTTGGGCTTTCTTTACTTTGTTTCTCACCTCTTTAGCTTGCTAGTAATAGGCAATAAATTTTACAGTCTATCTCCCTACTCTGAGTCTGTTTTGCCCATCACAATAGCTTTTGAGCAGTCTTCCTGTCCTTCTCTCAACCTTTGAGCCCTTTGCATTGTATTTTCTCCCCCTTTCCCTTTGAGGAAGGCTGAGTGATAGAGTGGTTGTGTTCAGCTCAGCTGCCCACCCAAGTAAAACCACCACAGCTTGGAAGAGGTGATCCATGAAGACCAAGCAGCTTTATCCTCTTTGGTCTCTCTTTCCTGAAGGGCTTTGTCCCATGGGACTCTGCAAAGGAGATGCCCGACGAGGCCAAGTCTTCTTTCCTGAAGTCCAGGGTAGTGAGCCTGCTGTGCTCCCTCCTTGCTGCACTTAGCATCCTAAACTGCACCATTTGACAGCCACTGCATCCCAGGCTGCCCTTGAGCTTCACATTCCCCACCAGCCCCTCCTTGTTGCTGAGAACGAGGTCCAGCATAGCACTTCTCTCTGCTATCAGTGGAAGAAGGAAGGTATCATTAATGCATCACATGACCTTCCTGGATTGACTGTGCCCTGCTGTGCTGTCCCTCCAGCAGATACCAGGGTGGTTGGTCCCCCCTGAGGACCAGGGCTTTTGAATGTGAGGCTGCTTCTATGTGTTTACAGAGGGCCTCATCTGCTGGTCTTGCTGATCAGGTAGCCTGCAGCAGACTCCCACTATAATGTCCCCTGTCCCTACCCTCCCTTTCTCCTGACCAATCAGCTCACTGTCAGATCCTCACTCATCCCCAAGCAGGGCTCCATGCACTCCAGCTGCTCACTCACATAGAGGCCACACTGAACTGAACCAACCGAACAAGCTCCCATGGGTTGGTGGGGCGTGTGAGGGGAGCTTCATCACACAAGGATCACCACATGGATCAAGAGCGTCCAGCTGGGGATGAGATGCTTCGCATGGATCATTGCCCCGCACAAGGGTAGCTAGCACCTTCCCATCCCTGCCTGTGTGTCCTATTTGTTATTGGCCATAAACAGAGTTTTCCAGAGGGACTGTTTGCACCTCTCAGTGACAATAAAACTCTGTTAGGACTAACCATAGTTCTGTACTCAGCCTCTCTCTGCTGTTTCAAAGGACATTTGGTAATTATTTCAGTTGACTTCATTATTTCAGTTGACTTCATTATTTCAGTTGACTTCAAAGTATGTTCTGCAGAGGTGACTGTTGCCTTGCAGGAGGTGTCAGCCCTGGAGCCCCAGGGACATCTCAAGGGAGACAAGAAGTAAAGAGGCAGCAAAGCCTAGGGCTGGAGCTATGCTGCTGAAGGCACTGTGGAGGGGAGATGCTGAGAGCTCAGTGCGGGAGAAATGTTCACAGCCCTGAACAGGGTAAGTGTCTGGCTGCAGGGCAACACAGCTGTTGTTCCTGTTGCCATCTCCAGATTTGCTGGAAAAACCCACAGCCTATGGAATCTTTCAGGAGGACTCTCAGAGCTTCTTTGAATAATAGGAGAAGAACAAGATCCAGAGCCGGGCTCACCTGTGAAAACTGTCAGAAGTACAAGACATGAGGGTTCATTCATATGGGGCCGGCTGCACGCTGTGCAGACAGGGTGAAGTCAGGGATGCCCAGGGCTGTGGTGCAGAGCAGGGTCCCTGCTGTGCCCCAGGGGCTGTGTGCTGGGACAGGGCCTCTGCTGCCTGGGAGGCTCAGCACTCAGCCTGGCCGGGGAACTGCCCAGGGTGCTGCAGGAAGAAGCTGTGGGTGGAAGGGGTCCCCTGGCAGGACAGGACAGGGCAGTGTCCTGCTGGTGTCCAGATGCTTCTGCCTGGGGCAGGCTGCTCACAGCTCCACAGCACCCTCACTGCATATTTAGGGATATTCTTGACAGTGAAAACCAAGGCAGGGACTACCTGAAGGGAAGACACTCTCTGGAGTCTGTGCTTTAACTTTTCTTCCATGAAAGGAAGTCAGGGGAATGATAATGAAGATCTCAGGTTTGTATTAGTAAAACAAGCTCCAAGATCATTACACTGAAAGAGATCTGTAGGTTTATGAGGAACTCCATAACTCAGCAGGACTCTCCTCCTGTCCAGATGCTGCTCTATGAGTCAGGCTCCAGAGCACTCCTAGGGTATTTTGTAGGAGACTCTTCAGGAGGAAGATCAGAGCAAGGAATTCTTGAAGGGAAGGTGTTTGCATTTCGACTTCTCTTCTCTTGCTTTCCTGGGTGGCAGTGGGAGATGGGAATGTATTTCTACGTTTTGATGAAGACCCTGAGAGCCCAGTTCTTCTTAGCTCTTGATAGGTACGTGCTACTCCTTAGCCACTGAACACATGGAGATATTCCTGAAAATTACACAGGAACAGGTGGTGTCTACAAGACAGAGTTGAGAACTCAGCAGGTGGGATGAGGTCTGTGAGCAATGGCAGGGAGGAAATGTGGGGACAGGGAAGCAGCTGCCAGCAGAGACAGCTCCAGGCATCAGAGACCTGGGCAGGGATGGAGAAGGAGCTGCTGCCTGAAACACCAAGGGAGGGGGGGATTCAGGCACTCTCTGCCAGGCCTGTGGTGCAGGCACCTTCTCTGCAGCAACCCCCTGCTCTCCTCTGCCACCCAGCACAGCCTCTGCCCTCAGGGGCCTTAGGGCATGAGCCACCTCCTCCTCAGCTGGACCTCCAGAACAGGAGAGGAACATGTGTCCTGCAAGGTGATACACAAAGAGGAGGCTAAGAGTACCTGCTGTGCAGTGTCACTTCCATAGGTGGCATGCAACCTTGGTAAGCTGAAGGCTTCCCTGCATGCCCATCAGCCTTTTTCTCTGTCAACTGTTTGGGGAATTTTAGTATTCTTTCTTATTTCTAAACGTGTTAGTGGCTCTCCTACTCTCTTTGTCAGGGGTGCAGGTGGGTGTAAGGTTGTGTTCTGACATGGACTGCTGGGCCCTGCCCTGAGGGTGTCTTCTTGGGAACAAGTTGCCCAAGCTTCATTTTAAACTGTCAGGCACACTGTCATCCAGTTGGGAGAGTTGGAGAAGGAGCTGACACATTCCTCATTCAGCTCAGGGAAAAGTAATTTCTGTGAGAGTAGGACTGGGTTTTGCTCAGAGATGTCTACTTAACTTGTCACTTTTTTATTCTCCTAGAGCAGGTCTGCAAATCCTGAGGCATTAAATGTCGAACAGCACCTTCCCCACAGAGTTCCTCCTCCTGCCATTTGCAGACACACGTGAGCTGCAGCTCCTGCACTTCGGGCTCTTCCTGGGCATCTACCTGGCTGCCCTCCTGGGCAACGGCCTCATCCTCACTACCGTAGCCTGCGACCACCGCCTCCACACCCCCATGTACTTCTTCCTTCTCAACCTCGCCCTCCTCGACCTGGGATCCATCTCCACCACTGTTCCCAAAGCCATGGCCAATTCTGTGTGGGACACAACAACCATTACCTATGCAGGCTGTGCTATTCAGGTCTTTATGTTTGTTGCTTTTGTCACAGGAGAGTTTTTTCTTCTCACCTTCATGGCCTATGACCGCTACATTGCCATCTGCAAACCCCTGCACTACGGGACAATAATGGACAGCAGAACTTGTGTCAACATGACAGCAGCTACCTGGGGCAGTGCTTTTCTTTATTCTCTGCTGCACACTGCCAATACATTTTCACTGCCCCTCTGCCAGGGAAATGCCCTGGACCAGTTCTTCTGTGAAATTCCCCAGATCCTCAAGCTCTCCTGTTCAGATGCTTACATCAAAGAGGCTAAACTTATTGTGGTTAGTGCTTGTTTATTATTTGTTTGTTTCATTTCCATTGTGCTGTCTTATGTGCAGATCTTCAGAGCAGTGCTGAGTATTCCTTCACAGCAGGGCCGACACAAAGCCTTTTCCACATGCCTCCCTCACTTGGTTGTGGTTTCCCTGTTCATCAGCACTGCTATATTTTCCTACCTGAAACCACTCAGTATGTCTTCCTCATCCCTGAATCTTTTTCTGGCAGTTCCGTACTCAGTGGTGCCTGCAGCAGTGAACCCCTTCATCTACAGCATGAGGAACCAGGAGCTGAAGGATGCAGTGTGGAAACTGATGACTGAGTATTTTTTTGCTAAGACAAGCAATAGACTGCCTGTCTTCTTCTGTATCTCACTCATAATTTAACACAATACAATATGAAGAAATTTGATTGTTCATCCCCTTCCATTTCATTATCTATCTTTCTCCTATGATTTCAGCCTCTGGTTAAATGAGGATCCAGGATCTCTGAGTCTTTAAATAAAGGAATAGATTCTGAAGTGTCTTGCTTGCCTGGGATCCTTTCTTGGAGACCCATGTGAAAGCTGCACTGGCACTTGACTGTGTGCAGAGATGAAAAGAAAAAGAGTTCTGGCACAGCAGCACTGTCAGGTTGTTCCAGGGTTTGGTCTTTCCTGAGATACTCTCTTTAACCTTCAACATTCTCCTTTAGAGATCTCGTGTTGCTGTGAGGACTGATTGCTCTTGTCACTTGCTCACTGTGCTGCTGTGGAGCAGTCCTGTGTCCACAGGTAGGGCAGGCCAGGGGCACTTCTCTAACACAGCTGACTCCGTACCAGCAACTCCAGCATAAAAGGGGATCTGCTGAGGGCAGTGCCTGAAGGATCAGCACTTCTCCCAGACCTGCTCTCATGGATATTGCAAAGGGACGGACTCAAAGGAGGCTCCTTGCTTTGTTTATTTCTCTTCTATGAGTCTCTGACTCTGAAGAAGGCCAGCTATCTGTGTGCACCCTCCATGGTCAAAGAACTACTTGTGTGGCAGACAGTCAGTGGCACTGCCTCCCACCAGCTGGCTCTGCCTTCACAGCCTGACCAGCATGGCCCTGCAGAGTGCCCCCATGGCCCCGCACACCACAGTCCCCTCGCTCTGCAGAGCAGCACTGCCAGCTGGGGGGCTGTGGGCAGCATTGGCAGGAGCTGCAGGAATGGCTGCTCAGGCCAGCCCAGACGTGCTGGGCTGGGGCAAGGCTGTGTGGGACATAGGGTGTCCCGGGAGCAGAGCAGGGTGCTGTGTGTGCAGTGGTGCTGCCTGAGGAGCCCCAGGGCCAGCAGTGTGGTGCTGTGCTGGGGAGTGGGGCTGGGCTGGGGGTCTGCAGGATGCCTGTGGGAGGGGAATCTCCTGCAGATGGCAACAGCAGAGACACTGTCACTGACCTCCACTCCTCCATTTGATGCACAGGGAGGTGTGGAGAGCTAGGGAGGGGCTGGGCTGGGTTGGCCTCCTACAAGAGTCAGGGAGGAGTAGCAGAGCAGGGGCTTGTCTGGGCCCTTCTTCTCTGGACACCCTGGGAGATCCTGCCCCAGGACAATGGTCCCAGAGCTGCCCCTCACAACCACCACTCCCAGCACTGGGCTCTCCTCCCACCTCACAGAGTTTATTGTTCCTCCAGCTATTGACACTAAATGACTACATCAGGAGTCCATGTTTGCCTTGTCCATCTGAGACTGCCCATGGTGTGCGTGCGGTGAGATGAACCTGAGTGAGCCCAAGTGCCATCAGCTCTTTCCGAAGGGTTCCATCATGTGCAACGGGACAGACAGAGTCTCAAGGTCACTTCTCTTTAGAGCTGTGGTCCCATAGGAAACCAGCTAACTAAAGCAATGGTAGTCATTATAACTTTCACACTAACTCCTTCTCTGAAGAGTTCTCAACATTTTCCTAAAATATATATTCAGTTCTTCATTCACTTTTCCACACAGAGATAGCCATTTCTTCATTCACTTTTCCACACAGAGATAGCCATTCCCTTCAGGATTCCCTGCAGGAACTAAAGGCAGCATGACTTTCGATGTGGGGAAGACCTACCAGATCATGAACAAACTTGAGGGATTGTTCAGGGCATCCCCTGCACCCACTGCTCCTTTGGGGGGGGGGGGGGGGAGGAGAGGGGCTGGGAAGAGGCCTCCTGAGCACAACAGCTCCTTGCAGCCCTGTGGATGCTGGCTGTGAGGTCACTTCTGTCCCATACCTGTCTGGCCAACAGCAGGGAGGCAGAGACTCCGAGGTCATAAAGGCCATCAAAAAGCTGCCTCCAACAGGGTGACGCATTTGGGGAGGTCAGGGGAAATCTGGAAGAATAAAGGTGGGAGAGTTGGGGGAGAGAAAATTGGCTTGGCTAACAGAAAGGAAAGATTTTGAAGAAGTGACTATTGTTCAGGTAAGGCTGATGGTTCTGCTATACTCATTGGGAAAATATTCAGGTTATGCCTTGGTAATATTTCTAACCAGGAACATTAAAGCCTAGTGTTACCCTAATTACTATTCTTCACCATGGAAGGAATCCACTGCTCTAATCCCCAAATTCAAATCCTACCTTTATCAAAGAGTCCCAAGCACATCACCCACTACCATTAGTGTTAACCAATAGATTACCCTCATCCCTAGCCCTTAATCGCTAGCATTAAATTGCTATCCTTAACACCAACCCTTGTCCTGTAACAAAGCACATAATGTAACCCTAACCAGAGATCTAGCTCATACCCTAAACACTGACTGTCTACCCAAAGCACTACACCGAAGCCTCCCTCTAAGACACTGCTCAACCCCTAACCTAGAAGGTAAGATCTAATTCCTAAACCCTGACCTGAGCAACTAAAACCTCAAATCCCTCATTCCTGCACTCTTATCACAAAACTGAAGCGGTTTCACCCCATGAGGCTAAGAAGGGCTTGAGAGGTCCTGCAGCGATTGCTTGGTCTTGGAGGAGGTGACATGGATCTGCTCAAGTCATAGGGCTCAAAGAGGAGATGGATGGGGATTTTCTGCTG
Source organism: Aythya marila (assembly GCF_965140915.1). Classification (NCBI taxonomy): domain Eukaryota; kingdom Metazoa; phylum Chordata; class Aves; order Anseriformes; family Anatidae; genus Aythya; species Aythya marila. Next base: position 1,745,785 of record NW_028137218.1, on the reverse strand, counting down.
AGGTCAGCTGTGCCTCAGGATCTCAGGAGGCAGCAGGAGGCCCATGGCTCTGCAGGTGGGTGTCAGGGCACTTCTGACTGAGGACATGATGTGCCACCTTCAGAAACATGGCTGGTGTATACTTGTATCATTGTGGCTGTCATATGTAACAGAGGAGGCACTGACATGAAACTAGTGTAAATATTTATTTCAAGGTCAGTCCTACCCTAGTACCTAACAGAGCTTGCACACAGGTGTCTGCTGTACATCAGAGAAGCTGAAAGCCCATCAGGAGGTGCATGGACTTGGAGGATGACGGCGACCTTGCTTTCATTTCTTAGGTGCTGGGCCTCAAGGAAGGTGCTGGGTTTGGATGTTCTTATAGAGTGTTGATTGTGCCTTAGAAACTCTGACTGCAGCAGGAAGCAATCGGTTTGCGTGGGTACTGTGAGGCCACTTCTGCCTCTGGAGCTGAGAGGCCAGCAGCAGGAGCACAGCTGGGCAAGGCACTTGGAGGTCCCATATTTCTGAAGTAGCTACCAGGTCAACCCTTATCTCCTGGCTCCAAATGGGCTTTTAGGCTCACATCTCCCAGTGTCTCTCACAGGCCAGCAGAAGGCACCTGTCTGGCATGGTGCTTGTGTGATGCCCTCTGCCCAAATACCTGAAAGGCCCATGCAGAAACTGCCTTGGCTGTGGGTTGTCAAATGTCTTGTGCCTAAGTACATGACTGGGGTGCAGCAGGCATGCAGCTTAGTTGTGTCTATCTGAGGAGCTGAAAGACCATCAGGAAGGCCACATGGCCTGGAAGATCATGGTGAGGTTTCTTGTGTCTGGTCAGCTGACAGGCCCCAGTAAAGCCGATGGGTATGGATGCCTGTGTGAAGGATGGTTTCTGAGTTGTTGGAACTTTCCTTGGTCATGGGAAAAAGCATCTGAGAAAAAACCTGCCTCAAAGGGAAGCTTTGGGTGGTGGGGTGGGGAAGAGAGGGAAGATAAGGTAGTGGAAGGGATGTGCTATGTCAGAAGTTACCTGAAGGGAATCTGTTATGAGTCCAGGGATTTGTTTTTTAGGACACAATTGGAGCAGGTACAGACATCAATGAAGCCACGGAAATGTCAACATGGGAGCAACATGGGAAAGCCAGATGAATGTTTGCATTCAGGGAGGAGGAAGATGAGGATGCCGAAAAATCAACAGTAACTACCCAAAACCTATACAAGCGTGAGCTACAAGATGTGCGAAAAGATTTTGGTCGCTGTATAGGTGAGCAGCTTGTCACCTGGCTGCTCTGATGCTGGGACACTGGAGCCAATTGTGTGGAATTAGACAGCAGGGAAGCCAGACAACTGGGATCCCTTGCTAGAGACACAGGCATTAACAAAGCAATTGCAGATGGAGCACAATCTCACAGCCTCTGGAGGCGTCTCCTCTCAGCTGTGAGGGAAAGGTATCCCTTCAAGGAAGAACTTTTATGTCTACCAGGCAAGTGGACCACTGTGGAGAAGGGAATCCAGTACCTGAGGGAATTAGCCGTACGGGAAGTGATTTATGAGGATTCAGACCTCAGACAAACATCCAAAGATCCAGATGAAGTCAGGTGTACATGACCCATGTGGCGGAAGTTTGTACAGAGTGCACCATCATCATATGCCAGTTCATTGGCAATAATGGCCTGGAAAGATGATGAGGAACCCACAGCCGACAAAGTAGCTAAACAACTTCAGCAGTATGAAGGAAGTCTCTCCTCTTCCTTACAGGCCTGCGTCTCAGCTGTGGAGAAACTTTCTGAAGAGTTCCACCAACTCAAAGAGAATCTGTTTCCCTGAAGGGAAACAGGGACAGGTGTGGGACAGCATAGGAAAGACAGTGGTGGAGATGGACAGTGGGCACAGGCAAGGCTATACCTTGCAAATTCCATACTGCTCTGTGCTGGTGCAGCCTCACCTCAAGTACTGTGTGCAGTTTTTGCACCACAGTACAAAAAGGACATTAAACTGTTGGAGAGTGTCCAGAGGAGGGCGACAAAGATGGTGAAGGGCCTAGAGGGAAGACATATGAGGAGCAGCTGAGGTCACTGGGCCTGTTCAGCCTGGAGAGGAGGAGGCTGAGGGGGTACCTCATTGCTGTCTACACCTTCCTCACGAGGGGGAGTGGAGAGGCAGGTGACCTATTATCTGTAAACACCAGTGATGGGACCCGCAGGAATGGTGTTAAGCTGAGGCAGGGGAAGTTTAGGCTAGACATCAGAAAGAGGTTCTTCACCGAGAGGGTGGTTGCACACTGGAACAGGCTCCACAGTGAAGTAGTCACTGCACCAAGCCTGTCTGAATTTAAGAAGAGATTGTACTGTGTACTTACTCACATGGTCTAAACTGTTGGTTAGACCTGTGCAGTGCCAGGAGTGGGACTTGATGATCCTTATGGGTCCCTTCCAACTCGGGATATTCTATGATTCTATGAAATAAAGCCAAGTTCTTGTCCCCTTGGCTACGGCAGGTTTCTCTGCCACCAAGGTCCTGGAGGAGATGCTGTACTGTGAGAAAACAATACAACTGGATCCTTATTTCCTCTTTGCACCTCCTGAAGGAGGCCAGGAGGCGTCACACCAACGTGTGTTACTTGGCACTGCATACCCCGCAACCCACTGCCCAAGGAAGTGACCGGAGCAACACGTGAGGGACAGGACCTCTCTGCCCAGGGCTGGCAGGAGGCCTTGGCCTTTCTGCCTGATGAAACAAAGCCAGCATTTTCCCAGGCTCAGAGCCACCTGCACAGGGCCTTGGCCTACCTGTAATGATGGCCTCCATTTGCCTGCTCTAAGGTGTCCATGGGGCTTTTTCAGAAATGGCCCTTATTGGGACCAATCAGTGCTTTGAAGGACTTTGGGGTTTGGCTTCTGACTTTGGCTTTCTGAGAGATCTCATCAGTCTGCTCTAAGGGGCTGAAGCTGATAAACTTGTCAGCAACTATACCTTGGGCTTATTAAGACACAGAAAGGCCTAAGAGTCTCTTAAGGAGGTCTGGAGAGGTAGAAGTTTGACACTGTACAGACAATCTTGACCATCAACTCCCAATCTTGCACCATTTCTCTCATTGATCTCCTAGGACTTGCATTACTTCTCCTGACATCAGCCTTCTCCACAGAAGTCTGTCGTTGCATCTTGTAGTTCCCTTGTCCCAAATCCCTCTTACTTTCCTTAGAATGTCCTATAAGATCAAGGAATAAACATAATATATATATTACCATGTTGACCCTATATATATTAGCATATATATATTAACATGTTTTTCTTGTATATTGAACAATATCATGCATCTTTCTTGTAACATATCAAACAATACCCCAAAAACACACAAAAAATATAAACATCACCTTTAATGCGTACCTTAATCAAATCAAGTGCCTTCAATCAAATTCCAGGTGTGATTAAATAAAACTTTTACTCCTTTCTCTACCCCATGTCTCAGAGGCTTCCTTACCAAGGTTCTGGTTTGCTCAGTGTCAGATGGCAGCGTCCTTCCTCAGCACAGAGGAGAACTGAAACACAGGGCTGCTTTAGCCCACCAGTGATCACAATTCCAGGACTGTCTGCTTCTCAACTTTCAACAAACACAACCCACACAGATCCTTGCTCGATGAACACTTTGATTGATGAGGATATTTCTCTGGAGTTTCACAGAGAGACAAAATTCTTCTGAAGCCATCAGCTGAGATTTCTTCCAGATGAGAAAGCCAGGTGTGAGACAAGAAGAGGAAAGGAAATTCTCCCAATCCCCACCATGGGCAATAGTCCAGGTGCAACACGGACAACCAAGTTGCCAAAGTACTGAGCTGATGCAGCCCACTGGGGGCTCCTTGGAAAAGGAATTAGATGTGAAGAGAGGGGTCCAGCTGGAGGAGAGATACTATGCAGATGAGAGCTTGTGAATAAAAATAGATGGGATATCCCAGACATTAGTTTCTGGGGCCATTTCTGATGCCCTTGGTTATCTGAAAATTCTGCATGGATCAGAAAAGCACGATATAGGCCTCTAAGGTGACTGTCCCCCATTTCCGTAGCTGCAGGAAGTATAAAAGACAAGGACTGGGACAGATGCTGTGCACTTCTTTGCTGGGTGCTTACAAATGACTGCTCCTCTTTGACCATCTCCACAAGGATGAGGAGGTCATATATCAGGATTGGATGCGAACCCCGTGCACCTACATTTCAGTGTGAGGCTCCCGAGACAGACTGGGATGCATAACTCTTGTCCTTAGCAGCAGAAGAAGCAGCACAAACAACTGTGCCCAGTGTGTCTTCCCTTTCTGCATTTCCATTCAGAACAGAGGTAGCTTTTAAACTAAGAGAGGGTAGTTTTAGACTGGATATTCAGAAGAAATTGATTTCTCTGAGGGTGGTGAGGCACTGTAACAGATTGATCAGAGAAATTGTGGGTGCCCCATCCCTGGAAGTGTTCAAGGCCAGGCTTAATGGGGTTTGAGCAACCTGGTCTGGTGGAAGGTGCCCCTGGCTACGGCAGGGCAGTTGGAACTAGGTGATGTTTAAGGTGCCTTTGAAACCAAATCTTTCTATGTTTTTGTGATCTTATGATTAATGTGACTGACCAGACTTGTTTCCCATCACTGCCTCCCATGATTATTTACCCTCGTTGCAGGGGAAATGGTCCTTGACCAGATCCCCTCAGTGCTTAGCTGCCTGTCAGGTCTAAACCACAACATATTGCTGTTGGTGACCAGGCCAATCTTCAGCTAAAACAATTACAGCCAATGGATAAATCTGAACAAGTTTTCCAGATGAAGCCAGTGCACAGATTCCTCTTTGCCAGTCTAGAGGCAAAGAGCAAGGCAGGGCATTTGGAGTCTAAGACCAGCCCAAACCCCAGACTGAAATGTCCATGCAAACATGGTTGTACTCCCCACTTCTGAGTTTCCCATTTTACTGCCTAAGTGCACCCATTCTGCTCTGGGACAAGTCCTGAGGGGACAATACAGCCCACACAGAAACTACTTCACTGCCTTGAATCCATCATCTCCTTCCCCACCTTTGGATTTAGAGGAGTTGTTCTCTTTTTGCAGTCATCTGCTCTGATCCTTTCTATGTCTAAACACATAGGGAAAGGTGAAGGAGAAAATGTCTGTCTTTGCTGAACAAGTTTCTCTTGTGGTTTTTGTTTTAGTTTTGCTTATTTTCCTGTTAGAGGAGTAGTTTGATTTACAGAAGGGAGTAATTTACTAAAATCATCAGAAACTTGAGTAATGAGTTTAATCTACTTCACTCCTGGTGCCTCTGAGAACTTGTTCTCCCGAGGCTCCCCCAACAGTCAGTGGAGACAAGAGAAAGTGCTCATGGCTGGGTCGTCCCAGCCTAGAACTGTCATGACAAACAAAGGTGAGGAATCTCTTTCAGACTCTCTCTCTCTCTCTCAGAGTTGACAGGATGGGAGTAAGTTAAATTTCTCAACCTGAAGGATGTGACTTTTAGACAAGTGAAATATAAACCTACACAGTAGTACTTGGCACTTTGTTTTTTTTAGGCATTTATTCTTCATACAACAAGGACTGTCCTTAAACTTTTAAAGATGACAAGATTTTTACACCTCTCGGAAACATAAGGCATTTAGGTGAGGACGTTTGATAGTAAGAGAGAAGAGCAACTGCAGAAACAACTGCATTTCCACACAGAATGAGGTCAGATGAGATTGTGTGACAGATCCATTTCCACTGATCTGGTGGGACCACAATGAATTTTGGCCTTAATTTACAGTACTAAAAAAGGCAAACTACACTTACTACTGGTATTCCCTCATTCCTAAAGAAGCAAAGGAAGATGATGTAGAAGAAAGCAGGACATTACAAAAGAGGTACTTGAAATTCTCTTAACTTGAAATCAAGGGATCCTCAGCTGCTGCTAGTCCAAAAAGGCAAGTACTGAAGAGGAGAGAGAATAACTTTCAATGTACATATTTGAACTGATGGTTTAGCTCCTATGTAATAGAAAGTATTTGTTCAGGACATGAGATTTCCTTTTAAAACATTGTTATGATGGATGTTTGCAATTGTTCTGAGTGAACATGGACTTTCCCAGGAACAGGGTGCAATCGCTAACAACACCTTGTTAGTCTTGTGTTCTTGAGAATCATTTGTGGCTGATGGACAAAGTTGGAAAGAAGACAAGAAATTCTCAGAGGATTCTGCCTGATATGTAAAACAGAAAAGTCAGTCTCTATTGTATAGGAAGCCGTCAAGAAGAAAATAGAGAAGGAAGGAGATAGCCTTCTGTCCAGGCCATGAAATTATTGGACTTGTATATTTGCCATGTTCCTGCCCCAGCAGGATGAATGGAAATTGGGCATGAGAGTAGGCAATGGAACTGTCGTTACTGAATTCATCCTTAAAGGCTTCTCAGGGCTTGATCAGAAGCTACAGTTATTTCTCTGCCTGGTCCTTCTACTCATGTACCTGACAACAGTGATGGGGAATGCAGCCATTATTTTCCTGGTGTGTATGGATAACCGCCTGCAAACCCCCATGTACTTTTTCATTGGCAATCTGGCATTCCTGGAAATCTGGTTTACATCCTGCACAAGCACCAAACTCTTGGTGATTCTGAGCTCTGGCAGGAGAACAATCTCAGTAGGTGGCTGCTTTGCCCAGTCCTCCTTCTATTTTGCCCTGGGTGCTGCAGAGTTTGTTCTCCTTGTTGTCATGTCCTTTGACCGTTACGTTGCCATCTGCCAGCCTTTGCGGTATGCTGCCATCATGAAGCATCAGCTCTGTATCCACCTGGTTGCTTCTGTTTGGGTCATGGGCTTCACATTCTTGACTTACCGCCTGGTGTTGCTCTCCAAGCTCACTTTCTGTGGTTTGAACAAGATCCAGCATTTTTTTTGTGACAACACCCCCTTATTCCAACTGTCCTGCTCTGATGTCACCCTGCTTTGGAAAACAGATGTGGTTTTCTTATTGTTTATTGTGCTGTCTTCCTTGTTTCTAACTCTGGCATCTTACACGAGTATCTTCTTCTGTATCCTACAAATGCCAGCAGCCTCTGCAAGGAGAAAAGCTTTTGCTACGTGCTCTTCCCACCTCACCACCTTGGCCATTGTCTATGGCAGCTGCATTGCTCTCTACGCACCCTCGTCAGGACATGTTTCTTTGGAGACCAACAGCATTGTAGCTTTGCTGAACACTGTCCTGTACCCATTCTTAAACCCATTCATCTACAGTCTTAGAAACAAGGCCGTGATGCTGGCCCTGAAGGAAGCCATGGCCCGTGCAACAGCACAGCTTTTCCCCTAATCATGATGCATTTCTGAAAAGCAATTTGAGTTCTCTGCTGTCATATCTTATGTAATACCACAATCATACATATATGACCTCCATATGCACATGCCTCCAGAGGATTATGTTCTTGCTGGATTGTGTTAGTCTGTGTGATAAGAAGCACATCTGCAAACAAAATAAAGGCCCAAGGAAATGATGTCAGGATGAACAATTCAGTTCATGCCCTGCTCTGACTGCTTCCAGGCCCATCACAGGAGAGTCCTCAGCTCAACAAAAGCCCATCTCCATGAACCCAGAGGAGCACAAAGCACAATGGCAGGTGGGAATCCAAGTTACTGGCTCCTGTGGAACCAAGATCTTGTCCCAGCTCCTTCCAGGACTGCCTTGGGAGGGCTGTCACCCCACTGTCCAGGCAGAAACCCATCCAGATGCATCACTGGCAGCAGCTCTCCACATCACCATTTGGAGTAATGGGATTGCTGCCAAGGGCTGTAGGTCATCTGATGGTTGTACATAGGGGTAAGTGCAGCAGCTGGACTAGAACCAGGGCATCAGAGGGCCCATGTGTCATTGTAGTCAGCAACAGGAGAGATGGGAGTGTGTGGACTTAATGTGTGTGTGCCTGTTTCTTTGTGAGTTTGTGTGCGATTGGGGTGGTGTGTGCCAGCAGCTCGAGTGGGGCTGCACCTACATGGGCTCATATGTCCAAGTGTCTTCAGCTGGGCAGACTGGGAGCCAGAACTTGTCCTGGGCAAGCTGAGTATCTGATCCCAGCTGCTGGAGGGATCTACCTTGCACACATGCACATGCACATGCATTTGCACACACAAGCACTTTGCATTTCCCACTAATGGGCCTCCATCTTGCTCAGCCAGAGCGGCAATCAGGATAATGCTGCTGATGTTTGTGGCTGTGTGAATGCTGAGTGTGCCTGCCTGCATTCACCCGTGTCCTGTGTCATTGTGGACTGCACTCTGCTGCTAAAGGGATTGAGAAAAACACATTAGTGATATCAGTCGTGGCATGCCTCTTGTCTGGCTTTGATTCTAGTTCATATTGGAGTTCTACCACGTCCAGCACTGCAGCACTCAGTAGTGGCATGATTTCATTCAGGCCACGATAGTCCACTGTTAGTCTCCACTTTTTGTCAAGAATTCACACTAGACATATGGGACTATTAAAGGGTGAGCAAGTCTTGCTGATCACTTCTTGTCTCTCCAGTCAATAAACCAACTCATGAATGTGAATCAGGGAGTCTCAGTTAGTGCAATATTGCTCCCTGTGCACCACTGGGGTAGTGATCAGCATCTGCTGCTCTTTGATCCTCAGCAACCCCACAACAGAAGGGTTCTCCAAGAGACTGAGCAAGGTAAACAGCTGTTTAATGTCATCATCTTAATGTAACTCTGCTTCAGCCTCCAATACAGTTAACTGTCAGGATTTCCCTGTCAATCCAGAAATAAAAATGAGTTCTGCCCCTTTATAGCTGGATGGCATTACAGTACACTGTGCGCTGGTGTCCACAAGAGCCTTAAACTTCTGTTGGTCTGATGTGTCAGGCCATTGAACCCACACAGTCCAATAAACTCAGTTGTCCCTCCACCTGATTGGAGGCAGAGCACCTCTAGTTCTGGTCAGAGTATTCATGGAAATTGGAGCAGCAATTTTCCTGGAAGGGCCATTCCCCGTCCCCCATCCCCCCCCCCCACACACACACTCCACCCCCTTTTGCAATTGTTTTTCCTTGTAACTTATATACCCATGCCTCTAGGGTTGAGGTAGATTTCCCAGCCCATTTTCTCATGTCCCCTCCATTGTCACGTGGGTAAAACCACAGAGTGGTATGTTGTGTGGACCCACCATACCCCTTTCTTGAGCAGAGGCATGCTTACTCCTAACAGCTGAGGTACTGGTTCATAGATGTAGAGCGAGGAAAGTATATGCTCTTTGAGTTGGTGGACCTCTTGGGAAAGTTTCTCCACAACCAAGACACAGGCCCATAGTGCAGAAGAAATGCCTGCCATGACCATGCTGCATCTAAGGGCTATCTGCACAGGAAAAGTCTTAGAAAAACAGACCATAGAAAGAAAAATACTGTAAAGGAGTTCATGAGAGTTCTGGGAGATGGGGCAGTTTTTTAACTCCCTGAAGCTCATACATGTACAGCAACTGGGCAGAATAGAATCATAGAATAATTAAGTTTGGATAGACCTCCAAGGTCATCTGGTCCAAAGATGCCAATACTACCAATGTCACCCACTAAATCATGTCCCTAAGTGCCAGGTGCAACCTCTCCTTAAAACCCCCCCCAGGGACGGTGACACCACCGCTTCCCGAGGCAACCCATTCCAATGCCTGACTACTCTTTCTGAGAAGAAAATTCTAATTTCTTCTAATTTCCAAACTAAGCCTCCCTGGAGCAACCTGAGGCCATTCCCTCTAATCCTATCAGTAGTTATCTGCAAGAAGAGGCTGACCCCCAGCTCCCCACAACTTCCTTTTGGTAGCTAGAGAGAGCAATTAGGTCTCCCCTGAGCCTCCTCTTCTGCAGACTAAACAACCCCAGTTCCCTCAGCTGCTCCTCAAGGCACTTATGTTCCAGGCCCTTCACCAGCTTTGTAGCCCTTCTCTGGATATGTTGCAGGGCCTCAATGTCCTTCCTGTAGTGAGGGGACCCAAACTGAACACAGTACTCACGGTGCAGCCTCAGCAGAGCAGAGTACAGGGGCATGATCACCTCCCTGGTCCTGCTGGCTGCACTATTCCTGACACAAGGCAGGATGCCATTGGCCTTCTTGGCCACCTGGGCAGACTGCTGGCTCATGGTCAGGTGAGCATCAACAAACACCCCCAGATCTTTTTCCTCTGCACAGCTTTCCAGACACTCTGCCACAAGCCTGTAGTGTTGCATGAGGATGCACTTAGCCAAGTTGAACCTCATCCCATTGGCCTCTGCCCATTGATCCATCCTGTCCAGGTCACTCTGAGGGGCCTTCATACCCTCTGGCAGATAGACACTTCTCCCTAACTTGGGCTCTATCCCTGCACCAGCCTGTCCCTTCTGTCCCACACATGGTCCCATGGCCCCACTGTTCAGGCACAGCACAGGGAAGGGTGTGGTCAGGGTGGGTAATGGTCCCCAAGCATGAACCCCATGGCAGCCCTTGCTTCCCTTTCTCTATAGCTCTCCCCTTCCCTCTGCACCTGATGCCTGCCTTGCCCTGACCATGTCCCACGGGAGGTTTCACAGACATCCCTGCTCTGGGGTCTGAAGGTGTCTGGTCCAGGGAAGAGGTTGGACAGGGTTGGCCATTCCCCCACACAGGCAGGGAGCTGAAGGTGAGGATGGGGGTGGGCTGGCAGCAAACCCCAGCCATAAATCCGAGTGAGCAGCCAGTACTAGGAACAGCCATCGCTAGAGGCTGGGGATGACGAATGTCCTGGGCCATCTTCCCATGCTAATCATTCCACCACTGGCCCAGAGTGGCCACCTGCCTCCTGCACTTGCATGTTATTCCTGTCCACGAGCTCTGGCTCTGCACCACAAATGCCCTGCTGTGAGTCCTCACCCAGCATGGCCACACAACTCAGACAATATCTGAGTTTTCCTTTGGCAGGACAGGAACTGCCACTCCTGTTCCCTCCCTGTGCTTCATGCAGTGCCCAGAGCTGGTGGTGATGCTCTGCAGAGTAATGGGCCTGGTTTAAAGCCATTCTCTCTTGTCCTGTCATTATTGGCCCAACAAAAAGTTACTCTTTATCTTATTTATAAGTGTACTGGGTCTGGCTGGAATGTTTACTTTCCCGGCAGCAGCCCATACAGTGCCGTACTCTGTACTTGTAGCTGGAACAGCAGTGTTATCACACCAGTGTTGTGTCTACTGCTGAGCAGCAGTGGCACAGCATTGGGCCTTTCTCTAACCCTCCTAGGGGGTGGGCAAAAAGTGAGGAGAGAAACATCACTATGGCAGCTGACCTAAACCAACCAAAGGGATATTCCATACCATGTGATGTCACACTCAGCAATAAAAGGTGGAAACAGGAAGAAGAGGGGAGGGGTGGGCTCTCGTTGAGAAGACGTCGGTCCTCCTCCCGAACACCGGCTATGTGCATTGAGGCCCTGCTCCAAGGACATGGTCAATCATCGCTCATTTGTGGGAAGTAGAGAGTAATTTCTTTCCTCTGCACTTCTACATAGACTTCATTTGTTTTATTTGTTTGTTTTACTTCCTTTTTTTTTTTATTTTCCTTTTACCCCTCCCTTTTCCCCTTTCCCGTTTTATTTCCCTTTAGTTAAATTGTTTAGTTCATAATAATCTTTCTTTATTATTATTATTTCCCTTTAATTAAATTATCCTTATCTCAACCCGTGAGTTGTTCTTTGCTTTACTTTTTCCCCTCCTCATATAAAGGGGGGGAGTGAGAGAGCAGTTGTGGTGTTTAGCTGCCCAGCACGGTAAAACCACCACAGAGTTTCACCTTCCTGCTTGCTGTTAGAGGCTGGTGGGTGTGGGTTGGGGCGATCTTACCTGTCCTGGAGAGCGTTGGCAGCTCTTCCTTCCAACTGAGCGGTCAAGGCCAGAGAGGCCAGAAGTTTGCCTTGGTCTGTTCTCATCACTATGTGTGTCTGCCTGAAAGAGAAGCACAAAACAAAGCTGCACCTCCCTGTGAGCATGGCAGCCCCTGCCTCTCTGCTCAAGAGTATCTAGTGACTCACCGAGGCCGTCCCTGTCCCATCATCCTCATGGAGCAGTCACTGCCATCCAGGCCCGAGCATGTCACCATTCTGCTTACTGTTACAGACTGCTGGGCGTAGGTTGGGGGAGATCTTACCTTTCCTAGAGAGCGCTGGAAGTTCCTTCCAGATGAATTCTCAAGGGGAGAGAGGCCAGGATTGTGCCATGGTCTCGTCCCATCAGTGTGTGTCTGACTATAATAACAGACAGAACAAACGGAGCAGCAACCCCGTTTGACCACAAGATGAACCTGCCTCTGTGCCCGAGGTTCTAGAGCATTTTACCAAGTCTGACCACCTCCCATAATTCCTGTTTGAGTGCTCACTGCCATCCTGGACCAATCGAATCACCTTCCTGTTAGCTGTGGACCTTGGTGAGAGTGGTTTGGGGTGATCTTACCTCTCCTGAAGAGCATTGGAAGTTCTTCCTTCCAGCTGCGTTCTCAAATGCAAAGAAGACAGGACTCTTCCGTGGTCTGGAATCAATTCTGCGTGTGTCTGACTTTAATAAGATAAGGAAAAAGAGGAGCAGCATCCCTCGATGACCACGAGCAGACCCTGCCTCTCTGCCTGAGGGTCTACGGCGACTCACCGAGGCTGTCTGTCTTCCGTCATCCTGATCCAGCGGTCACAACCGTCCTACCGTGATCGTGTCACCATCCTGCTTGCAGTTAGAGCCTGGTGGGTGTGGGTTGGGGCGACCTTACCTGTCCTGGAGAGCGTTGGCAGCTCTTCCTCCCAGATGAGTGGTAGAGAGGCTAGAAGTTTGCCATGGTCTGGTCTCATTGCTGTGTGATTCTGTCTGAAAGAGAAGAAGCACAAAACAAAGCAGCACCTCCCTGTGACCACGGGCAGCCCCTGCCTCTCTGCTCAAGAGAATCTAGCGACTCACCGATGCTGTCTGTGTCCTGTCTTCCTCATGCAGCATTCACTGCCGTCCTGCCCCCGTTCTGTCAGCTTCCTGCAAGCTGTGGACCATCGGGGGGTTTAGGTTGGGGGGTTCTTACCCTCATGGAGCGTGCTGGGTACTCTTCCTTCCAGCAGATTTCTCAAGGGGAAAGTGGCCTGGAGTGTGCTGTGGTTTGGTGCCATGGCTGTGTGAATCTGGCTGCAAAAAGAGAAGCACCAAACGGAGCAGCATCCCCCTGAGACCATAGGCAGCCTGTGCCCTACTTCTGTGCCCAAAGGGTCTCCAACGAATCACCAAGTCTGTCATTGTTCTGTCATCCTGATGCAGCGACCACTCCTGTCCTACCCCGATCATGTCACCATCCTCCTTGCT